>NW_026963338.1:0-357655 GCF_036588685.1 Mytilus trossulus | reverse complement strand
GTAGATACAAACGTGACTAAAAGGACCTTGGGTGCACTTCCTGTCTTCTATGTTTACGGAGCGCCCAAAGTGCCAGTTGGATATTCAAAATATATAGCGAAAACCTACCCGAGACCGCTTAAATGAGGTTGAGACCCCCCTGGTCTTTCAATGTTCATAAAATTCAACCAAATCATTGACTCTGTATATATAAAGATTGTATAAGATGGAGTTTCCAGAAAAACGTCATCTTCAATATCTACGGAGGGCTAAGATTGTCACTTTTCAGTCAAAAAATGTCCAATTTTTAGGACAAAGGGCACAGGGTGATGGTGAGAGCCCCCTGATCTCTCAATCTTTCTAATATTTAACAGACATTTAGTCAATAGGTAGATACAAACGTGACTAAAAGGACCTTGGGTGCACTTCCTGTCTTCTATGTTTACGGAGCGCCCAAAGTGCCAGTTGGATATTCAAAATATATAGCGAAAACCTACCCGAGACCGCTTAAATGAGGTTGAGACCCCCCTGGTCTTTCAATGTTCATAAAATTCAACCAAATCATTGACTCTGTATATATAAAGATTGTATAAGATGGAGTTTCCAGAAAAACGTCATCTTCAATATCTACGGAGGGCTAAGATTGTCACTTTTCAGTCAAAAAATGTCCAATTTTTAGGACAAAGGGCACAGGGTGATGGTGAGAGCCCCCTGATCTCTCAATCTTTCTAATATTTAACAGACATTTAGTCAATAGGTAGATACAAACGTGACTAAAAGGACCTTGGGTGCACTTCCTGTCTTCTATGTTTACGGAGCGCCCAAAGTGCCAGTTGGATATTCAAAATATATAGCGAAAACCTACCCGAGACCGCTTAAATGAGATTGAGACCCCCCTGGTCTTTCAATGTTCATAAAATTCAACCAAATCATTGACTCTGTATATATAAAGATTGTATAAGATGGAGTTTCCAGAAAAACGTCATCTTCAATATCTACGGAGGGCTAAGATTGTCACTTTTCAGTCAAAAAATGTCCAATTTTTAGGACAAAGGGCACAGGGTGATGGTGAGAGCCCCCTGATCTCTCAATCTTTCTAATATTTAACAGACATTTAGTCAATAGGTAGATACAAACGTGACTAAAAGGACCTTGGGTGCACTTCCTGTCTTCTATGTTTACGGAGCGCCCAAAGTGCCAGTTGGATATTCAAAATATATAGCGAAAACCTACCCGAGACCGCTTAAATGAGATTGAGACCCCCCTGGTCTTTCAATGTTCATAAAATTCAACCAAATCATTGACTCTGTATATATAAAGATTGTATAAGATGGAGTTTCCAGAAAAACGTCATCTTCAATATCTACGGAGGGCTAAGATTGTCACTTTTCAGTCAAAAAATGTCCAATTTTTAGGACAAAGGGCACAGGGTGATGGTGAGAGCCCCCTGATCTCTCAATCTTTCTAATATTTAACAGACATTTAGTCAATAGGTAGATACAAACGTGACTAAAAGGACCTTGGGTGCACTTCCTGTCTTCTATGTTTACGGAGCGCCCAAAGTGCCAGTTGGATATTCAAAATATATAGCGAAAACCTACCCGAGACCGCTTAAATGAGATTGAGACCCCCCTGGTCTTTCAATGTTCATAAAATTCAACCAAATCATTGACTCTGTATATATAAAGATTGTATAAGATGGAGTTTCCAGAAAAACGTCATCTTCAATATCTACGGAGGGCTAAGATTGTCACTTTTCAGTCAAAAAATGTCCAATTTTTAGGACAAAGGGCACAGGGTGATGGTGAGAGCCCCCTGATCTCTCAATCTTTCTAATATTTAACAGACATTTAGTCAATAGGTAGATACAAACGTGACTAAAAGGACCTTGGGTGCACTTCCTGTCTTCTATGTTTACGGAGCGCCCAAAGTGCCAGTTGGATATTCAAAATATATAGCGAAAACCTACCCGAGACCGCTTAAATGAGATTGAGACCCCCCTGGTCTTTCAATGTTCATAAAATTCAACCAAATCATTGACTCTGTATATATAAAGATTGTATAAGATGGAGTTTCCAGAAAAACGTCATCTTCAATATCTACGGAGGGCTAAGATTGTCACTTTTCAGTCAAAAAATGTCCAATTTTTAGGACAAAGGGCACAGGGTGATGGTGAGAGCCCCCTGATCTCTCAATCTTTCTAATATTTAACAGACATTTAGTCAATAGGTAGATACAAACGTGACTAAAAGGACCTTGGGTGCACTTCCTGTCTTCTATGTTTACGGAGCGCCCAAAGTGCCAGTTGGATATTCAAAATATATAGCGAAAACCTACCCGAGACCGCTTAAATGAGATTGAGACCCCCCTGGTCTTTCAATGTTCATAAAATTCAACCAAATCATTGACTCTGTATATATAAAGATTGTATAAGATGGAGTTTCCAGAAAAACGTCATCTTCAATATCTACGGAGGGCTAAGATTGTCACTTTTCAGTCAAAAAATGTCCAATTTTTAGGACAAAGGGCACAGGGTGATGGTGAGAGCCCCCTGATCTCTCAATCTTTCTAATATTTAACAGACATTTAGTCAATAGGTAGATACAAACGTGACTAAAAGGACCTTGGGTGCACTTCCTGTCTTCTATGTTTACGGAGCGCCCAAAGTGCCAGTTGGATATTCAAAATATATAGCGAAAACCTACCCGAGACCGCTTAAATGAGATTGAGACCCCCCTGGTCTTTCAATGTTCATAAAATTCAACCAAATCATTGACTCTGTATATATAAAGATTGTATAAGATGGAGTTTCCAGAAAAACGTCATCTTCAATATCTACGGAGGGCTAAGATTGTCACTTTTCAGTCAAAAAATGTCCAATTTTTAGGACAAAGGGCACAGGGTGATGGTGAGAGCCCCCTGATCTCTCAATCTTTCTAATATTTAACAGACATTTAGTCAATAGGTAGATACAAACGTGACTAAAAGGACCTTGGGTGCACTTCCTGTCTTCTATGTTTACGGAGCGCCCAAAGTGCCAGTTGGATATTCAAAATATATAGCGAAAACCTACCCGAGACCGCTTAAATGAGATTGAGACCCCCCTGGTCTTTCAATGTTCATAAAATTCAACCAAATCATTGACTCTGTATATATAAAGATTGTATAAGATGGAGTTTCCAGAAAAACGTCATCTTCAATATCTACGGAGGGCTAAGATTGTCACTTTTCAGTCAAAAAATGTCCAATTTTTAGGACAAAGGGCACAGGGTGATGGTGAGAGCCCCCTGATCTCTCAATCTTTCTAATATTTAACAGACATTTAGTCATTAGGTAGATACAAACGTGACTAAAAGGACCTTGGGTGCACTTCCTGTCTTCTATGTTTACGGAGCGCCCAAAGTGCCAGTTGGATATTCAAAATATATAGCGAAAACCTACCCGAGACCGCTTAAATGAGATTGAGACCCCCCTGGTCTTTCAATGTTCATAAAATTCAACCAAATCATTGACTCTGTATATATAAAGATTGTATAAGATGGAGTTTCCAGAAAAACGTCATCTTCAATATCTACGGAGGGCTAAGATTGTCACTTTTCAGTCAAAAAATGTCCAATTTTTAGGACAAAGGGCACAGGGTGATGGTGAGAGCCCCCTGATCTCTCAATCTTTCTAATATTTAACAGACATTTAGTCAATAGGTAGATACAAACGTGACTAAAAGGACCTTGGGTGCACTTCCTGTCTTCTATGTTTACGGAGCGCCCAAAGTGCCAGTTGGATATTCAAAATATATAGCGAAAACCTACCCGAGACCGCTTAAATGAGATTGAGACCCCCCTGGTCTTTCAATGTTCATAAAATTCAACCAAATCATTGACTCTGTATATATAAAGATTGTATAAGATGGAGTTTCCAGAAAAACGTCATCTTCAATATCTACGGAGGGCTAAGATTGTCACTTTTCAGTCAAAAAATGTCCAATTTTTAGGACAAAGGGCACAGGGTGATGGTGAGAGCCCCCTGATCTCTCAATCTTTCTAATATTTAACAGACATTTAGTCAATAGGTAGATACAAACGTGACTAAAAGGACCTTGGGTGCACTTCCTGTCTTCTATGTTTACGGAGCGCCCAAAGTGCCAGTTGGATATTCAAAATATATAGCGAAAACCTACCCGAGACCGCTTAAATGAGATTGAGACCCCCCTGGTCTTTCAATGTTCATAAAATTCAACCAAATCATTGACTCTGTATATATAAAGATTGTATAAGATGGAGTTTCCAGAAAAACGTCATCTTCAATATCTACGGAGGGCTAAGATTGTCACTTTTCAGTCAAAAAATGTCCAATTTTTAGGACAAAGGGCACAGGGTGATGGTGAGAGCCCCCTGATCTCTCAATCTTTCTAATATTTAACAGACATTTAGTCAATAGGTAGATACAAACGTGACTAAAAGGACCTTGGGTGCACTTCCTGTCTTCTATGTTTACGGAGCGCCCAAAGTGCCAGTTGGATATTCAAAATATATAGCGAAAACCTACCCGAGACCGCTTAAATGAGATTGAGACCCCCCTGGTCTTTCAATGTTCATAAAATTCAACCAAATCATTGACTCTGTATATATAAAGATTGTATAAGATGGAGTTTCCAGAAAAACGTCATCTTCAATATCTACGGAGGGCTAAGATTGTCACTTTTCAGTCAAAAAATGTCCAATTTTTAGGACAAAGGGCACAGGGTGATGGTGAGAGCCCCCTGATCTCTCAATCTTTCTAATATTTAACAGACATTTAGTCAATAGGTAGATACAAACGTGACTAAAAGGACCTTGGGTGCACTTCCTGTCTTCTATGTTTACGGAGCGCCCAAAGTGCCAGTTGGATATTCAAAATATATAGCGAAAACCTACCCGAGACCGCTTAAATGAGATTGAGACCCCCCTGGTCTTTCAATGTTCATAAAATTCAACCAAATCATTGACTCTGTATATATAAAGATTGTATAAGATGGAGTTTCCAGAAAAACGTCATCTTCAATATCTACGGAGGGCTAAGATTGTCACTTTTCAGTCAAAAAATGTCCAATTTTTAGGACAAAGGGCACAGGGTGATGGTGAGAGCCCCCTGATCTCTCAATCTTTCTAATATTTAACAGACATTTAGTCAATAGGTAGATACAAACGTGACTAAAAGGACCTTGGGTGCACTTCCTGTCTTCTATGTTTACGGAGCGCCCAAAGTGCCAGTTGGATATTCAAAATATATAGCGAAAACCTACCCGAGACCGCTTAAATGAGATTGAGACCCCCCTGGTCTTTCAATGTTCATAAAATTCAACCAAATCATTGACTCTGTATATATAAAGATTGTATAAGATGGAGTTTCCAGAAAAACGTCATCTTCAATATCTACGGAGGGCTAAGATTGTCACTTTTCAGTCAAAAAATGTCCAATTTTTAGGACAAAGGGCACAGGGTGATGGTGAGAGCCCCCTGATCTCTCAATCTTTCTAATATTTAACAGACATTTAGTCAATAGGTAGATACAAACGTGACTAAAAGGACCTTGGGTGCACTTCCTGTCTTCTATGTTTACGGAGCGCCCAAAGTGCCAGTTGGATATTCAAAATATATAGCGAAAACCTACCCGAGACCGCTTAAATGAGGTTGAGACCCCCCTGGTCTTTCAATGTTCATAAAATTCAACCAAATCATTGACTCTGTATATATAAAGATTGTATAAGATGGAGTTTCCAGAAAAACGTCATCTTCAATATCTACGGAGGGCTAAGATTGTCACTTTTCAGTCAAAAAATGTCCAATTTTTAGGACAAAGGGCACAGGGTGATGGTGAGAGCCCCCTGATCTCTCAATCTTTCTAATATTTAACAGACATTTAGTCAATAGGTAGATACAAACGTGACTAAAAGGACCTTGGGTGCACTTCCTGTCTTCTATGTTTACGGAGCGCCCAAAGTGCCAGTTGGATATTCAAAATATATAGCGAAAACCTACCCGAGACCGCTTAAATGAGATTGAGACCCCCCTGGTCTTTCAATGTTCATAAAATTCAACCAAATCATTGACTCTGTATATATAAAGATTGTATAAGATGGAGTTTCCAGAAAAACGTCATCTTCAATATCTACGGAGGGCTAAGATTGTCACTTTTCAGTCAAAAAATGTCCAATTTTTAGGACAAAGGGCACAGGGTGATGGTGAGAGCCCCCTGATCTCTCAATCTTTCTAATATTTAACAGACATTTAGTCAATAGGTAGATACAAACGTGACTAAAAGGACCTTGGGTGCACTTCCTGTCTTCTATGTTTACGGAGCGCCCAAAGTGCCAGTTGGATATTCAAAATATATAGCGAAAACCTACCCGAGACCGCTTAAATGAGATTGAGACCCCCCTGGTCTTTCAATGTTCATAAAATTCAACCAAATCATTGACTCTGTATATATAAAGATTGTATAAGATGGAGTTTCCAGAAAAACGTCATCTTCAATATCTACGGAGGGCTAAGATTGTCACTTTTCAGTCAAAAAATGTCCAATTTTTAGGACAAAGGGCACAGGGTGATGGTGAGAGCCCCCTGATCTCTCAATCTTTCTAATATTTAACAGACATTTAGTCAATAGGTAGATACAAACGTGACTAAAAGGACCTTGGGTGCACTTCCTGTCTTCTATGTTTACGGAGCGCCCAAAGTGCCAGTTGGATATTCAAAATATATAGCGAAAACCTACCCGAGACCGCTTAAATGAGATTGAGACCCCCCTGGTCTTTCAATGTTCATAAAATTCAACCAAATCATTGACTCTGTATATATAAAGATTGTATAAGATGGAGTTTCCAGAAAAACGTCATCTTCAATATCTACGGAGGGCTAAGATTGTCACTTTTCAGTCAAAAAATGTCCAATTTTTAGGACAAAGGGCACAGGGTGATGGTGAGAGCCCCCTGATCTCTCAATCTTTCTAATATTTAACAGACATTTAGTCAATAGGTAGATACAAACGTGACTAAAAGGACCTTGGGTGCACTTCCTGTCTTCTATGTTTACGGAGCGCCCAAAGTGCCAGTTGGATATTCAAAATATATAGCGAAAACCTACCCGAGACCGCTTAAATGAGGTTGAGACCCCCCTGGTCTTTCAATGTTCATAAAATTCAACCAAATCATTGACTCTGTATATATAAAGATTGTATAAGATGGAGTTTCCAGAAAAACGTCATCTTCAATATCTACGGAGGGCTAAGATTGTCACTTTTCAGTCAAAAAATGTCCAATTTTTAGGACAAAGGGCACAGGGTGATGGTGAGAGCCCCCTGATCTCTCAATCTTTCTAATATTTAACAGACATTTAGTCAATAGGTAGATACAAACGTGACTAAAAGGACCTTGGGTGCACTTCCTGTCTTCTATGTTTACGGAGCGCCCAAAGTGCCAGTTGGATATTCAAAATATATAGCGAAAACCTACCCGAGACCGCTTAAATGAGATTGAGACCCCCCTGGTCTTTCAATGTTCATAAAATTCAACCAAATCATTGACTCTGTATATATAAAGATTGTATAAGATGGAGTTTCCAGAAAAACGTCATCTTCAATATCTACGGAGGGCTAAGATTGTCACTTTTCAGTCAAAAAATGTCCAATTTTTAGGACAAAGGGCACAGGGTGATGGTGAGAGCCCCCTGATCTCTCAATCTTTCTAATATTTAACAGACATTTAGTCAATAGGTAGATACAAACGTGACTAAAAGGACCTTGGGTGCACTTCCTGTCTTCTATGTTTACGGAGCGCCCAAAGTGCCAGTTGGATATTCAAAATATATAGCGAAAACCTACCCGAGACCGCTTAAATGAGATTGAGACCCCCCTGGTCTTTCAATGTTCATAAAATTCAACCAAATCATTGACTCTGTATATATAAAGATTGTATAAGATGGAGTTTCCAGAAAAACGTCATCTTCAATATCTACGGAGGGCTAAGATTGTCACTTTTCAGTAAAAAAATGTCCAATTTTTAGGACAAAGGGCACAGGGTGATGGTGAGAGCCCCCTGATCTCTCAATCTTTCTAATATTTAACAGACATTTAGTCATTAGGTAGATACAAACGTGACTAAAAGGACCTTGGGTGCACTTCCTGTCTTCTATGTTTACGGAGCGCCCAAAGTGCCAGTTGGATATTCAAAATATATAGCGAAAACCTACCCGAGACCGCTTAAATGAGATTGAGACCCCCCTGGTCTTTCAATGTTCATAAAATTCAACCAAATCATTGACTCTGTATATATAAAGATTGTATAAGATGGAGTTTCCAGAAAAACGTCATCTTCAATATCTACGGAGGGCTAAGATTGTCACTTTTCAGTCAAAAAATGTCCAATTTTTAGGACAAAGGGCACAGGGTGATGGTGAGAGCCCCCTGATCTCTCAATCTTTCTAATATTTAACATTTAGTCAATAGGTAGATACAAACGAAACCAAAAGGAATTTTGGTACATTTCCTGTCTTGTATGTATACGGAACGCCCAAAGTGCCAGTTGGACATTCCAAATATATAGTGAAAATCTACCTGAGACCGCTTAAATAAGGGTGAGACCCCCCTGATCTTTCAATGTCCATAAAATTCAACCAAATCATTGACTCTGTATATATAAAGATTGTATTAGATGGAGTTTCCAGAAAAAACGGCATCTTCAATATCTACGGAGGGCTAAGATTGTCACTTTTCAGTCAAAAAATGTCCAATTTTTAGGACAAAGGGCACAGGGTGATGGTGAGAGCCCCCTGATCTCTCAATCTTTCTAATATTAAACATTTAGTCAATAGGTAGATACAAACGAAACCAAAAGGAATTTTGGTACATATCCTGTCTTGTATGTATACGGAGCGCCCAAAGTGCCAGTTGGACATTCCAAATATATAGTGAAAATCTACCTGAGACCGCTTAAATAAGGGTGAGACCCCCCTGATCTTTCAATGTCTATAAAATTTAATTAAATCATAGACTCTGCATATATGAAGGTTGTATTAGAAGGATTTCCCAGAATATTGTCATATTCGATATATATATGAAGGGCTTATATTGTCACTTTTCTGCTAAAAATTATTAGAATTGAAGGACAAAGGGCACAGGGCAATGGTGATAGCCCTCTAATCTCTCAATCTTTGTATTACTAAGCAGACATTTAGTTAATAGGTAGGCAGAAATTATAACCTTATGTTGGAAAGGGGCAACAATATCCCCACTTGGGGTTGTGAGAGATAAAACAAGCAGCTGAACACCATCTTGACAAAAAGAGAGACCGATTGAGCTCGGCAAATTGTGAGCTATGGGATGGAAAAAAAACAGGCGCACCGGGTATGATTACCACGAATTTTATATATTTTGATATGGACGATAGGATCGAAAGATCAAAAGCAGGGTATAAAAACCATTTAATCGTGAATATTGGTTTTGGGTGAAACAAATTGATTTTATTTGGGATTGTTATAAAGATTAAGACATCGATCCAATAGCTATTAATAGCTGGAATTAGTTGTTGAAAACGTCAAAGCCCTGAGTGGTATTGCCAAAATGAACCACCGCCGATGGTACTCCCGGATGAGGAAGGATCAGTTGGAACAGTTAATCGGAACGAAGACCAACATTTTTTTAGCGTTGTTCCAACCCTATACTAGAGATTTACGGAAAGTCTTTCGGCCTTGCAGGTAGACCTTAAACAAACGGACAGGGTTACACAGAGCTCAATCTGGTAAGCCTTAAGGATATTAATTAATTTGAGAAGGCCAATTCCACCCTGGCGGTTAATGTATTTAGAATAGATGATAGTGAAGTATACCCGCTGCTTATTTCAAACATTGGTGAACAGCGGGAGAGAGAACTCAACTTACTGCTGATCCAAGGCTACATGTGCTTGAACCACGTTTAATTTTATAGCAAGGAAGTTCTGGAAACCAACAGATCAGAGCTGCCCAAAGAAGGGACATACCAGCTGACTTTTGTCAACAACACCCACCCGATGAGAGTCCCTTTCGTAGTGTACGCGGACTTTGAGTGCTTTGATTTACCGATAAGGTTGAAATAAAAAAACGATAAGGTTCTGTAGCAATACACAGTTTAATAGAAGTTTAATAGATCAGTTGGAACAGTTAATCGGAACGAAGACCAACATTTTTTTAGCGTTGTTCCAACCCTATACTAGAGATTTACGGAAAGTCTTTCGGCCTTGCAGGTAGACCTAAAACAAACGGACAGGGTTACACAGAGCTCAATCTGGTAAGCCTTAAGGATATTAATTAATTTGAGAAGGCCAATTCCACCCTGGCGGTTAATGTATTTAGAATAGATGACAGTGAAGTATACCCGCTGCTTATTTCAAACATTGGTGAACAGCGGGAGAGAGAACTCAACTTACTGCTGATCCAAGGCTACATGTGCTTGAACCACGTTTAATTTTATAGCAAGGAAGTTCTGGAAACCAACAGATCAGAGCTGCCCAAAGAAGGGACATACCAGCTGACTTTTGTCAACAACACCCACCCGATGAGAGTCCCTTTCGTAGTGTACGCGGACTTTGAGTGCTTTGGTTTACCGATAAGGTTGAAATAAAAAACGATAAGGTTCTGTAGCAATACACAGTTTAATAGAAGTTTAATATCGCATTATGGCCATGGTGAATTTTTTAAATATGAAAGTTTTTGTACAATGAAATAGATTTTTAGATAATTGAAGAATAATATAGCCTCCTTAGTGGGGTTATATGAACATTTAGATTGTTTTTAGCATGTTTTACGTGGTATGTATCTGTTTGACAGTCCGTATTTTTCTATCCGTACCACCCATAGGTCCATAAATTATTGTAGTGTTTATCAACAAATATTTATAGCTCGACCTTTTCAATTCAAATTATGGAAAAACGAGCAAAAATGCATGTGTGTTTTGTTTAACCTTTCGATAGATATATGCCTATAGTTTCAGGAAAGGTACAACTGTTCAAACCAACGCTTAGGGGCGTTCAAACAAACGCTTACAGGTATTCAAACCTTCACTTAGGAAGGTTCACGTCAACGCTTAAATAAATGAACGTTTATAAAGATTACAGACCCTAAACAGTGTGAGGCGCTCGCCAGGGATTTGCAAGAGATCAAGCGGAATATTCAAGCCAGTAACATGCAGCATCGCCTCGAGAAGATTGGACTCAACCCTGACCTTTCCAAGGTGTTAAGCCTGTGATTGAGGCTCAGCGAGAGGCAGCTTCACCGATCACCTAAACGATCGTTTAACTTCCTGAAGCAGTGACAGCCTCCACCGCCCAAGTTTGACTACCCACTACCCATTGCACCACCTATAGACACCATCCTCGGATTTCGAGCACAACAGTATTTGCAGATCAGTAACGATCCTTCGCCGACCACACCTTTGGATCTCGATCTCTTCATCGGAAGCTAACCAGTTACTTCTGATGGCGATGATATTTTCGTGGATGGTGTGAGGTACAAACGAACCCTTAACCTCTGGGAACTCATGGGGAAAAAGAAATCAGAATCTTTCGAGTCCGAAGTTTTTAAGACCTTGTCGACTATGCAGAGATCCTGAACAGTTCCGGTGCCATGTATCAAGGCAATTAACCCTCTCGAGAACCCTAAGGCGATAAAGATCTAAGTGGACGAAGATTGTGTCTCACATCTAAAGCAAGATAAGCATTGTAGCGGACTTCAAACCGTGTTTCTACCCTCCGACTTTGACCAGCTCCTTTATTGCTTGGATCTGTGCAACACTGCATTCCGTGCTGGAAACAATGGTGTGCGCAACGCGATTATGGCGATCATCGATGCCATAAAGAAAGGTGAACACATCAGCATCAAGGAATATAAACAACTCCACCGTAATATCGTCAATTAAGAAAGGTTTTGTTTTAAAGTATGCATACGGTGGTAGAAGTTGTTTTGACACTATCGCCAGTATCGCTGGTCGCATGTCCACCTCCTCTGCTGCCAAGACATTAACAAGTAGGCCTATGAGCACTGCCACCAATGCAGCCATGATAGGAGTGGTAGGTGGTAGTCGTCAACCATGTCGTTGACAAAGTGACCCGCACTCGAAAACCCATTGACCAACGCAGCAAGCCCAATCAACAGCTCAGTGTTAAACGCAGAAAGCCCAACAACCAAACCCAGTTAAACAATTTCATCTCTGGTCGTGGCATCGGTATCATCCCAACTTCCTCCAATGCTATAAATAAATACATAATGTCTGACATCCTTACAATCACAGAAGGGTTGACCTTCGATGAAAGTCTTCAAAAATATTAAAACTAGGTTCACGAATTCGAACCTTAAGCCGGCGCCTAACTTACCAACTCTGGAGCGTCACCCTGCAGACGAACATAAGATGCAACTGTACAAAACCATCCAGAAAAAATCCACGATCCTCTGTGGATTTCGCATGAGACAGTGTGATTTCATAGTCGTTCCCCAAGCCTCACAGTTCAACTGCCGCCTAGCTGCCAATAGTGGTCGCGAAAAGCCAAGATATATTATCGTTGCCTTTCAAACCGACAGAGATAATGACAAAACCCAAAATGCTTCCGTGTTCAATCGCTGTCGATTGTAAAATATCCCTGTCACCCTCAAAGCTGAACGCTACTCAGCCGTCAACTTTAATGCCGTTTTTTTTCACAAACCAAGGTTGCCATAGTGTTCAAGGAGGATGTAGACTTCAGAAAGAAGTTCTACAACATTGACACCCTCCTTAGTAACGGTGATGTCAACCCCTCTGATTTCATTGACATATAGCCGCTGTTGGTCATCGATGTAAGTCATCAGTCCGAGCGGACATCCAGATTCGAGCGGAATTCGAGCGTTATGTTCCCGCCAACACCGAAGCATTTGCACTTCCAATCTCCGTAGGAGTCCTAGGCCTCCAGTTCGAATCGGTCGGTCAGTAGTTGAACGTCGTGTTTGGTGGACGTTTCGTCCCCGAGGGTATCACCAGCCCAGTAGTCAGCACTTCGGTGTTGACATGAATATCAATTATATGGTCATTTCTATAAATTTTCTGTTAACAAAACTTTTAATTTTTCGAAAAACTAAGGCTTTTCTTACGCCCAGGAGTAGATTACCTTAGCCGTATTTGGCACAACTTTTAGGAATTTTTGGGTCCTCAATGCTCTTCAACTTTGTATTTGTTTGGCATTTTAACTGTTTTGATCTGAGCGTCACTTATGAGTCTTTATGTAGACGAAACGCGCGTCTGGCGTATTAAATTATAATCCTGGTACCTTTGAAAACTATTAAATAAATAAATGGACACCACACTGTTGCAGCAAATCGTCCACAACACAGACCAAAAACAAGAGTTTTCCATCCTTGTCTCTAGAAACGACAGTGGCATTTTTACTCGGTTCAACCGCCTCCCCCAACTACAATTTAAGGAATCGAACACCACATTGGGATTTAAGCGACAGCTCTACACATTTGATCAGGCAACAAATGTTACAAAGAGGGTGAATACATTGTTAGCATCAGAAGCATCAACAGCATCCCGGTGAACAGTGGAATCACCAATAGCAGCTACATACACGGCTCCCAACAGTCCACTATCTGAAGCTCCCCCCCCCCCCCCCCCCCCAGCAATCGATCCCGGGGTAAAGATCATTCAAACCCCCCAAAAATATGGTGTACTTACCCGTGATCTTGAGAACCATCAATCGCATGCAGACATACCTCACCAATCAAGACGGCGATCCTCCACAATCTCCGCAGAGAACATCTCACCATCCGCTTCCATCTTCGTGAGGCATGAATAAATAGTCTATCGAAATACGGTTTGAACTTTATAAAAGGTCAATCTAAATATTACAGAGAGCAGACAAAAAAGGTTTCCCGGTCACCATTTGTTTATCCCACACAAACCTGCATGGTGAACACAAGATGTTGCTTACCGCGCGACAGATTGAAAAGATCACCAAGCTTCTACAAAATGGTTCTAGTGGAAAAAAGCACTAACCAATTGAAGAAAAACATTCAAAAAGAAAGTGGATTCCTACCCATGTTAGCGGAAAGGGCAATGCGAGCCTTTCCTATGTTGGCGAACACAATTCGTGTCAGCATGAGGTGTTGGAGCCCTAAGTTGTCTGCGTGAAATAGCGATCAACAATGCATTTGGACATGGATTTTACATCAAAAGGGGTGGTTGTGTGAGCTGTGTGATGGTGTGTGATAAAGGTCTGTATATTTTGCCTTCAACCTATAGTGATCATCGATTCTACTAGGCCTAGGGTTCTGGTCTGATCTGATCTGCAGCAAACAGTTCGTTCAAGAACATTCCACTTTTGATACAATCTTTATATATATAAAATCTATGATTTGGTTGAATTTAATTGAAATTGAAAGACCAGGAGGTCTCAACCTCATTTAAGCGGTCTCAGGTAGCTTTTCACTAAATATTTTGAATATCCAACTGGCACTTTGGGCATAAACATAAAAGACAGGAAGTCTACCTAAGGTCCCTTTAGTAATGTGTGTATCTACCTATTGACTAAATGTCTGCATAATATTAGAAAGATTGAGCAATTAGGGGGCTCTCACCATTGCCCTGTGCCCTTTGTCCTAAAATTTTGATAATTTTTAGCTGAAAAGTGACAATACAAGCCCTCCATAGATATCGAATATGACATTATTCTGGGCAATCCTTCTGATACAACCTTTATATATACAGAGTCTATAATTTACTAAAATTTTGTGGACATTGAAAAACCAGGGGGGTCTCACCCTCATTTAAGCGGTCTCAGGTAGCTTTTCACTATCTATTTTGAATATCCAACTGGTACTTTTGGTGCTCCGTACATATTAAAGACAGGAAGTCTACACAAGTTCCCTTTAGTAATGTGTGTATCTACCTATTGACTAAATGTCTGCATAATATTAGAAAGATTGGGCAATTAGGGGGCTCTCACCATTGCCCTGTGCCCTTTGTCCTAAAATTTGATAATTTTTAGCTGAAAAGTGACAATACAAGCCCTCAATAGATATCGAATATGACATTATTCTGGGCAATCCTTATGATACAACCTTTATATATACAGAGTCTATGATTAACTAAAATGTTGTGGACATTGAAAAACCAGGGGGGTCTCACCCTCATTTAAGCGGTCTCAGGTAGCTTTTCACTATCTATTTTGAATATCCAACTGGTACTTTGGGCGCTCCGTAAATATTAAAGACAGGAAGTCTACCCAAATTCCTTTTAGTCACGTGTGTATCTACCTATTGACTAAATGTCTGCATAATATTAGAAAGATTAAGCAATTAGGGGGCTCTCACCACCGCCCTGTGCCTTTTGTCCACAAATTTTGATAATTTTTAACTGAAAAGTGACAATACAAGCCCTCCATAGATATTGAATATAACATTATTCTGGGCAATCCTTCTGATACAACTTTTATATATATAGAGTCTATGATTTCCTTAAATTTTGTGGACATTAAAAGACCAGGGGGGTCTCACCCTCATTTAAGCGGTCTCAGGTAGCTTTTCACTATCTATTTTGAATATCCAACTGGCACTTTGGGCGCTCCGTAAACATTAAAGACAGGAAGTCTATCCAAATTCCTTTTAGTCACGTGTGTATCTACCTATTGGCTAAATGTCTGCATAATATAAGAAAGATTGAGCAATTAGGGGGCTCTCACCATTGCCCTGTGCCCTTTGTCCTTAAATTTTGATAATTTTTAGCTGAAAAGTGACAATACAAGCCCTCCATAGATATCGAATATGACATTATTCTGGGCAATCCTTCTGATACAACCTTTATATATACAGAGTCTATGATTTCCTTAAATTTTGTGGACATTAAAAGACCAGGGGGGTCTCACCCTCATTTAAGCGGTCTCAGGTAGCTTTTCACTATCTATTTTGAATATCCAACTGGCACTTTGGGCGCTCCGTAAACATTAAAGACAGGAAGTCTATCCAAATTCCTTTTAGTCACGTGTGTATCTACCTATTGGCTAAATGTCTGCATAATATAAGAAAGATTGAGCAATTAGGGGGCTCTCACCATTGCCCTGTGCCCTTTGTCCTTAAATTTTGATAATTTTTAGCTGAAAAGTGACAATACAAGCCCTCCATAGATATCGAATATGACATTATTCTGGGCAATCCTTCTGATACAACCTTTATATATACAGAGTCTATGATTTACTAAAATTTTGTGGACATTGAAAAACCAGGGGGTCTCACCCTCATTTAAGCGGTCTCAGGTAGCTTTTCACTATCTATTTTGAATATCCAACTGGCACTTTTGGTGCTCCGTAAACATTAAAGACAGGAAGTCTACCCAAATTCCTTTTAGTCACGTGTGTATCTACCTATTGACTAAATGTCTGCATAATATTAGAAAGATTGAGCAATTAGGGGGCTCTCACCACCGCCCTGTGCCTTTTGTCCAAAAATTTTGATAATTTTTAGCTGAAAAGTGACAATACAAGCCCTCCATAGATATCGAATATGACATTATTCTGGGCAATCCTTCTGATACAACTTTTATATATACAGAGTCTATGATTTACTTAAAAGTTGTGGACATTGAAAGAATAGGGGCGTCTCACCCTCATTTAAGCGGTCTCAGGTAGCTTTTCACTATCTATTTTGAATATCCAACTGGCACTTTGGGCGCTCCGTAAACATTAAAGACAGGAAGTCTATCCAAATTACTTTGAGTCACGTGTGTATCTACCTATTGACTAAATGTCTGCGTAATATAAGAAATATTGAGCAATTAGGGGGCTCTCACCATTGCCCTGTGCCCTTTGTCCTAAAATTTTGATAATTATTAGCTGAAAAGTGACAATACAAGCCCTCCATAGATATCGAATATGACATAATTCTTGGCAATCCTTCTGATACAACTTTTATATATACAGAGTCTATGATTTACTTAAAAGTTGTGGACATTGAAAGACTAGGGGCGTCTCACCCTCATTTAAGCGGTCTCAGGTAGCTTTTCAGTATATATTTCTTTTATGGGCTTTCCATAAATATTTCTATTTATAATCCTAATTGTTTTCTAGAGTAATCGGTATTTGTTTTTGTTTTTAAGAAAAATCCTGTATAAAAGTACTGTACCTCTTTGATTTTTTTTTTATTGACAACAATCTGTATTACATTTAGACAAATATGCAAATTAGAAAAGGTTTTATATTCGAGAACAACGAGAATTTGCGACAGCTTGAAGAGGTCATGAAACTATCTCCTACGTATCTTATCAGTTCTTTTAACTATAAAAATCATGCTTTTAATGTTAATAAGTGTTATTCTTTTTTTATTTTCAACTTAATTTTGAATATCCAACCGACTGCTAGCAGCCGGTTGGATATTGAATATCGAATATCGAATAACGAACCGGCTGCTAACTTCACACACATCCTTTCACTTTGTATTATTTGCAGTTTCCAAAATCACTCAAAGTATCATACATATACATGAATATGTGCATTTGCACAATATCGAATTCTATTAAACGCAACTCATTTTATTTCATTCTTTTCGTAGATTGCAGAAGTTGGAATGAACAAACATGAATACTTTTATTTGCTGACAACTCTTGTAAGTTTTTATCTGTTTAAAATATCGTAACGAATAATAGCGCTTCTACTTTTCTGTAATTTTACGTCTAATTTGTTTAACATATTTAGTAGTCAAGAGTCGTGTTCGTGTGTTGAATAATTATACATTAATATGTTCTTTTATTATATATTTATTTTTAGGATTTTTCTCGCTTAGATTTTAGACGCTTTATTCATGGGGGCGTTAATCTGACTGGATTTGATATAATTGACCCAAATAACAAGCAGTACAAGCGATTCGTCCGAAAATGGGAAAATGCAAGTACGAATGAATACCGTGGTGCTGGTGGCCAATTGATGGTAATATTTATTTCTGAAAAAGTGAAAAAGTCTGATTGATGTTTTGCCTACTTGTTTCATTGCTTCAAGCATGTTTTTGATTTGACATGCAGTTTCAAATGTACTCAAAATGAGGACGCGTATGTTCTGCAAAAACTTATATTATCATATACTTGTTCGAGCTAAAAGAGTATTTCATCATGCGAGCTCTTCTTCAAAATAATATAAAAAAAATGCATTCAAACGTTAGCTTTAGAAACTATTTTCCAACCAAGGCCTTGATTTGAATTGTATCTATTATATAACATCCATTTAAAATACCATAGAATGTTTTTAGAAAGTTATATATTTGAAGAAGAAAAATTAAAAAGCCATGTATAAAATCTTTAAATGGCAGTTGATTAAGTTTCCCGAAGAACTAGAATATGTATTGCAAAAATATATAAAAATATCATTAAACAAAAAACTTGTTACCAGATATAGACATTTACAAATGAGAAAAACCAATAGAAACAAAATTTGTGAAAATAATACAATATGATATACATGTATTCATACTAGTACTTCTATATTGATATTGTAACAAAGAGCTGTGGTATACTTCCCATTGAAACAACTAACCTTAATTCTTCTTTACGGCGTCCATTATCACTCAACTAGACTACATATTTGTTCAGGGGCCAGCAGAAGGACGCCTCCGGGTGCGGAAGTTTCTCGCTGCATTGATGACCCATTGTTGATGACCCATTGGTGGCTTTAGGCTGTTTGGTCGGGTTGTTTTCTCTTTGACACATTCCCCATTTCAATTCTCAACCTCATTCTGACAGAGTCCAAATGACGTGGACGATCTTACACAATGATCAACAAGTAAAATCACAAAAATACTGAACTTACAGGAAAATCAAATGACAAACCACATCAAAAACAAATGGACAATAACTGTCATAATCCCGACTTGGTACAGGCATTTTCAAATGTAGAAAATAGTGGTTTAAATCTGGTTTTATGGTGCTTAACCTCTCACTGTGTACGACAGTCCCATTAAATTCCGTTATATTTACAATGATGCGAACACATAATCGTATAGTGAGCTACAAAAAGCCCCGATTTAACAAAATATATTAAACCAACAAAGGAAATTCTCACCTTATTATGACAAAAATCAAACAAAACTAACAAATAACATGCAAGCACAATCGCAACAATCACTGAAAGAATGTAAACATCAAAAATGTACAATTGTATTCGCTAGTTCTCGTACAAGAAGGTACATGCATGTTTATATGTAACTATCTAATATTGAACCTTTAATTCATAGTCAGATTCAGCACTTGCAGTTGATTCGTTACAAGTGATAACAGAAACCTTCAGTGAAATGTTATCTAAGGACAAACCCATCTTTCAAGGAAGTTTCCGAAGGGCGTCTGTTTATAATAATTATACAAGACCGGGAATACCTTGTACAAAAATCCATCATTCTGAACCGGAACCCCCACCATGGATGCATGGGCAGGCTATTTTAGATACAATCAAAAAGGTAAGATATCAGTACATCGTTCAAAGGGAGACAATTTGTATTCCCTTGTTTTGTTTTTAAAAATCAATGTTTTGGTCCACCTTTATTTATACGTTTTTTTAGTATTAGGGTTCGATTTTAGTGTAGAGTAATTACGTGGACTGATAAATACATAACCCAAAACGTTGTTTATCCTGACAAATGAAATATACATGTGTAAAAATAATTATGTTCACAAAATCTAACAAAAATAGAAACAGTCTTCACTGACGAGTCTATATAAAACCAAAAGGAAAGGTTTTTTTATTAACTGCCAACAATACCAAGTGATAAACAAATGAACTTCAACACATAACGGGAGGGAGGTCAGCTAGTATATATAATGCTAGCTTTACTTCAAGTGGTTCAAAACGTAACAAAATTTATCTTCATTGACCAGGTAGATTTCCAAGGATTGACAGGCCGTGTGAATTTTACAGAGGATGGATCCCGAAAGAATTATATTATACATGTATTTAGTGTTGGACTCCACCATCAAACTCCAACGAAGGTATACATTAAATTTTGATTAATTATAAAATATTAAACACAATATAAAATTAAGTGGAGCATAAACCTATTAATTATAAAGAATATTTTGAAATATATTTCCTTATACATGTATCAGAAGACGTTGTACCTGCAGAACAGTTAAAACAGTAGAATTATAGGATAAAAGCCTTTTATTTTGAATGGAACGCTTTGGTGTTCGTTGGACCGATCCACCAAATGAAAGTCAGACTTGAATGCACACTTTGTGATATCATCCACGATATTTGATAGGTGATAACATCGAGAAATAATGTGATAATTCCATATCGTTTAACTCCATCAGCCATGTGTATCGCACATAGATACATTAATGTACTAGTATATGCATGTTTACTTCCGTTTCAAAAGTTGAAACTAACAAAAGAAGTACTCGAGGACCAATTGCATAATAAAATTTGTATGGATCAAATACCAGTTTTATAGATGACAAAGGACATGTTGATGTATAATAGCCCCAATCCTGTCAATATTTTATTATCTAATGTAACAGCTCTGAGTTAGACTTATCACCGAGCTGGTAGATACACGATCAACACGATGGGTGTCATATAGGGAGTAGTATCTACTTATCTTTACAGCGCGAACAAGATCCAACCTTGTTATTAGTGGGGTTCGTGATTCGTGTTGCCGATCCTTTAGTTTGCCAAGTTATGTTTTGTAAGATGTCGTCTTTTGGTTTTTCTTTTGGTTTTTTTCCATGACGTTGTCAGTTTTTTCATCGACTTATGAGTTTTAATATTGATTTGACATGTTTTACCTCTCTTTGAAGTGTATAATATGATTTACCTCCTTGCAATTTATGCAACTGGTACCAACGGAAAATGCCAGATCATAAGTTGATGACAAACTGGGAACGCCACGTCAATTTTCCAATTTCATAAACCAGGTTCAAATATACCTTCCACATATACATGTAACTCATCAGTCCTCACTATCAAAACTGTTTTAAAGCCAACTAAATCTGTTGAGGAACATTGTACATGTTAAAATTGAGAATTGAAATTGGAAATGTATCAAAGAGACAACAACCCGACCAAAGAAAAAACAACAGCAGAAGGTCACCAACAGGTCTTCAATGTAACGAGAAATTCCCACACCTGGAGGCGTATTAGCTGGCCCCTAAACAAATATATACCAGTTCAGTGCACGTGATAATGAACGCCATACTAATTTCCAAATTGTACACAACAAACTAAAATTAAAATAGTACAAGACTAACAAAGACCAGCGGCTTCTGACTTGGGACAGGCGCAAAAATGCCTCGGGGTTAAACATGTTTGTGAGATCTCAACCCTCCCCCTATACCTCTAGCCAATGTAGAAAAGTAAACGCATAACAATACGCACATTAAAATTCAGTTAACGAGAAGTCTGAGTCTGATGTCAGAAGATATAACCAAAGAAAATAAACAAAACTACAATAATACATAAATAACAACAGACTACTAGCAGTTAACTGACATGCAAGCTCCAGACTTCAATTGATTGATTGTTGGTTGTGTAACGTCCAGTGGCAAATATTGCATGCATATTCAGGACGAGAACAAGTTCACAATAAATACAATAGGTAGGTTGATACAATAGAGGCCATCTTGGATGATGGCAGGAGAAATTTGGAGAAAAAGGAGGGTATATTGAATAGGGACAGAAATTTTGCTTTGCAGCAGGCCACCTACGGACCCCTCAAAGAGTTGTTGCAAGGGTTCTTAACGTACAAAGAGCGTGGCGCTCTCTTTACACGAGGCATCGGATTTAACGTCCCCCTTTTGACCGGACGTGACTGCGAACTTGATACATCCCGCACAGCCAAACGGACGCCCCACTTCGGCAAGCGTTTTACTGCCGGTCGGGAGAAGACCAAGTGACTATATTTCTATACCCCAGTCACCCTTGGGGATTTGCATACTAAATGTTGCTTATCTTCACGTCAGCTTTATAATATAAATGACTTAGTACTATATTTTCATTTACCATTTTATACTGTTTCACATCTCTCAGACAATGTTGGTGTAAAAACGATTTTATCTTTGAAGTTCTTCATATTTGGCCTTTTGGGTCTTCACAAGCTGACTTAAATGTACGGGTTTGCTCAACGGTTACCTTAAATAGTTTACATCTTTACATCTCTGGTGGTCTCATTGACAAACATACATGTACAACATAATCTTATTTCTATATAAGCAAATTTTTATATGACGGTGTTGGTGTCAATCTGCATACGTATGCAATAAGTTGTATATACTTTGCTTTCAATTTTAAGGAATTTTAAAATCGTTGATAAAAAAGAATCCGGAAAAGCGCTGCAACGTAACACATTTTATTAATTTTTATTTTCTTTGCATTAAAAGTTGCCTAATTTTTCAGATAGGTTCATGGACTCCAGACAATGGATATTCCAGTTTGGACGCAGACACACGACGAGAACCTGTCGGAACCAACTTCACTGACAGTAGTGTGAAAGTTATAACAACAATACTAGTTTGTACTTTTATTAGTCATTGTCATTACATTTATAAGTTTTAAGGTAGTACCTAACACTACAGGGAGATAACTCTGTAAAGTCAGCTAAACGTATCAAGCTTCTCAATGATCAAAATTGGTGTTTGTCAAATTGTTATATAACCAGTGTAATTTTTTTGACAAAACGGTTGGTTAGCATTTTTGAAGTTTTATATTTTTGTAGAAGGGTCAAAGTAAATACTTTGCCAAAACTTTATGAAAATTAAACGAGCCAAATCAATTTTAGTGAACGTGTTGGGTACCACCTTAAGTGCCTCCTTTTTACGGAGTGTGTGTTTTGATTACTTGAAAGGTAAAAATACCAGAAGTCCATTACTAGAGTAATAGACTTCTGTTAATACTAAAATATTCAAAATAATCGTTTAAGAAATTAATTGATTGTATTCATCATTTTTGTTTTGATCTTTGTTTTTAATTCTAACGTCCTGTTTTGTTTTGATTTTTTTCTTCAAATAAAAATTGACTGCTTCCTGGTGCATTCAATTGGCGTTGTTTCTATCACGAATACAATTTGAATTAGATTTTGCATTTACATGTGAATACAAAAATATTTAGATGTAGTATGATTGTCAACTCTCATCAAGAGACCAATTCACACAGAGAATAACAACTAATGTATATGTATAAGTCACAGTATAATAATCAGCATAGCCCATAACGGAAAGTAATCTAGAAACTACCCAAAAATAATAAATGTAAAACAATACAAACGAGGCAGATAACGGCCTAGTTTATGTAAATGTAGATTCTGGGTATAATTATAAACCTTATAGTAAATGTGACGAATTTGCTTGAATCTGATACCGTTTCTTTTACGTAAAAGTCGCAGATACTATTCATATTCTAAGATTGTATATTATGTTTCAGTCAAAACCAATGCTGATGAGAAAAGATCCTGCAAAGATATTAGAATCCAATCTAACAGGAAATGATATTTATGAAGGTAGCCTGGTCAACAATTTACACTATGATCATATTAAGTTTGTTTTTGTTAAATACCCATCATTGTATATGCATGTTTAGTTTTAAAACAGTATCAATCCTGTATGAA
Source organism: Mytilus trossulus (assembly GCF_036588685.1). Classification (NCBI taxonomy): domain Eukaryota; kingdom Metazoa; phylum Mollusca; class Bivalvia; order Mytilida; family Mytilidae; genus Mytilus; species Mytilus trossulus. Next base: position 334,073 of record NW_026963338.1, on the reverse strand, counting down.
AATAAAAACCGAAAGACAACTGATCGAATTAAGAAAAACTGTTTTATTTTTTAGCAATGGGTGAATACATGTATCTTTACTGGTTTACTGTACATTCGACCCTGTTGCCTGTAGGTAGCAAATGATTCAGCATTGACCATTATTTTTTACTAATATTAAATGTATCTATCGAAGATCCGTGTGAGGTTTAAAAACATTAACAAAGCTAGGACATTACAGGCGCATACATTTGTTTTATAGACAACAGAGCAAATTATTTAGCATTTTTATTGTTGATTGCGTTAGGTATTATCTTATGTATAACCGGAGCCAGGCTGTATACATGTAAACCCCCTTTTTTGGGCCATTAGAGTACATACAAAATGTATTTGCTGTACATGTCAGTACACACGCACAAACACATTGTCGATTTTCTTCGAGTAATTATTTGACGACTTCTTCATATTACAAACAGTTCATTCAAACAAATATTGTCAACATATTTGAAACAAATATTGTAAACATATTTGTTGTTCTTTTTCATAGGATTTGTTCCCGATTTTGCCAAACTATTATCTGATAGAATAGGATTTCAGTACAAAATAAAAGAAGTTACCGACGGAAACTATGGACGTGAAAATGCTATAACAAAAGAATGGGATGGTATGGTGAAAGAACTTATCGATGGTGTAAGGAAAACAATGTTAATATCATAGGAAGTACACCACTAATTAATGGCCCCATTGCTTTCTATGTTAAATTCCTCAATTTCGAGTGGTCACAGCTCTTTTATCTTAAGTTCAAATAAAGTGTCAATTATTGCATGTCAAAGCAACACCTGCTGGTGTCCTGTACTGAAAAAATCAACATACCTTACATGGCATATAAGAAAGAACTAGTTCCCAGAACTTCGGATGTACCAAAACAGGTACTTCAGATCTGACAAAAAGGCTAAATGTACCCTCCTTTTTAAATTTCATGCCATTTTTTTACTATTCAAATTTATCAGTCAAAAACTGTTCTACAATGATCACCAGTCGTGCAGCTTTCATTTGATACCAAAATTAATAAAATACTTTAAATATTTTGAAAATTATGTCCATGCGTAGGAACTATTTTGTGTTAAATATGTACTACTTTCTGGTATGTGCTTTCTGGCCGGGCCTGAATTAGTGGTGTTACACCTATATACCGTTTGATTTAAAAGTGTTACCATATTGTTGTAAGATTGATGATGTTATTGAATTTCATATCATTCAGAAATAACCTACTAGCAAGCTATTTAGTAAAGTAAACAACAATAAAGACAGACATGTTTGAACCACTGAAAGCATTTTTGAAATATAATCAATAGTTGAGCTATTCCGTTGCAATAAAACAAATATTCAGTCTCTAAAATTTCAAATTTAACGCGATTCATTAGGTAATGATAGAAGAAAGCAACAAACATAAACAATACAAAAAAATGGAGGCCTACAGTAGCTTACAGACATTGAGTTCAGATTCATAAACTAAAGGTCACGATCTAACAGATTTGTTAATAAAATAATGTGGGTATATGGAACTGGATATGAATATAAAAAATGTATATTTTTACAATTTGCCAAACAAGTTTGAAGTAATTTCAGACGTTAAACATGACATGTTTGTAGTAAATGCCTTAAAAAAAACTATAGAACAAAAACCCTTACAAAGTAACGTGTTTGTAGGAGAACATTCTTGATAATTCGATTCAGTGTATATGATTCTAGGCTGTGTTTCATTGCTGCTGTTTATTTTTACAGACTGCTGATATGGCTCTAGCGGATTTTACAATAACATATGACAGGGAAAGGGTTGTAGACTTTACAAAACCGTTTATGGAAGTAGGAATATCAATAATGATTAAAAAACCAGAAATAGAAAAACCTGGAGTCTTTTCATTCATGAAGCCATTCAATTTTAAGATCTGGATCTTTATTATGCTAGCATACGGATCTGTCAGTATTGGATTATTTCTTGTAAGCAGATTTAGTCCATACGAATGGACAAAAGTGAAAGGGGAAAAAGACCCACAATTAAACGAAGAATTTTCAATGTTGAATTCTTTTTGGTTTTCTACAGGAGCGTTAATGTTACAAGGAAGTGACTCTTGTCCAAGGTACGGTTCACCTGTTTAATAAATGTTGAGTAGCTTATATTGGTTACACAACATGATTAGACAAGCTTAAATACGTATATGCACAATTATTCAATCTACATATATACAAATCTTGTTTTAGTGAGATTTATTGGGTGTGTCAAATAATAGTGACAAAGGAGAAATGTTTCAAATTTTGTACTCCGTTCTGTTATCGAAATTTGATTATCTTGAGATCACATGGTGATAGGCCTTACGATTAAATTAAAAAATAAAAAGTATACATTGTCTATGAACTTCCCGATACCTGTAAAACATCTCCTCTGCAATACTTGAAACATATATACTGATAATCTCCTGGGTGACTGGGAAATAGAGCTGTGGTCACCATAGGTCCCAAAGTCAATACAATCCGAGTTTCCAAAGTGTGTGTCCCTTTGTCTCTGCGGGATGTATCAAGTACAGAGACACCTATGTTCATAATTGGGACGTATAACCGTATGCCTATTACGGAGATACTGTCACACTCTCTGCACGTTAATTACCAACGAAACAACTCATCCCGTTCGGCCTCAATTATAACACATAACTATTGTATTTATTGTAAACAAAAATGTTTGCCACTCTAGCAACCAACAATAACCAATCAGTATACACCGATACATTAATATTTGCGTTTCAATATGTAATTTTATTCAGACTGCATTCCTATAAAATAGCATTGGGGAATACATCATAATTGTCTTCAGATATGTAACCTTTGAGAATCAAATGATGAATCAATGCCTTAATAAACTTTAAAAAAAACTGTTTGGCATATTGGCAGGCTATTTTTTAATAAAGGATTATATTGTCACAGTTCTTCCTGTTTTGGGGAGATAAGGAAATAAAAATAACTAGTAGCATAGTTTGTTTTTTAAAAAAAAATTAAAGTCTTTTGCTTATTTGACATAGTATTTCTTATGTTTTGGTTTGATTGTTTACAGGTCAATATCAGGACGAGTGATTGGAACTGTATGGTGGTTCTTTGTATTGATAATAATTTCATCATATACAGCCAATTTAGCTGCTTTCCTTACCATTGAACGTATGGTTGCACCAATAGAAACAGTGGACGACCTAGCAAAACAAACACAAATTAAATACGGATGCGTTAATTCAGGAACAACACGAGAGTTTTTTGCGGTAAATTAATAATAATTCAGAAACCCTTTATGCAAATTAATAAAATTACCTTTAATAATAAAAAAACCAAATGCAAATGTTTGTATAAACGCTTTGTTTGCTCAAAAGGATTTTTCATCGATACATTTGCGATGAGGAACTTCATCTGAACATTAATATGTATATATATAACATCATTATGATCACATTCTCAAAAACTACCAATACTTACATAAAGTGTTTAATATGGCGTACGTATATGTTTTGGACAATTACAGTTTTTATAAATAAATTTGAGATTTTGTTAACGTTGGTTAGTTGTTATTTTTAAAATAAAGTGCCGGGACAATAACTTTCAGATTTAGTCCTTACAATGTAATGCATGCTTATAAAATGTTAACAATTATGTAATTTTTAACATATTTGCAGGGTTCACTTGTCCCTATTTATCAAACAATGTGGAATTTTATGATGTCGAATCCTCACAATATGTGCAACACGACAAGTGAGGGCATAGAAAGAGTGCGCAGTTCTAAAGGAAAATACGCTTTCCTTGTAGAAAGTAATATAATAGAATACGAAAACAGTGTGGAGCCATGTGACACTTTTAAAGTTGATAGAAATCTCAATACAAAAGGATTTGGTGTAGCCACTCCGAAATATTCACCCTTACGGTAGGTTTAACATTTAAAAAAGTAAAATAACTAAAAAATTGAAATTCGAGGAAATTTTAAAAGGAGAGTCCATAATCATATGGCAACATAAATAGTTCAATACCATTAACGGTACCCATTTAACTGCACCAGATGTGCATTTCGACGACACATGTCTCTTCAGTGATGCTCGTGGCACACCAACTAAAAGATACCAACTGTCATATTCCTGACTTGGTACAGCCAGTTCCATATGTAGAAATGTTTACATTAATATTTCACATTCGAAATACATGTAGTCATTCAATAATAAATTTCTGTTGTGTCAATAATATACCTGGCACTATATGTTATTGACAAATTACAATTAAATTCTGATGTATTGTTTTATCTATGGCTGAAATATGGAAATGTTACTAGAACCTCTCCCGTGCTGAAAGATAACTTATTTTAAAGGAACAACGCTAGAAGTGCTGTAATGTTAAATACATGCACGTAGTCAAGTCCAACTTCAGTGAAGAAAATTAAGCCAGTTCACCGTTATGCGGAAATATAATGCTCCAAGCATGCAACTACTCTTTCAAGTGCATTTAGAAAACAGATAATTTTTCATTTCTTTATCATGAAAACTTTCCATTTATGAGAGTTACTCATAAATATGAAGATAAGGCATGGGGATGTGGTATCACTGCCAATGAAAAATGCTATCCACTGGTTTTTGAATGGAGTGTATGTAAGCAATAATAGTATGATATACATTTTTACATGACACTATGCACAACTAGCACATACTAATCGTTTAAATTAGTGAATAATCTTTTTATTGTCTTTCTAGCGATGTTCTAAATCTTCATGTATTAGAACTAACTGAAGATAGTACTTTGATAAAACTGAGAAATAAATGGTGGACTGATCGAAGTCAGTGCGCACCTAATGGTGGCAAGGTAAGTTCCAAAATCAATGCTCAATAAAACTCGAGGAATATTGATTTTTTTTTATGATATATTGAAGAGAAATATAATGTTTTTACAAAGAACATGCATATAAACATTTTCAGTTGTTCAGGATTGATTTTGAAAGAAGCCCATAAATAAAGCCAACAGTAGTGTGCCGCTGTTCGAGTCATAAATCGATTGAGAGAAAACAAATCCGCGTTGCAAACTACGTAAACATCAACTATATGAGTAAACATATTTTATATATATCATGTATAGTGTGAGCTTTGAACAGAAGATTGTTTATACTGAAGAAAACAGAGTTTTGTTTATTAATTCGTTTTAGACGTGTATTTCTATGATTCGCAAAAAACGTTAGACTATTGTAAACATTATTATTCTTTACATTTTCAGGACACTTCAAGAAAGAATTCATTATCATTAAGTAATGTTGCTGGAGTATTTTATATTCTTATCTGTGGATTAGTAGTAGCAGTTATATATGGTGCTTTGTCATTCATTATCCTAAAAGTACGACTAATACCCATAGTAAGTATGTCATAAAACATCGCTATTTTCTACGTTTGCGTGTTGCATCAATAGTTTGCAGTGTTCGTTTTCTACATAAGGAAATGCCTGCACCAATGCAATGAATTGAAACCAAATATTCGTTGCACATTCTACATATTTTGTTTAATTTCTAACGGACCTTTTTGGAACGCATAATATACCTTAAATGAATAATGTGAACAAGGTTATTTTTCTACAAAAGAAAATGCATGTACCAAGTCAGGAATTTGAGATTTGTTATTCATTTGTGTTAATATGTGTATCACCATTTGATTTTGCCATTTGATTAGGGAGTTCTCCTCGGAGTTCAGTATTATTGTGATTTTACTTTAACAATTATGAAACAGTATAGTTTATCAAATGTCTATCATACTTAATTGGTATATATATTTGCGAACTTTTTCAATCCCACCTTTCCGTGTCAGGTAGCTCATGGGTTCAAACCGCAGCCGGATTAAAATTAAGACTTTAAAATTGATTTATACTTTCTCCGCTTAACACGCAGCAGTAAACAAAAAAATAAAGACCATTCGATTCGGAGTCAATAAAACGTATCGTGTAGCTTGACTAGTAGTTTTCTATGCATTTTTCTTGAGTACTCTTATTTGTCTTTTTCTTTTTTAGCCATGGCGTTATCAATTAATTTTCGATTTAAGAGTTTGAATTATCCTCTGATATCTTTCGCCCCTCTTTTACATGTCTTCTTGAGAGCCGCAACTGTAGCACTATAAAGTTTCGGCAAAAAGTGTATGTCTAGTACTTAAAAGCCCAAATATTCATTTCGTATTTATATTATTCGTTCTGAATACTAGTATATTTGATTTTTCCGTTGCAGTTTACAACCATTTTCATCTTCAACATCAATTCTCATGTAAAGGTTTTTGACAATTTGGATTCCAGATGAATTTTTACGTTAAATGAGCAAAATAATTAAACACTTTCGCATATGTGTGGTTGAACAGGAAATGTTCGTAAATTGTATAAATTACGAAGCTGTAATCATGTTTTATATATTACAAAACTTTTTAGACAAGTTATGCAAAAGCTATGACATCATCAACAGCCGCCTTAGAAAATGATAAAGGGAATGGTAGCCTTAGTGAATATGCAATAAATAATGGTCATTCTCATTCGGATAGAGACGTTAAAACGGTAAGTAAAAAGTACATCCATCTATACCTTTTTATATCTAGCACTTTTAAAGTTATTTTTTATTACTTCGGCAATTAAAATCTTTTTATTTTTTTTCGCTTGGTGTTTTGATCTTAAGTTTACTTACTTGCCTGATGTGCTGTAGTCCTTGGACCACATACTCAATATCTTGCTCTGGAATCAAACGGTTGTATTTTTTACATTATTTTTCTTCTACAAACATCAACAATATTTAGTCGTAGCTGTTTGCTCGAAGGCAGACTAAAAACATTCTAGTTATGGACATACGTCCTTGATGGGTTGTTAAATAATTGAAAACTTAGATTGTAACAATCTTATTGCACCAGTAGTATTTTCCACAATCAGGGTTTCTTTAGGCCAAGACAAACGACAAATCATGAATCATTCAAACTGTGAAGAAGTTATAAAATCAAACTGGATCTTACAGTAAATAGAACAAACATGTAAAGGAAGCAGAGATATGCACGAGAAAGATGTACTCCTAAATCGTGAATAATTTCCAAAATTATACCACAATAAAGTTCAGTAAAAAATACCCATATTTGCAACTATTGCTTTTAACAAAACATTCATGATTTTGAATCAATGAAATGTGTGTATGTCTAATGTCACGTTCTAGTATACAATAATGTGTATTAATATATGCAATGTGTGCTAAAGTAATGCAACATTTAATCTATATATTACAGTATACATATAATCCACCTCCGATGATTGGATTTGAAGCCTTCCAGCAACCACAGGAACATTCTGATGTGTGATATTCTGGGATATGAAGATTTTAACTTTTTCATATTCAGATGCTATTTATATTGAAACATGACAGAATGAAACTTGAGCATTAAAAAGAGTAGATCAGTGAATAGGACAGTAGATGTCTTGTATACAAAAACAGATACATGAGACATGCTAGAATGAATGATTAAGAGTAATAGCTTGTACTTCATCACAAATGATCTGCTAAATGTGTTTATCGTCCAGATTTCTGGACATACATGTTCCTATTGCTGCGCTTTCCGCTTCTCAAAACAACATCATAAACATACTGCTTGTTTAACAGTATCGATTTCAATTAGACTTTAAAATTCTGGAAACTTAACCAGATTGGTGGAAAGTAGTTGAATTGACGGAAGTGTTAAGCAGATAACGATTGGTTTCAAAACACAACTAAAGTTAAAAACAGTTCACAGTGTGCATAATTAAAGTCTTTTATTATTTTACTCTGTAGTCGAAAAAAATGTTTAGAGTTACCTCCCTTTGTACGTTTTATATTAAAGGAAATAGCAAACAATCCATAACAAGTTAGAAAATTGGCACAACTTGTCGGATGCTTCTTTATAAGACATGTGTTTGTTTTAAAATGTGTCGGTACTACATTTTTCAAATAAGAGCAAACACACACGAAGATTTCTAGAAGTAAACAAACAAACGAAATGTACATGTTCATTTAGATTTGATAGTCAAATTGTATATTAAATAGCGAAAATCTTTTCGAAATTATAACTGGTGTACACCGTTTTCGGCATTTATGCTCGATTATGAATCAATTATGGCATTGTAATTGTTCTCATATTTGTCTTATTCACAATATCAAAAGATTGAAATAATAAGTCCAATGATTTTTTTTTATTAAAGTGACACCTGGTTTATTTTTTTGCGTCCACAGTGCTTTTCTGGCATTACCTTCTCCAGAGACGCACAAACACAAACATTTCATTTAAATAAGTAAAATGCCACAACACAACAGATGAGAGCATAATTTTTGAAATGTAATAGTTGATACAAATATAGATGCACCATGAATACTAGTATCAAATCATGTTTGAAGTGTTTGTTTATCTAGTTTAATATTTAGTGGATTTTTGTGTGACAAAACATGAAAAGAACTTGAAAAAAACATAGTATATCTCTGTATATATTTCTTTCCGCCATTGATACTTACACTCGTATTTATAAAATTTAATGATTACTAAATATTTATTAGTCCAGATTTTAGAGAAATAATCAAGAACCATTTTTTTCACAATAACATGTATCTATAATACTAAAATTACGAGGTCCAATTTGTCAGCCGTCATCACGTAAAAACGAAGAATCAAAGAATTCAACTTTATATATAACTAACTTAGTACAAAGGTGTAGATTTAAAATTACACCACTCCAGGCCCTTTTGTTTTCCACGTAATTAATGTTGCCTATAATTAAGAAGTTCCGGGTCGAGTCCGATACCGATATCAATAGTATATTCACCTGTTACCTATTACCTTATCTGTACGTTCCGCATCTGACAGGCGCACCAACAAACGGTGTATTCAGGATTAATATGCTATTTACACGGGTCATAATCACAGGGTTGACACTACTAAATTGTTATCTATTGTAGTATTTTAATCAGTAAGACTTTCTAAGATACCAATTCGATTACTAAAAATCTGGACTTGAAATAAGGCATATAGGTACAGTTTTCAATTTGCACCACCAAACGGTGTATTTTATAGGATTTTGCTATATACACGGGTCATAATCACAGGGTCAAATTGTTCCCTATTGTGTAGTATTTTAATCAGTAAGACTTCCTAAGATAACAATAAGAATACTGAAAATTTGGACTTGAAATAAGGCGTATAGGTACAGTTTCAATTTGTTAGCGGACATGACGTAAAACAGCGAATATAAGAATTCAACTTTAATTATGAATAATATAGGACAATGCTCATGATTAAAAGATACTCCATTCCAGGACCTTTTGTTTTCCAAATAATTAATATTACCAATAATTGATAAGTTCCAGGTCGACGGGTTCAAACAGAAAAGCAGAGAAAACTGTGTATCTTATAATCGGTATGACTTAATCAGATGACAATACAAATACTAAAATAAAGCTTACGCATTGTTTTATACTTTAATTCAGTCACGGGACCCGCGATATCACGGGTGTGTTCTAGTGTTATATTAAACATAGCGGGTCATAATTTAATCATTTGAGACATTCTAAATCATTTCTTCTCGTTTCGTTATACTCCACAAAAAAAGCAGCGAAGCCATGCCTAGTTTGTAATCGAAATTCTATAGTCTACATGGCCATTACAGATGACATTTTAATACAATAGACTTTGTTTTGAATATTTTTCACTTTGATCGAATTACAAGATTTGAACATCGGTAAACTACCATTATCGCCTTTTTATCAATGTATCAATTCACTTATGATGCCTTCATTTGTCGTGAGTTTAAAAGTTTTTGTACAATACATTTTGATGACATTATCAATTTAATTATGATATTAAATTGTTTTACCATTGTCTGAACTTTCTTTTTGATTAACTTATGATAAGAAAAACATGACATTCTTCTTCACTATAATTTTGAAAACAATTTGATTTGTTGGGTAATTACTTTATTCGCTTTTTTAAGTGATAATTTTGAAAATAGTTTGGTGTATTTTATAGATGAGGGTATTTCTGATTGGCCATTCGTTGACATTAACATTGCAATTGATTTTATATTTGTAGTCTCTGGAAGATAGCTGATACCACATCTCCTAATTTTTATCTTGTGCCCTGATTCTTAGTCCTTTGTCGTTATTTGCATCTTGTGCTCTGATTCTTAATCCTCTGTTGTTATTTGCGTTCAAAAAATTTACCATGGTCAAATACCGATCCTATAATAAAATCCGTCTTTTAAATGCAAATTTGAGCTTTGTCCGATATTAGTTTTTTGCTTTTGTTTTATCACTTAATTTTCATGGCTTAAGAGAAGCGTAAAACAGACCAGACAATCGAAGTAACAACACGTCAGACCATCAAAGTTACCACACGTTTTCTCTTTGACATAAGCTAAAACCGTTTGAGTTTTAATGAAGCTATTTATTTTGGATGTCTATTGAATATAATACTGGAGGATGCATGTAACACCAACTAACATATAAGTTACACGTTCAACTCTTTCAAGGAGGTTTAAGATTATGTCGAAAAGTATCGCGATTGATATATCTGTTGAAATGTTCATAAAATAACATTTTACATAGTGCATCCTTATTAAAAACCAACAACACTTTATTTCGTATCATAAAATTGTATTAATGAGTCGGTCGTATTTTTTTCTACAATTATCATATCATGAGATATGGTATGATTGCCGTTGAGTGAACTACTCGTAATAACCAATGACAAAAATGTAAACAATAACGGGTCAACACATCTATGGCCTTCAATAATGAGGGAACACTATACTGTTACATCCTCTGAAACTATTAAGGCATTTCCTGTCTGTCAGACAATTTTCAGACGCATCCACTGCGGTAAGTTCAATACTATTCAAACAATCCGCTTGCTGTCAGTTCAGTTCTGTTCAGTAGCTTTAAATTCATTTCAGTTGACGAGCTCTTTAACGGCGAATAATATTAATGTATGGTCCAATCGACCATTGTACCATCAAATGTCTGTATAAAGGCTGGGATATGATATTAGTTTTCATCTTTATTGTCAAATGTTTCCAGTGATTTTGAGTAAATTGAGAACGATTATAACAAAAGCCGATTAAAAGATTTAGTTGTCTCCCTGTTCAAACTTCATCTTTTAAATTAGCTATTGCTCAAGTTGAAAATCAAAACGAGCTGCGTGGTTTTGAAATTGGTTAACAAATCATATATGGCAAAGAGATTGATGGATTGTCAGTATTAAATTTCTGTTTGAATAGTTAAAAAAAATATATCGGGAAATTCAAAAAAATTAAATCCCAAAATATCAAATTTAAGCGTAAAAAAACGTTTGTTAAAGCTCCTGACGAAATTAACGTGTGTATTTATTCTTCACCAAACCGTACATTTATCATCACATTTATCATCACACAAGCGATAATACCGGTCAGATAACTATAAATTCCTGTTACAGACTGTTAATTTTAAATGCTATCTGTAGGTTTGAATTGTGGTCTTTCATTTTGAATTTTTGAATTTTAAGAGATTTTTTTCTCCATTTCTTTATATGGTTTACCCATTTTTTTTTATTTTTTTTTTTTATCTATTTCTGTATATTATACCACCTTATATTTTTCTATCGGGTTATTTTCTATCTTCTTTACTTTATTACTTGGTTTTAGGACTTTTCTCTGTAATATAAACCTACTTTTTTAAATTCTGTAAACCACACCCAGTCCACCCTAAAAGAAGTGAAGTATACTTTTTTTTTAGTAAAATCAACATTTCACTGTTATCAACAACAATAACATGAAGTATATTCATGTATATTAACCAACCTTCACGTGGGGCACTGAAGCGACTACCATATTCTAAATAAAGAACATTCACGAGGCAAACCTGAAAAATATATAATTTGGGGAAAACGGACAATTGATGTTACATAATCTACGACGTGCATGCATTTATTCACTTCCTATGTTTCCTTGATCGTGACATTAAAACGCAATTTGATACAATGAGTAAAGATAATGCATGAAAATTGAGAAAACCTTAACAGGAAATGTGTAATCTTCTATTATAGTAGAACTACCGTGTCAACATATATAAATATGAAGACAATCTTAGCAATCAAAAATATTATAAACAAATTTGCAATCTATTTCCAATGTCATGTGATTTTAATTTTTGATGAATGCATGATATTGGTACATCGGCCGACTGCTGTTATCTTTATCTAACTCTCTTTTATTGGATAGCGACTATTTAATACATGAATATACATGTTTCCGAGAATCATAAGTACATATATGTATTAATAATACCAAAGATATGTTAAAGTACACCCCAATCTAAGATTCATTTATCTTGCAATAGTATTACAACATTGGATATTTTCACCCTTTCTAAAGTATTCCCGACTCCAAACTAAAAACAAATTAAATTGGAAGAATTGGTCCTTCTTAGATTTTCAAAAATATGGATAGGGTAGTTTAAAAAATCTTGTCTTGCAGAGGAATAAATCTTACATTATAAAGATCACCCTCATTAAAACAAAGTATTCTTTAAAACTGATGTTTAATTATTGATTGACAACATATGTGTTACGCTAAGAGGACGTGTTTTTCATTAAACAAGTGGCATATTTCCTTGATACATATTTATGCTCACTTTGAAGCTATTATACCAAGAGTTCCAAGTAATAAAGTTGGAATTATCCTTTCAATGTTTTAACGGACGTCATCAATAGATGATTGACCTTCATGAATGTTATGTATGTTCTTATTCAATACGTAAAACGAACATGAATCATATATATAGCTCACTACCACAGCACATGTGTACAGAAATGTCAACTTTGCTGTCATATGCATCGACCGCTGCTATTACATATAAACAGTCTACAATAGAAAAGTATTATATAATTGATGAACAAAATACTTACAGTAATACAGATCACATATTATTAATTACATACAATGTATCATTTGAACTTTTTACTGAAATAAAGCGTTGGTGGATGGACTACGATACTGTACAGAAGGAAAGACAAACTTCAAATGACAGTTCTAGACTACTGGGTACATATGTACATGTACTATATTTAAGCGCTTACTCTCCATCCAAGTCACAATTTGAAAACGAAAAACCATTTAGGTCATGTATGGCTACGGACCCCGGAAATGACTAGTGTAAAACCATTCAAACGGGGGTAAACAACGGTTTAATTGAAATTTAAAAAAAAAACAACAACTAGGAACACTATAAATCACATCAAACTACTGGACATCAGGTTACTGACCTATGATAGGTGCAAACAAATATATAGCCGGTTTAAAGGTTTTATTAGGTATTAACCTTCACCCATACCCTGTAGTGTTACATAGAAAGAAACACTATGAAATACCACTTGAAATGGCTTAACTCAATCAAAAGACATATAAACACAAGTGAACCTACATCGAACGAATGAATTTGATCTTAAACGCAATGTTAATACAAAATCAATAAAATAAAGGGTGCATAAATAAAGGCAACAGTGGTATACAGAGGTGAAATGTTTGAAAAATTCAGAATATAAACCATAACATTGAACAAATCACTTTGCCGCCAAAAAGAACATTGTACACAGGTAAAAGCAAATAATTTTGTTGTAAGTATACAGTATAAATGGAGAAAGTATTCGGTTTTTACAAAATGAATGTTTTTGTAGTATTTCATAGAACTAAAAACAAAAGTTATTTTTTGTAGTCATACTAAATACTTATCAATGCTGGTATATATCTTAAATAAAGAAACAATATATGATTACCAAAATACAGTTGTATCAAAAAGTAAAATAAAAAAAAAACTGAATTCAAATCGGAAAGTCCATACTTAAATGGCAACACCCATTGATAAAACACATCAAACGAATGGACAACAATTGTCCATCAACAGGTCAAATTAATATGAAATTACGATTTTACAGTACTCGCAATTACTGAAAGCTACTTAAAAGTCAAAATCAATTAATAATAATAATTTGTATGTTTGTATTTGTTGTTCTTTTGTATCTTCTCTATCTTTTGTTCTCTTTTCTGTCAAGTTTAAATATTCAACTTACTATTATTATATAATAACGCTTTTTTTACCATGTTGTTGAGGTAAAACTGTTTTCAGATTGTTTTGCTTTGTAATCAATTTGTTTCATTTGAATGCACGGTTGACGGAAACAAATTCTGAAAAAAATGCAGATATTATGTCATCACAATCTGTTAATATTGTAACTGTCACTGTACATGATCAATCTCATTCAATGCATTTATTTTCTCTAATAAACTTCGTATTTTATGTGAAATGACTTAATTTTAATGAATATAAAGACACGACTTTGCAATTAAGAAATATTTAGATAATCTAAATATAATTCATGTTATAACGAGACAAATTGTTCGACCATTCTAAAAAGGAAATAAAATTATTTTCACACTTTTATTTTTCTAACATGATTCAAGTGAAAGGGAAAACAAGAAATTCGTGAGGTAAACAATATCATTCGTTCGATGAAAGTAAATTACTACAAAGTTTTAGGCCGGAAGTTGAAAACACACAGAAGATAAACATATGCTTTCCATGTTAAAACTGTATGTATCCTTCATACATGTATTCTTTATTCCTAGATACATAATTTGGAGCCCTTATTTATTAACTCAAAAGTGTAGGAGAAAATCATCTACAATACAGTATTTGAAAAAGTAGACAACATCAAATCTATAAAAAAATTTATTATCGTTGTGATATACGGACATCACGGTCTTATATATCAGTACAATGAGATATCAGAGTAGTGTTTGTATAAATAAAGGCATCAGTACTAGTAGTATACCGCTGTTTAAAAGAGTGAGAGAAAATAAATTCGAGTAACGAAGTAAAACCCATCACATCAACAAAACAAAATCATCAATGCAACAAACATTTACATATAAACGAACTGTTTGGTTATCACATCCATGTTACTGACTTAGTATAGGACTTCTGAATGCGACATAGCGAGTTGAATCTGCTTTTATAGCTAACCCTACCTCCCGCTTTTATAACATTGTTGAAAATATTGTTAAAATGACAACATTACGTGACAGTATTACAGTACATATAAAGACAAGAACCCTCAAATGTTGGTGACAGAGGTATTTGATACCATCTAAGGTACTGATAATATACTAGTACATGTACGTGCATGTGCATTGGGTACCTACCGTGGGAGTGTCAGCTATGTTACAACATGAGCAATACTACGGCTGTCACATGTAGAACAGGCTTTGCTTCCCCTCCTGGAGCACCTGAAATCAACCCTAGTTTCTAATTGGACCCGTATTGTTTGTGTACCCATATTTGTGACATTTTGAAAATTGTTCGCGCATTATTGTCAATATAATGGAAATTTATACCATTGTCGTACAGGTTTAGCGCTATGAAACCAGGTTCAATCCACCATTTTCTACATTTCAAAATGACTGTACCAAGTAAGGAATATGACAGTTGTTGTCCATTCGTTTGATGTGTTTTATCATTTGATTTTGCAATTTGATTAGAGACGTTCCGTCATGAATTTTCCACGGAGTTCAGTATTTTGTGATTTTACTTTTTCATAGAGACAAAGATCTTCAAAGCTTTACTTGGTTTTTATCATATCAACTGGATAAATATTTTCACTTTAGAAAATATCTCAAATAAAATTTTCAAACGGTTTTGACATTATATCTACACTGAACCTTTGACAAATAAATAAACATTTCAAAAAACTTGACGCACACATTTTATCGGTGAAAAAAGCTTAATATTTTTATAACAATATAAAGTAATTAAAACGTTCGGATGAGTTTTACAGAATTGCCTCCCTGTAGTGTTGTGTGCCACCTTAAAAGAGGGACGAAAGATACCAAAGGGACAGTCAAACTCATAAATCTAAAATTAACTGACAACGCCATGGCTACATTTTGTACAAATGAAAAAGACAAACAGACAGACAATAGTACACATGACACAACATAGAAAACTAAAGAATAAACAACACGAACCCCACCAAAAACTAGGGGTCTTAAATGTTGTACAATTTCCTTAACGAGAAGTGTGGCCCTTCTTGTCAACAGATTTCTATTCACGATAATATCAAAATAGGAAGACAGAACACGTGTAGTATATTTCAACAGTGAACATTGGACTGTAAAAGTAAGAAACATATCCTGATTTATGTGGTCGATTAAATGACGAACTAGTCTAAGAGTTAACACTCTCTTTAAGCTACATTCACTATGTTTTTCAATTGTCGAAACTTTTTCTTAAATTTATTTTTGTGGGTTCATTTATTTTCGTGTGTGGTATTATTCGCCATTTATAAAGCGATAAAGATGTCTGAAACGTTCAACATGGTTCAAGATGGTTTAACAATTATCTCTTCGTCAATTTTACGGACGCCATCACGAGTTGGTTGATCGTTATGGAATAACGATTTCGCAAATGATATCGGATATGTTCCTTACGTCGTAACTACAATCCCCTTGCTTTTCATAAATGTGATCTACCGAAATAGACTAATTACCGGATTTGATATCTCATAAGCAACACAACGGGTACTCCATTTGAAACGGGGTCTGTTTTTACTTCCAGAGCACCTGAGACAACCCCTAGTTTTTTTTATGGGGTTTGTGTTATTTATTCTTAAGTTTTCTTTGTTGTGTCGTGTGTACTATTTGTCCTTTTCGTTTTTAGCCATGGCGTTGTCAGTTTATTTTCGATTTTTTAACGATATTCCTAATTATAGGTAGGATAAGTATGTTGTACCTTAAATTGAACATGATTAAATTTTAACTACTGAGTATTGCACCACTCACGATGACCGATCATACTGTCCTGCAACTAACTGAGCTCATAATCTGATTACAAATTTTAAAATGTACTGTGCATTCGTCAGCAAATATTGTCACAAAGCCTCCTAAAAAGCCGACATGCCATCAAAAGTTGTTCCGTTTTTTAAAACTTGCTCTGATATACTATCCTCATGTACACCAATAATTTAGAACTTATGATGATGATAAGTTGAATCATTAACTGTGGGTTCATTTATTTTCGTGTGTGGGATTTTCCGTGGAATTAAAAAAAAACTTACATTTTATGGATATCTAATTTATTGTTTTTTTTATCGATGACTGCATACGATACTTTGGAAAATGTGTGGTATCCAACGAATGATAGTGAATTCACAGTCCAGGTTAAAAATAATAATCCAATTTAAAATACGTATCCTTAAAAGAGGCTTGCATTTTACACGAAAGCTATTAATTCCGTCCTCTTCTTCTCAATTGTGAATTACCAATTTATACTTATCACTGGGTAGTAAGTGATCAGCCCCAGTTCTTTCTTAATAGGATTCGTGTTGTTCTTTTCCTTGTTTTATTTAATCGATGTTCGTTTTGCTTTTTCTTTTCCTGTATTTTTATTCGGCTATTAGTCTTTTATATCCTTATATCGTGAAAGTGGTTCAGTTTTACAATTTTACAATCGGTCATATTTCATTTTTTAGAAAACGTGACCAATAGTGTTCGACTCTGTTGATGTTTTATTAATGTTTATATGTTGTGTGCCTATTGTTGTTATGCTTTTAGTAAATAAGGTTAACTAGTGTTTAGATTAGATTTGATTTTACAACAGCAGACTGTATTAGTTTGTCCCTTTATATACTTGTACCAACTGTATGCTATAAAATAATACGTACACTATGCACTTATATTTTCCTGTTTGTATATTGGCCTACTTGACAAATTTACGGCTGTAAACTTATAAGTATTAAAGATGTTATAAAATGAAATTCTAAATTGTGTGGACAGATTATAAAATTATGTACATGTACATATTTCAGACATATGGATAACAAAGTTACTAAATAAAGAAAAATAGGAACACAAAATTAAGATTAGAGTCTTTTTAAGAAATGGAATAGGGGTGTTGAAAAATAATGAATATTCTGACGAAACATAGATTCTTCATTGTTATTCAAATTGAATATTCAAATTAATAAAATAAAGGTTTTAACAAAAAAAATCATTTTTTTTCATATCGACTAACACAAAGATGGCAGTTTGAAAGTTGAATAAACCTTATCACTTATCCAAGCTGACCCGGCCACTTTTCCATTGTGGCGTCAGATATTTTGTTTTATAACGTCAAAATTTTACGGGAACCTGTGTGAAATCAAATAGTGGCAGACAAATAGCGATAAGGTGTATTGATGTCTTCATTTTCATTGTTCAAATCATGTGGTATTCACTGAAACCTGGTTCCTCCTTATTAATGGATGTATCACCGTCGAGGGCAATGACGGCATGTTAACAACGCCAACGTGATTGTCAAATAATTAACCAATTTTGATGGGCATGAATTGAGTTCTGTTACAGTGTACTTTCTGATTGTGTCTGTATGCCATGCATAAAGATGTGTCTTGGAAATAAATTAAGTGGAATTAAGTTTAAGGCTTTTGATGTTTTCTTGGGGAAGACTCTTTGACCTTTAGGTATATTGGAAATACTTTTGGCATTTATCTGTCTGCCATGGAAATGCGTGAAGATAGGTTAGCTTTTTACGTTTTTGTCGTTAACATGTCTATCAAATAGCGTTGGGTTTTTTAACTTCGGGTTGATCTGGTCATGTATGCCCATATCCCATCTACCAGCACTTTTTTTAGAGGACAGTTAGACGAGTTTCGACCTGAAATTGTCTGGAAACAACATTGTCTTACCTGTAATATAGTTATCGTTTGATTCAAATTTGTAATGCTCAGAATCGGCAATATGGAGATGCAACAGTATTGTAATGATTCAATTGCGATTACTCTTAGATCAATACTTTCGGTGTCATTTGAGTTCATCAGAGACATGTATATAGTTGTCTGGTTTCATGCTAATAGAAAAGAAAGGATATTGGTTATCAATCCATGACACAAAATCATTACATAGTAAAACATAAACCTTGTCTATCAATTCTGCACTTAAAGATACGTGTCTTGTCACAGTCATAACAATGTAGAAAAAACTTCTCATTTCCTTTAAGGCTAAGGAAACGTAGTAATTTGCCTTTGATATGCACGAATGGTTAGTAAACACATATATGGTCATCGACTTCTTAGGATAAGTCATAATGTTCATTCTGAATAAAAATATTGAACTTCATAAAATGCCTACGTCCAAACTACTCAAAGGGTTATTGCAACATTTGAATAGTTGTACAACAAATGTATCCGGAAATATCTGAACAGGCATATCACCACCTGACAGAGTTGAACGTTGTTTTTGTGTTTTTTGTATCTGGTGGGTAGTTGTCTCATTGTCAAACTCACATTGTATCACGACTTATCTGGACAGACATATTACAATCTGACAGAGTTTTACGTTGTTGTTGTGTTTTTTTTTGTATCTGGTGGTTTGGTGTCTCAGTCAAACATACAACATATTTGTGGTTTTTTAACGTTATAGGCACATAACCGTCCCTATATTCATGGTTTGTTTGAGCTTTCTGGAGAAGTGTTTTATGTCAATAACATTCATCAGTTTTCATTTTAGAAACGCAACTTTTGTAACAGTTTAATGAAAGAAAATATGAATAATAAAATTAACGGTACCAATTTTCTTGCACCAGATGCGCATTTCGACAATTCATGTCTCTTCAGTGATGCTCGTTGTCAAAATATTTGAAATCCAAAGCTTATATAAAAGATCAAGAGCTATAATCCAAAAGGTCCAAAAGGTATAGCCAAATCCGTAAAAGGAATCAGAGCTTTGCATGAGGGAGATACATTCCTTAAATTATAATAATTTATATAATATTGTAACGACAAATTTTAATAACACAACAAATCCGTATTTTCATGCCAGTACCGAAGTACTGGCTACTGGGCTGGTGATACCCTCGGGGACTAATAGTCTACCAGCAGAGGCATCGACCCAGTGGTAGTAATAAGCTGATTTCAGTGACAAATATGTTCAAGTTGTTTTATGTTTATCAATTTTGATTAAAAATATCACGAAATATGTTTATCAATACTTTGTACTTATACATCTAATAAAGTAAAATATGGTTCAAATATAAGTGTTGTTTTGAATGTCAGTGCCAAATATAGAGCAGCTTAGATATGTCAGGTATAAATATACATAATATGTACTTTTGTTTGTACCAAAATAAAACACTTAATTTGAATTATGCAAAACATATTTTTTCTAAACATGCAAGGTCGGCATTTACATTTTGGTAAAAAAAAACGAGTTAAAATGGAGTAAAACTTATTTAGTTGATATCAAATTGAACTCCTTTCTACGTAACTGTAGTTATAAACGCTGTTACAAGTAAAGAACAGGAAAACCTTTGTGCAAAGATCAAAACATTCAGTAGTTTATTTTCAGTTTGACAGTCTATTATCACAACGAACAAACGAAAATACTTTTATGGTCTTTGTAAACTCATTTTATTATGCACAATTTGTTTAATATTAAAATTCATTTTAAATTAATCAAACGGAAAACAAATTTCCTTAAAACTTCCAAAGATATCCCTGTTTTAATAGAAGGGTGCCTCCGTCGAATGTAGGGCTTTATTAGTCAAATCTGAATATTTGTCCCTCAAAAGTTATGTGTTATCAATTTTGGTAAACTATATTTTTAATTGTCAATTCCAGGACGCTGTTCAGTTAATCTCAGCGAATAGAGAACCCAATTATTCAATTTCGAATTTTCTACTATTCAGTGTAGCTGTAAGAAGGACGAAAGATAGATAACATTTGAAATTATGTATTTGTTAGAGTGCGACAAAAGTGTTTACATTCCGGGTTCATTTGTACTATTTTGGGCACCATTTAATTTCTAGATTCAAATGACATAATTTCAGTATTAAACTAAAATGTTCTGAAAATTACCCACAAGACATCTAAAATATGACGCGAATGTTAACAGCTATTGGTCATAAAGCGACCTTTAAAACAAGATTAAAATTTATACCGTATTTATAAGTAATAAAAGTCCACAAAACGACTTATGAAAAACAATTTAAATCAGAGGGTTATAGGCTTTTTGGTGCACGCACATATAAACAAAAAACAAATGTGATAAAGGGACTACACATGTTTCTGTGCATGAAACCCTCTCCTTACCACGGATTAGTAGAATAAATCGCAATATATAATAAAATTAATACAGACTTTTAAATCGGTGTGAAATGCTGTACAATGACAACTAGTAGCTTAACATACACATCATTTGGACTGGTGAGTTGTTGTCTTATTTCCAATCGTTTGTTTTCTGAAGCCTTTTTAAATGTTTTTGTCCATACATTGTACACACATGATTTGATGTTTTTGATTTGCCTCGCTCAATATGATATTTTGAATTTAAGACGTAATTGATAATACACTAGTTGTTAAAGGTATCCCATATATATTTCACATCTATACTGTAGATTATTGCCCCTTTGACGTTCAAATCATAACTTCTTATTGTTTAGTTACATGTCTGTTTCTTATTACGACATCATTGATAGAGTCATTACTTTAACAATAGAGTTTATTGAATATTTTACATCGAATATGGTACAGAGCAAAACACAAAACACAAAAGCATTGTACCACGTGAATAGCCGTGTATACCTTATTGATGAATAATCTTGAGAGAATTACATAATGCAATGACAAATGAAACGTGTACAAAATACATCAGTCTGGAATGTTTTAAAATAATTTTCGTACAAGTATCTGAAAATATACCTACTAAGAGATTGTTGGAAAAAATAACATTACGACTTTCATGAAGTGCGCTATATATTTTCAGGAGTCGGCGGTCTTAAAACACTGTGTGATAGAAGACCTGCACACAAACATGACAACGGGGAGGTTTTACCAGGATAACAGATTCATTTTTGATCAATTGAAAAAAGTTCTGTTTAGACGTATCGCTTGCAAAGTATTATTCGAGCAAGGTTCGCCTTTATTACGATTAGAGAAAAAGTAAACCAGAATGTTTCAATTAAGCTTGAAACATCTATGGAGAAATAAGATTAATTTTCATCTGTAAATAACAATAAGTAATCTTTTTTTTTTCGACCATGCTAAGAACTTGTAAATAGTTTCGACAAGATGTGTATTTGAGATCAAGAATAGGTCAAACTTCTTTAGGAATAGTTGGGCTATTGCAAACATGTTTAATGTCGCCGTAATTGTTTTGTTCCTCTCCTAAGAGCCTGTGATTCTGCGAATGTAGTTGGTTGCTATCTTCCATTTATTTTTGTGTTTTATATCTTGCTATCCTTTACTTGATTTTGATATTTGATATTTGCCAAAAAAAAAAATACATTCGCAAATCAGTGTTAATATTTAAACTCTGAGAAAGTTCAGAACGGAAAATCCCTAATCAAATGGCAAAAACCAAAGCTAAAACACATCAGACGAATGGATAACAACTGGCATATTTCTGATTAGGGAAAGGCATGTCTTACTCACTTGAAGCTACGATCGTTCTTCAATCATTAACAGCTAGGGTTTTCGTCTTTTCATAAGATAACACAACCACATTAGAAGGTAAATCACAGTCTCTATTTCAAATTATCAACAAACACTGGGTTTACTTTTACATCTGTTTAAGTCGCTTCACAAAGTCTCCCTATATATATTTTGTTTTAATTTTTGTCCTTAGCTTTTAATTTTTTTTACTGTGTAAAATATTTTTTAACAATGACTGCGTTGTTTTGATCGATACTGGTTTGTTATATCCATTGTCCATTTAAAGAATTTTAAATATATATGTTCCGATGGTTTTTAAATGAGGTCATATCTATGACCGAAGTTGCATAAAGCCTTTCTGTGTGATAGATTTCCCCAGATTAACCTTTGTTAAATTTGCACTTTTCATACAATTGTACAGTATTTATCTTTGTTTCAAATAAAGAAATACTTGGCATGAATTAATTGTTATCTTGTCCAGTACTATGGATAAAATTTCACATAAAATTTCATTATATGTAAGATAACGACTATCACGTGAATTAAACCAATCAAATGTTCACCCTTTTTCTACTGTGAACAAGCATTAGTAACTATGTTACTTCCAAGTTTCCAAAATAATCTATAGAAACACCAAATAAAAAAAAAAATAATGATGCTTTGAAGCAACCAAGATATACATGAATGTTTATGACTCCAAGATGATTTAACTACAATGAAATGTATTATTTTCCTCCATCTGTTAAATTCAAGGGAATATTTTATTTCGACCCTTTAAGTATTGCAACCGGATGTGACGTACTATGATTTGTTGCATCTCCACTGAAAATACCTCATCAACCTATTATAGGTTGCACTTTGTAAATGCAGCTGTAAAGCTCTGATTCCTTTCACTGATTTGGCTATACTTTTTGGACCATTTGGATTATAGCTCTTCATCTTTATATAAGCTTTGGATTTCAAATGTTTTGGCCACGAGCATCACTGAAGAGACATGTATTGTCGAAATGCGCATCTGGTGCAAGAAAATTGGTACCGTTAATTTTATTGTAAATGCAGCTGTTTCTCAAAACACGCCTCTTGAATATTCATAGAAAATTAATTTTGATTACATACTGGTTCCCAGTTATACTCTCTTTGTTCCATCTCACAGAGACATAACTTGGGAATGTTACAAGTAAATAAACATGTTCATACTGTTTACATTGAAATATGTGGTAACCTTTCATTCGAGGTAGGGGTAGTTAAGAAAATTAGTGTGAGTTTAAACTCTGAGAAGTTAAGGGCATATAAACGTTGAAAATATGCCGAAAAGCCCTATATTTTGACCTTTGAAAAAAATTGTGGTGCATATGAACTTTCAATTCTAGGATAAGATTGTTAAAACTTCATAGTAAAAGGGGTACAGTTTTAGCCGTAAAAGGAGTTCCTATGGGAAATTGCATTGTCAATATTTACAGAAATGCAACCTTTAAGTACCATTACAGAATTCAGTAGTGAATATTGAACTGATATTTTTCTGACACACTTTAGTGAACCCCCATATTTTAGGGAGTTTATTGAGCCCACTCATTAATTTTCTTCGGTATATAAGGAGCGATGCGTTGTCTGGTAATAGTGTAAGGAACTGGTTGTACATACATTACTGTATACGGTCATTATGGACACTTTTTTAGTATTTAAAACTTATAAGGGAGGTATCATTTATGATATAAGCAGTGTATATTAGTTAGTACTATCATTCTATTTTACCCTCTTTTATTCTTCCCTTCTTTTCTTTTATAGCCTGTTTCCTTCTGCAGTCATTGTTCTTTCTGTTTTGTATGTCGTGCATGGTGAACATTTTCAGCAGATATTTGCTAACCTTGATAGTGTAATATGAATTTCAGATGGCCTTGCAAATGATTAGGATATTGCGTGTTTGATTTCGATTGATATTCATTATAATTCTTTAAATATGACAGATCAATTCTTTTTGCAACATGACGCCATAAACTAAGGTTGTGTCCCCAATTATAACTGAAGCATACACAACAATATTGGACAGCTTTATACAGAACAAAAAAGAACATTATATGTATATATATTGTGTCTTTTGTACGGTAGTAAAGTCAAGTGAGTGTGTTTATCAAAAAATAGCTATATATCAATTAAAAAGTGTTAAGTTTTAAAATTACGTTGTTGTGTTGCTTTAAGCTATTTTGATTACCTAACAATTAATATATGAGTACATTTTGTATACCACATTGTCAAAATTGGTACTAACTTAAGATTGCATTTATAAAATAGTAATGATAATACAATAATTAAAGTTATTATTATAAATTGATAAAATAAAAAATAAATTTAATAAAATTTGAAGTAGTAATATTTATCTCACAACATGTTTTCATAACCGAACAATACTTTTAAGGTAACTTTAAACAACTTATTTAATAAAAGAAAAAAGAAAAAATCAGTTATGGGGTTAAACTACGTCAAGCGCCATCCATGAATCAACTGAACAAAAGCTACACTTTCTTGGTCCTCAACAACTTTATTTGTCGGTTGATTGACTTCTATCATTTCTATTGTAAAAATAAAAATCTTATGTACAACAAATATTGAACACAAATAGCGCCAGAAATAGTATCTGTATATACATTGGTGTTGCAAAAATGGTGATGTACTATAATAAGCAATTTGGTACTATATTTCCCATTGGTACAATGTATATTTCGGCTTTTTCTACCGAAGTTTCGGTTAAGAAATACAGAATATTTATTCAAAGTTGTATTTAAAAAATGACGGTCTTATCTATTATACGTAGGATAGTATGCTTAACTAAGTTCGTCTTTCTTAATATACGTTTTATTTGATAGATTCCTAAAATAGCAAAAATTCAGTTAGAAACCATATTAAATCTTTTCTTGTCTGATTTTTTTGTTATAACAGCATCAAAGTTATCACATGCAACTATGGAATAAAAAATTTTACAGGTTTTAAATACCTATTCAACTGTTTAAATAATTAGGTACATACCTTTGAAAAAGGGTAAAATATTTTAGTATTTGATCTATATAAAACTACCTTTAATAATAACGCTGTCAAATCAACTAAGTTATTTAAATTTTAAATATCAATTACTTTACACACGTATGTTGTATTATAAAGAGGGAAGTTCTATTATACATGTCGCAAAATAAGTGTCTAAACGATTTTTGTTAAGGTAAGTGAAAATACCAGCCAGTGTATTTAAATATTAAGCTTAAAGTCGCATCTATTTGTCTGAAATTTCACCGAGGAAGCGTTAATAAAAATATTAGCTGGCATTCACGGAATAACTCAATTAACATCAAGTAGGTCACCGCTTACTGTTCCTCAAGGTGAGTACATTTAAATATAAAGCTGTATTTTGGTTGCAAAATTTAATAATACATCAATCATATAGTATAACCGCTAATTTTGAGATGTAGAACTGTTGCAACAACAATACGCATCATTTAAAGAGATCAGAGAACATAAATTGTGAAAACATAATATTCATGCAGTTTTTTTTTTGGCTTAAAAAGTGTCATATGATCGGAGATATGAAGATGAGCATCTGGAGAGAGATGAAAGGACTTGAAATGAATTACACAGTCCATGTACAAACAGCGAAGAAAACTTATTGTTTTGCTGAATATTTATTACAAGATATGACAAAAGAAAAGAAAAAAGAAGCTTTTGCTGATTATATGTTATCCACATATGTTGACACAGTGCTTTGTTCCCACCATCCGTATTGGCTGAAACTCTATCTACCACAAGACGGGGCAGAATCATTCCACCGGAATTATTATCAACTGTTTTATGCATATCATCCTTCAATGTTTGTTTTTTTGGCAATACAATGAAGTTACAAGCTACTAATTACATTAAATTTGGAAACCCATTCAACAGCAGTAAGAAGAAAGCATGTTTCAGAAAAAGAAACAATCAGTTGCCATGTTAACTGGTGCTTCAAAGTCCGAATAAAGGAGGAGGGAAGTAATTTTTCTTCTAAATGGCGCAATCGTATGTTTTATTTTAGGCACAAATGATACCATGCAATTTTAAAAACAGGTGGCGCAAACGTAGTATTGGGGGGAAATGTTGTGGTACATAAGGACGCATTTTTGGCGCAAACGAATCTCTCCCAAATTGTTAGCGAATTCCTCACATAAAATTGCCTTATCCAATAAACACGAAGTGTCCATACCAATGGAGAATCAACGAGCATAGTATTGTATTAAGGTGTGGTAATGATCTTTACTATACCAAAATGAAGAGTTTTTTTACTTAATATTTATAGTGGTAAACGTGATTTAATCTTGAAAGTGTACCGTGAGCTTTGTATTGCATTGCAAAGAAAGAACAATATGTCGATAAATCTATACATTGGTACATGAAACACTACGAGACTACTTCATTGGCAAATACTCAACAGACCATGCAGACCATAATAAATTCGAGAAAAGGAAATATAGTGTAGAGTACAAAATATATACATATGACAAATGCAATTCAGATAAATAAAACTGCATGATTGAAATATAGGTGTTAGGTACATATTTTACCATACATCAAGATAAATTAACTCAGCAAGGCAATTCAAGGCTGAGACAATGCAAGATCAAATACATTAAGAGTTAGATATGCTTACATATAGTGCGAAACAGACATAACTCATTTATAACAACTGATAGCTAATGACAAATTGACATGTACCAAAAAGAAACATGTGCGCGTATAAAGAAAATACTGTAAACTTAATAGATAGAAGGAAATTTGGTCTGATTTAGCCAGGATTGGTACGACCAATATATTTATTTAACTTACATTGAACACAACAGTGCAAACAGTTATAAGTCACATAACGGGTTTCACTAAAGAAAAACTCGTACCGTTTAGTAACAGCTCAAGCGAGAAATACGACGGCACGATTAAAATACAGATCAAAAGTTAAAGGAAAATCAGTAGTTGCAGATATGCAACCAATGGCAATCACTGTATTTAGGTGTTATACATGTACTTCCAAATAATAGTATATTCTGTTGCATACGGAAAAAGGTAACAAAAACCAATATTCCCTTGAATTTGATAGTTGTAAAAATTAATCCAATATTGCATTGCAGTAAGATAAAATCTTGGTCATAGACATATATCCTGCGTGTTTCTGAGCACTATTAACTTTTCTATTTTGTGTTTCTATAGAATATGTTGATTACTTGATGTTACATGGTTACTAAAGCATGTAACACTTGTACGCAGATAAAAAAAGAGGTGAAAATTTGACTCCTGCCAATAATTGAAACAAAATTAGTTCTGCACATTTTTGGGAAAAAAATCAGTTTTACAAAGACAAAAAGATAGAAATCAATGGTGGCATTACACAATAACGGGTTCTGGCTTGACAATCACATAAACAATTTGGCTGAGATAAGCGTTTAATTGACCTATCAACCTTTCCTTACTTTAGACTGTGAGATCTATTTGTATAACACTAAGAGCAAGTGTAAAGTTAAGTTGGAAAGGACTTGAATCATTAGATCTTTACTGAACACAAAATAACAAAAATAACAAATGGACACCAAAATACCGTTAGTAGAGCAATTTAGTAAATTTAGGTGGTAATGATTGAAAGATATTGATATTGGCATTCTTATATAATGTTTGACTAAATCAAGACATTTTTGCATGAAAATCATTTAAACAGCATATGAAAATTAGTAGAACAAGTAACATATACACATGATTCATGCACACTAACATGTTATTTCTTTAATTCTATGTAATGTATTTACAACTGATATGTAATAAAAAGACACTATGAATGAACTAATTAAAATCTTAAGGTAAAAAACATTACTGTAATGAATGTCAGATAATTGTATCATCATTTTAAAATGGAATAATCTAAACACGGAAGCAAGTTTAAGCGAGAGCATAACATACACTTTCATTAGAAATACACCCAAAATTAACAGGAAGATAAAGTACAATGTGTAAGGTGCATGCATGTAAACCTAGTTAGCTTATCTATAATACGGAAGTTTTACTTTATAAGAACAATACTTGAAAATCAATGACTAAATATATAATATTTGTTTAGTTCATGTTTATATGTTGAAGGGAATTTTTACTTTGATGTCACATTATACCCAGGGTCTGGATGGGTGGGCCCTGATGTATGTAGTGTTTAATCTTTTATACTGTTTGTCTCATTTAATTATTTCTCGTATACTGCATACTTCTCTATTCTTTTTATTGTAGCGATGTAGGTTTTACGATCCCTAGACAAAATTTAATTTGAGTACACATCAAGGCAATTATACTCTTTGAGGTTAGTACTTATATCGACTTATAAGAAGATGAAATTTAATGTGTCTTAAAATAAAGTTATCAAATATAAACATAAACATAAAGGTTCTTTCTAAGTGTTACATGTAGTTGTTCTTCACTTGTACCTATATTTTGACTTTTATATTTATAATGTCTGTTTAGTTCACGCATCATTGTAAATATAACGTCAAAGTGAGAGGTTAAGCGTTTTGAAACCAGGTTTAATCTACCATTTTCTACATTTGAAAATGCCTGTAACAAGTCAGGTATATTGCAGTTCTTGTCCATTCGTTTTTTTATGAGTTTTGTCATTTGATTTTGACATATGATTATGGACTTTCCGATTGGATTCTCCTCTGTGTTCAGTATTTTTGTGATTTTACTTTGTTTTGGGCAGTCCATATACATGTAAGACGATAAATAAATGACATTGTTTTCAATAACTATTATGTAATTAAACACCGTAACGTCACCATTATTTCCATTGAAAACTTATTATTTTTCAGAATATACTAGCCTAGAAAATAAGTTTATATATCTTCAATATCATTGCAATTATATCAAAACGAAAGTAACATGTATATCATCCAATATTTCTAAATTATGTTTCATTATTATAGGACTATTTTTATTTACAATTTAATTTAACATTTTTTAAGTTAATTCTTAACAACAACATTGACTGTGACTTAAAATGTTGGTGTTGTTGTCTTTTTCAATGTCTATAAATAATTCTAAATGAATCATATATATCACACATTTTTTGTTTATTGTAGAATCAATTCGATTTACTTCCGTATTCAAAATATTGGATTACACAATGGCGACATTTACATCATCTACACCTTTTGTAAATTATACAACAAATGTAATATCCACGATTGGACCTATACCAGTTTTACCAGTTACATACAAACCGATAGAAGGTGGAGACATTGCATTAACATTAATTGCAAGTACATTGTCAATATTCGGTGCAATTTTAATATTCGTGGCATATTGTGTGACCGATAGCTTCCGACCAGAAAATGAAACCAGAAGACTATTGATATATTTAACTGTATCAGATTTAATCGTTGCTTTTGGCAATTTCGGAGGAACGATAAGATATAAAGCTGTATTTGGCGATAAAGAATTTTCTCTGAATTGTACTATGGACACTAAATGTGATCTATTTTGTGTTGTTCAGAGTTTTATTTCTGCCACAGCATCCATGTGGTCGTTCTTCTGGAATACAGCAATTGCTATCCATATATGTGTTGCTTTGGTTTACTGCCGACATGGTTCATGGCCTTGGAAGATGAAAATATTTACTCATTCTGTATGTTGGTTGGTGCCTTGTAGGTATTTTCTCTATGTGTGCATTTATTTCTAACACATACGATGCGAACGGCTAAGCGCGCACATATTTTAATTTCAAGTTTAATTTGTTTCTAACATGTCTAACATACATTTGCAAAGTTTACATAATCTTTGACAAACTGTGCACTCGCAAAAAATGTGTCTACTGTTTGTCGTTCATCGTTTGTTAGAACAAACGCTACATTCTAACTTCACCCAGATTAAACGATTTATTTGTTTCTACTTTTGTAGCGTTTCGAAAATAATACAAAACGCAACATAACGTTTACAAAATTTTGATTAGAAAAAGATGCACTCTTTATGTGTACGCAAAATATATATAAATTTCAAAACTTCATTTAGTAAATCTAATGTGAATCGATAGTTATAATAATGAGTCATTACAGATCCATTTTATTCATATAGCTCCTTTATTTGACAACAATTAAATCCAACTTAACAATATATTTTATACAATACTTTTCGGTTTCTTTTTTGTTTCATATGACAATGAAATAAATAAGGATTCTAAATTAACGTTACATGTGAATGTGAAAGACACAGAATGTAAAAACACGTTGGAATAAAACATTATAATTTAATTAAAAATGTAGATAAAACTTTCAGATTTTTTTCAAATCAGCAGAAATTGCAACAACGTAACATATGAGTAAATTACGAGCACACGACACAGCCTGAAAAAAAACCAATAAAAGCAAAGCATAATACATCGACAGTGACACATATTTATTGAAAATGAGCAATAACAATTTCTATTTTTAATGGGGTTTTTTCCTACAAAACTTGAATTCGAGCTTACATGTACATGAAGAGAATACTTACAAACCGTTGACTGACAAGAAGCTGAAGAAAATTAATATAAAAAGATGATGTGGTATGATTGCCAATTAGACAACTCTCCACAAGAGACCAAATGACACAGAAATTAACAACTAGTGGTTACTGTACGGCCTTCAACAATAAGCAAAGCCCATATAGCATAGTCCGCTATAAAAAGCCCCGGAATGACAATGTAAAACAATTCAAATGAGAAAAAAACGAATGACCTAATCTATGTACAAAAATTAACAAAACCAATATTGTAACTCATAATCAAACAACAACTCCTGTATTACAGGCTTCTGATTTGAAACAGGCACATACATACAGAAAGTGGAGAAGGCTTAAATCATCACATGGATATATATACAAATACTACAAATACAAGTGGACGTGACCGGGTACTTGTACATTCCAATAACAAAAAGACACCAAGTACAGATTTGCGAGTACTCGTAGTTACTGCCACTAACAACTAATAAAAATCGTGCATCTGAGACTAAGCATTTTACACTTAAAGGGGCACTGATTAGAACTTTTTATGATGATAAATTTTTAAGCTGTTATATGCAATAAGTATCTATAGATACATTCTTTTAATTATAATTTTAGTGAGTATAACTATAGCTGCCGTTAGTAACGATGTTCTAGGGGAAGACTTTTCCCAAGGAACCGGTGCCTGGTGCTGGATCTCTTCCTGTATTGATAAGAACGCCAGAACATTATGGATGGTGGTTACCGGTAAAGGATGGGAAATCACATGGTATTTTGTGACTTGCATTATGTTCTTTTTTGTAAAAGGATACATGTGGAAACAGGTACTGCAACTATAATTTACTTTAGTTTCATAGTTAGTGTGACAAATCTCAATTATATCATTATACCCAAACCTCCACAAAAGACTAATAATCTATAGCTACTAAAAGAGGGACGAAAGATACAAAAGGGACAGTCAAACTCATAAATCTAAAACAAACTGACAACGCCAAGGCTAAAAATGAATAAGACAAACCGACAAACAATAGTACACATGACACAACCTAAAAAAATAAAAAATAAACAACACGAACCCCTATATGTCTTTTACCTGCAAGTTTACAATGAAAAAACTGTCAGGTAAAAAAAACATTTAGCTTTATCTATGGAGGAAGCTAAAACCGAATGAAATGAAACTAAAATTTTGTAAGTTTCAATCATTTAAAAAGTAAAAAAAAATACTAATATGTTAATAAAAAAATGTCTCCTTTACACAACTGCAGTGACAAATGAAGTTCAAGACTAAGAAGCACAAAACGATTTAAGATCGAGGATTAGAAATTGTACTCCTCATTTTTAAGCAAATCTTTGTACATTAATAGAATCAACCTTGTTGTGCATGACAGGTTGGTACGATGTTAATTAGTTTTCAATAATTTCGAAAAAAAAGGTGTAAAGGACATTAGCAAGGCTACGATAATAGTATAAAATCTCTCTGAAAAATCAATCTTATCACGGTAAACAAAACCGGTACCATATTGACAATATAATATGTGCCAAAGGACGAGTGATTGCAATGAACATATGTCGATACAACTGGTTGGTTTATTTCTAGCATTGCACAAGGTCATGCTATTCCCAAACTGGTTATGACGTATTTACACAAAATCCGTTGGATGATAACTGATTGCTAATTTAGTATAGGAGAGGAGAAACTTATTGATTAG
The DNA here is from genome assembly GCF_036588685.1 of Mytilus trossulus. NCBI lineage: Eukaryota > Metazoa > Mollusca > Bivalvia > Mytilida > Mytilidae > Mytilus > Mytilus trossulus. The sequence continues at coordinate 301,322 of NW_026963338.1, read as the reverse complement.
TTGTAAATGGCTGTAATGAGTCTAATGTAAACAAAACACGGGTCTGGTGTATTATATTATAACCCTAGTACAATAAATAACTACTAACATGTTGTAACGTTCTATTGTATTATTAATTTGTGTATTTCTCTGTCCTGAATGTTTTTCCATTTATTTGTATTGCATTTCTGTCATGTTATGTTGTTTTTAGTGTTATATTTAACATTGCCATAAAAGCGGGATGTTTGGCTAGCCACAAAACCAGGTTCAACCCACCATTTGTTCTTAAAATGTCCTGTGCCAAGGTAGGAAAATTATCTTATAGTTCGTTTCTGTGTGTGTTGCATTGTCGTTTGGTATTTTGTTGCGATTTAGTGTTTCTGTTGTTTCGTTTTTTCCCATCTATATATTTGATGTGTTTCCCTCAGTTTTAGTTTGTTACCCGGATTTGCTTTATTCTCAATCGATTTATGACTGTCGAACAGCGGTATACTACGCTTACACTAAATTGAACTAGCCTTTGATAACTGAGGGAAAACTTTTTGAGTTCTTTCTGTTTATTTTGTACGATTGTTGTGCTTTGTAACGATCTATTTAGTTCATGCAATGTTACTGATTTCTATATAATTCAGTATTCAAAAGCATATATCTTAATACAAAAACTATTTCTATTTCATAGAGACGAAGACACAATCGACGTCATTTCAGTGAAGTATCAGAACGACTGAGAGCCGAAGATGAAAATTATCTTTACTTATGGTTGATCGGGTATTGTCTCAGAATATGGGGAACATGTCGATTTTTCTTATATGCGTTACGACGGCATACAGATAATCCACTGTCTCATTTTGACTCTACAGATGATGTGTTTCTTCATTTACAAAGTTTTGGAGACAGTGCGCAGGCGTTTTGCACGTGTATTTTATTTTGCTTCTTAGATAAGACTACGAGACATCACCTCTACAAAAAACTGTGTTGCAAAAAATCTGATGAAGAGGAACTAAGACCAATTATAAACGAAAAAACAAATAGCAATTATTCTGTTTAAAAATGAATAACATTTTTTTTTGGATATACGTTTTAGTATGTAATTGATAAATAATAAGAATTTTGGTTGATCTGGTAACCATGACGGTGACAGCTAATGCCCCTTTAATAAAAACTGTGTTGATGGTAAAACTAAGTAATAACTTTCTTTCAACTGCTGTATGTAGTATTTTTTTTTTAATTGATTGCTCAACGCTATCCAAAAAATCTTCAAGTGGTATCTTTTTAAAACGTATTATTTTATCTAGGCGACCTTGCGTGAGTGTATAAGAAATAATTAATTAAAATAATAAAATCAATAAAATTGATTACGAAATTTTAAAATTACTTGTATCTAATCAAATGCATGATTTCAAATGTAAAATATGAAATAATATCAAAAAGGATTGTGATTTAAAAAAAATGTTTTTAAATGAGAATATTCAATTCGTAGTGTCATCGTATCGTAAAACACGACGTTCAACGTTTAAAATCATGCACAATTTCTGTATACGAGTTAATAAATGATGATGCGTTTCGTTTTATCTTCATCTTCACGTAAAACATTGAGAGAAAAAACATGAACAAAGTAAGGATAGAGATATGACGATCTTTAGACACCTAATTAGGTGTCCTGAATTTAGGTCGAAATGTGTGATATATCCTAAGTTACGATAGATTCTAGAACACGACTTATGATAAAGTCTTGTCATAAAATGGTCTTAGGACACGTCCTAATCCTAAGATAGATTCGAGAAAATCACCCCATATGTATATTCAGAACGATAACATGTTAAGAAAGTGCTAAGATGCACAGAAATTTTGATGCACTATTTTGATTTATATGAGATACGTGTTTCTCTTTTTCATAATACCGTGTGGTAGTCTAAACAACCAAACGATACCCAGCCGGAAAGGCCATGTCAGAGGGAAAGAGATATAATGGTCAAACGATACCAAACCAGAAAGGTTAAGTCAGAGGGAAAGACATATAGTGGTTAAGAGTGTAACTGGAGTAAATTGGAAGTAGCTTTTCTACAATGATTTAGGAAGTTGCTGTGGGAAGCTAAGACTTTAAATTGTTCTCTTTACAATTGGTGTTTTAATCTTTTCCATGTTTTCTTTTACATTGCGTACTTTGATGTACTTTTTGTCGCATTGAAATCATGCCTCGAACAACCAAAACTTTGCCTTTTTAAATAGTAAAAAAGTATGCACTTGGATGAGTTCCTTGATATAACAAAGTTTGTTCCTCTGGCAGAATAGAAAAAAGAAGCCATTCAAATCCTTGATATCTACATAAAAAGAAACATTACAAGAACAGTGAATTGTTTTGTAAAAAGGTCAATTATCAAAAAATATCTGTTGAAAGGTTTCTTTTTATGTGCATGTAATTGCTTTAAAACAATTTGGTGAAGATATTAATACACATAACTTTTTGACCTTTTAGTGGTCAGTTATGGATCATTGTCAACAGTAGAAATATTGTTCGTATAAAGATTAATTAATTTATACAAGTCTTTGTATTTTGTCAGGTTTCCGAAATTCTCTGGTTTTATCCATTGGAATGCCTTAAAATAAATTGCCCATTGACCCCCATTTTTCTTTTTATAAATCTTTAACATGTATAATTATGATTCATTTGTAAAAGTCTTATAAAATCTTATTTATTCTTAATAGTTTTTGAGAACTTTAACGTGTCAATGATAAAGCTATGAAAAATCAAGAGAGTACATTTTCACGACAAAATTTTATTATGTTATATCTCGAAAACAAACGCACTGATCTATATAATTTATTTGCTTTTTTGATTCCTTAAATATTCATCTATCAATATATACTAGTGTTATGGAAAGCTCTTTATTTTAAAACTGAGTAGCGAACTTCCTTAATGTAATATGAAAAGTAACATATTTGTTGATATGTTCACCCCACTCCTTTTTTTTATAATTTCGTATTTACAAATTGTGCCATAGACAAAATGTATTCGTTCAGTGCAGGTTTACATTTTTTATCTCATATGTGTTTTGATTGACTTACGCCATTTCAATTGATATTACAGTGTTTGTATTTCTATATATTGTGATGCTAAACTAGTACATGTATTTCATGTTAGGGTGAAGAATGGCACCTGTTAAAACGTTTTAGTCCGTTGATTTTGATTGCACTTGTTCTAAGTCAGTGGTTTTCGTTCGTTTGTTGGTGTGGTTAATAAGAGTTTTTCCTTTCTCTTTTTTATATAAATTAGACCGTTGGGTTTTCTTATTTGAGTGGTTTAACACTAGTAATTTTGGGGCTCTTTAAACCTGGCTGTAAGATGTGAGCCAAGGCACCGTAATGGTTTACTTTTTATGAATTGTGACTTTGATGGGAAGTTGAAAATATAAAACAGTAAGCTATTTAGATTGGTTATAAAAAGTTGCATATCTCTAAGAGCTGTAGATACAAATAATATCAGTGTCACAAAACAATATTGACATTATATTTACAATTTATTGATATACCACTAGAAAAGTGGGATCTGGCTAGCATTTTTTCTATAGATGTCAAGGTGGTCACGGTCGACTAACAAAGAACAGCTGCAATCCTAAATCTTGTCGCCGTTAGAGTTAAAAGTTTTTACTGTGAAATGACTTAAAGCAAAGATTTATTACCAAAGCATAGGTGTAATTTTATACCCATGTATCCATTGGATTTTTTTTACTGAGAGATGACTTCCTGTAAAATACGTTTCTACATTAGTATTGAAAATAAATATCATATTAAAATCATTGATTCATAAAGTTTTGTTTATTTACTGTAAATCGTTCTATATTGTGTTTATGTACGTGTATGTCGTGGCGATTTTAGTTTCTCTTCGAGTTCTGGCTTTGAATGTACTTTTAAAATATGTATTTTCCGCCTTTGCTTTCAGAAAAAGTATCACGTTTCATATCGTAGGTTGAAGTCAATTAACAGATTGTTTTCTAATGATTTTAATCATTTTCTAATTAGAATTTGTCGCTTGATTTAACCGATTATTGCAATTGGTCCTTTACATGCGTTATGAAAATGCAATATTTGAAGTAGTCAAATAAGATCTGCGAATAGTAATGTTGACCATATAAACCGTGTTGAACCATATGCGAGTTGTTGGCTATGTTTATCACGGAGTGTCGGTTTGAAGCAAAGCAAAACTATCAAAACCAATTCAAGTATCAAAGCTGCTTTTTTCAGAACCAAATTATGTATTGGCACGGAAGGACCCGAACCATAATCTATTTCTAGCAAGCAGGAGCAGATGTGTTTTGTACTCTGGTTTCTCAAACACCTCCCCCTAGTTTTCCGTATTATGGATTTTGAGGCTACATACAAGTTTGAGGATAAAATTACTTTTGACGATTTTTTTCCTGCATGATTTAGGTATAGAAATGAATTCCTATTAAAAGAAACATTACCAAATGCCAGTTTCGTAGTCAAAGACATTTGGGTTAAAAACGATTTTTCGTCAAAATATATTGTGTCGCTTTGGGTATAAAATTTTGTGTCTCAAGGGGAAAAGGCATTTATTAGAAAAACAAATAAAGTCAATAACTAGTCCTTTGATACTCTGTATTTCAAACGCACCTTCTTTATTATGAGGTCAAATTACAAAAGTATGGTATTTCATTTTGTACGTTTCTCAGTCTTCTACGTTAAATCCTTTTTAATCTTAGAAAAATGATAAATAGTGAAAAAAAGACTAAAAGTGTTTGGTGCTGTTATTTTGCCTGAAAATGATTGTTTTCCCTTTTCGGTCACTATCATGGTCAGGAAAAGTCACGACTATACTTCAATGCACCCAAACATTAGATACATCCGCATAAGGTTTGCCCGAAGCCACCAACAGTCAAAATCTATCAATCTCCGTCACAAGTTTCCGCAGCAATTCAATCGTGCACGCCACAAAAAAAACCCACTCATTTTCAAACGAATACGATTACTCTCTCCCCAGAAATACTCATCAGCATCTATATTAACAAAGACAATACAGCTTCGAAAAGACACGAAAACGAAAACACTTCTACGCGCGTCTGACGTATGAAATTATAATCCTGATACTTTTGATAACTATAAACAGCGATTTCAAACAGCAATTCAGAATCTAGAAAAAAAAATTCATTCGTCCAAAAGGCAAAAGTAAACAACTTTTCATAAGACATTATTTCTCTTCTTTTTCCTGGAGAATTTCACTTTGAAATATCAAGGTCCACGAGTATTTCTATGGAGAAAGTAGTCAAATTCATTTATGAGTGCGTGTTTTTTACGGTGTGCGCGAGTGCTTTGTAGAGAAAAACGGTAGATAAATTTGATGGAGTTAAACTGTTGGTCGCATCAAGCAAATGTTATACCGATGTCTCATCTGTAATTTTGCTCCATCTTTGGGTGCATTCAGCCATAGTTGTAACTTTTTCCTGACCATGATAATGAATGTAAAGGACACAAATCATGTTAATGTATTCTCATTGGATTTTATCTAATGTTTAGTCCGTTTCTGTGTGTGTTATATTTTAATGTTGTGTCGTTGTTCTCAACTTATATTTAATGCATTTCCTTCAGTTTTAGTTTGTTACCCCGTTTTTGGTTTTTGTCCATAGATTTACGAGTTTTGAACAGCGGTATACTACTGTTGCCTTTATATAAAACAAAATACGTTGTGTCTTCCTTCACTATTTCTTAAATTATAAAGCACATTACTTATCAGCCTAAAAAATGGGCAAAATGAGATACCCTAAGTTTTTTATTTGTCCTCATAACAAAGTTTGTGTGTTTGAATTAAAGTATTAGAAGACCAAAATTTATGCAAGTTTAGTCTTTTTTTTCTAAATAAATGCCTCTACCATTTGAGACAAAAAAAAATCTGACACCCGAGCGACACATTATATTTTGACGGGAAAATATTTTAAATACTAACAATTTTTAACTTAGAAGCTGCCATTTGGTAAATTTCCTTGATTTGGATGCATTTCTAAATTAATAATACCGGGAACAATCGTCAAAAGTAGTTTTTCATCCTGAAATTTGCAACACAGAAAACTAGGAAGAACTGTTTAAGAAACCAGAGCTCTGTAAACGTCTGCCTGCTAATAATAGATTATGCTTCGTGAAACGCTAGTTTATAAATCGTGAACCATACAAAATTAATGGTTACTACCAATATCACGAGTTAATAAAAAAATTATCAAGTTACTTGCAACCTATCATGCATTCTTTCTCCAAATTTGTATTTGTATCCTGTATTATGGTCTTCAACGAGTTTAAAACAATGAACATGGACAAAAATAAAGTTTAACATGAACGAACAATATATTGTGAAGCTGTCAGTTTTGAAGTATTAATCATCATGTTTGGTATTCGTGATAACACATCACCATATACCGATATTAGTTTATGATTAGATTGGGTCAACTTATCATATGATTATTTCCCAAAGTGACCTTCCTGTATTTGAGCATGATCAAAAGGCTTTCATACTATATGGTCATTTTAAAAAGTCTTGACCTGTACAATATAAGTATGGTTAAAACGTTTCCATATTATATGAGAATGACCAGATAGTGTCCGTACCATACATTTTGATCATGATCAAAAAGCGTTCATAATATTATATGAACCTGATAAATAAACGTCAATAACATATGATAAGCATGATCAAAAAGTGTCCATACCATATGATCATGATGCAAAAAGCGTTGAAGTCATAATATAAGAAGCACGATCAAAAGGCGTCCTTCCCATACAATAATGACCAAAAAGAGTCCTTTTCATAAGATCATGATCAAAAACCATCCATGATATTAGGAAAATAATCAAAAGGCGTCGTTACCATATGATCATGAATAAGAAAAAACGCACCCGTACATGTACCATATGATTAAGCATGATCCAAAGGCTTCCATATAATATATTCATGATTAAAAAAAAAGCGTCCGTACTTTAAGATCATTGTTTAAAGCGGCCATATCATATGTTCATAATAGAAAAAAAAGCGGCCATACTATTTGTACATGATCAAAAAGTGTTCTTACGATTTGATCACTTCATTGGTCATAAAACGTCCAAATCATATGCATATAATCACGATAAAAAGCGTTCTTTCCGTTTTATAATTATATTTCTTAATCGTTAAGAGTGAAGATAAGTTGTAAATTTAACCAGTTATAATTGACGCGTCGCAAATTCAAAACATTTATTTGGCACATTCCCATTCTCAATTTTATGGATAATATACCAGTAAAAAAAACACACACAAACACACAGGTTAAGACACACTTAATTAAATTTTAGGTACTTTGGTCCTCAATGCTCTTAAACTTCCTATTTTATTTGGCCTTTTTTATTCGAGCGTCACTATGGAGTCTTATGTAGACGAAACGCGCGTCTGGCGCATATATAACATTTCAATCCTGATATCTATGATGGGCTTATTAACATGTAGGGTTATTTTACTGGTAACTAGTATGTAAGTATACTAGTATTCATGTTAACTCTTTCTGCCTCCTTTTGCGGAACAACAAAATATTTTGTTTTAACTACACTGAAAACACATCCAAATGGCTGTCATCACACCACATACAACAACATATTACGCAATCAATACCCGTCGTCTGTGTTAAGAAAATTAATGCTCACGGGTAATGGCAGCTAGCACAAAGTATTTTATCTGACGAAGAAACCGAGACTAAGTTAAACAGCAATATGCTATGTTGTCGTCTTGAGCCGGTTATCAACATATCGAATGCACAAAGGTGATTACGTTGTTGATTTTTCTCTGAGATATTGTTCAATTGCATATTGTGCAGCTATCTAAAACCATTAATATAAAAGAGCGATGTCTGATCTCTTTAACAAGAAGCAACACGAGTTAGCCAAAGGAGTAGGTCCGGTAAGAGCCCTTTTTGGCCCCAAAATATAGCAGTTTTACAAAATTGTTAAAATGTAAACTTTTAATTATTTATTGGATAGTAGAATGGTTCTGCTACATAAATATTGGCTGTGTTGGGCAATACATTGCACATATATTGAGTACTAGCACCATTAAGTCATGCTAAATTACTGAAATCATCGAAATTCAAGCAATTTAGTTAAATTTTAGACGGTTTCCGTGTAAAACGAAAGTGGCCGCATTCGTGTTCATCCAAAATTTTAAAATGGAAGTTGTATTTGATGATAATACATAACATATATAAAGATTGAGGATGAACACGGATGCGGCCACTTTCATTTTTGACAAAAACCATCTGAAAAGTGACATTTTTTCGCATATTTGGTAGATTTTTCATATTTTAACTTGAATCGGATCGTTTTTTATGACTAAATGAGTTAAAATCTTTCACAAAAAATAATTGAATCAAATGAAATAGACACTAAAGTGTTTAAAAAGTGGTCAAAATCTTTCGTCAGATGAAACTGAAATTTGAGGCCAAAATCGGTCCTTACCGGACCTACTCCTTTAAAAACTGTATCATTACTGTTAGTTTATATACAAGCCAATAAAACAAGTCTGGCCACAGAAATGAATGCAATGAAAACGTTGAGACAGATTTTTCTTTTAATTCACTTGAAATGACCGTAACTATACATTGATATAATATGTACATGGTGAACACAAAGAAGTGTGACTTGGTTGGAAAACAAAATGGTAAACAGTAAGACGCGTGCATAATGGGGAAAAAGGTCCAAAAAAAATTACCGAATTCAGAAAAAAAATTCAAAACGGAAAGTCCGTAGTCAAAATGCGGAACCTAAAGCACAAACACATCAAACGAATGGATAATAACTGTCAAATTTCTGACTTTGAACAGGTTGTTTGGTTCGACTGTACCGATAAAAAAATTCTCTGCTGACTACTATTTGTTTGAGTGTAACGTAATACAAGCGGATTCCAGTTTACTGTCCCGGAGAAGTTGTATGAATACTCAGCAACGTCATCAAAAACGAATAGAACATATCGGAAGAGTGTAATACTCCCCTCACGATACATACATGTAACCCTTGAAGAAACACTTTCATTGGTCCGTTGTCCTAGGTTTCCTGTATCATGCCAAACTTCTGTCACAGCTAACATTCCCTGTGTTTTCAATGACTGTTCAATTCAAATTTCCTTCTAACGTCACGCACGATGTTCCTACAACCCCTATGATTTAAAACAGAATCTTTGAAATTTCCTCCGCAAAACAAAATAAAATGTTATTTAACGCTAACCACTATAAAAACTAATTCAGTATATGTTTTCCTTTATGTTCTTATAGCTCTTGGTCATATGCTTAGTAATATCTAGTATATTTGAGGAGTAAAACAACAAAGCTATATGAAAAAAACGGATGTCCAACGTTACATTTTTGAACAACTGTTTTATCTCTTATGTATAGTGCTCCTATTTCTTATTCTCTGATCTTCCCAAAATTTGGCAGAAGCAACGAAGTGTGTCAGTTCTTGGTTAAATTGAAGCCGTTCTTTTGTCGAATTTTGTTTGACTCGGTGGCTCCATATTAAGCTGGGATAAGAAAAATGTCCAATGACGTTTTTCGTTGACTTAACGGCTAAAAGGTAGTTTTATAAGTAGACATAGCTACAAATGTCTAACAAATGTGAGATAATTATAACATCTCCCGAAAGAACAAACATTTGCCTCATTGTTCGTGAGTTTAAAAATAGTAGATTCTATAAAACCATCTCTACACAGTCGTTTTTCAAGCGGTAGCCATTTTGTCCAAGTTGATATTTCATTTGTCCAAGCAATTAATGCGGGTTTGTTACCTGATATTTTAATAAGTATTTTATAATTTACCAAAGCAAAATTTAGATACACAAAAAGAACATAAAGTCTAGATTCTTTTTTTATTAACTGCATGTTTGGGTCTTACAGGAATAAAATGCTACGAAACATAACAAAACGGTAGCCATTTTGTCCCAACGTCGAAAAACGTCGAAAAAACAAACAAACGCTTTTTTTTCGACGTTACATGTGCAAAACTTGTTCCATTGTATATTCCTGATACTTAAAACGAATCGTTTGGTGAAATTTAAAAAATAATTTCTGGTTGTCGAAAAAACCCACGGTGCATGTTGTGCATGAAACGGAGGTAACTGAAAGACTTATCGGAAACAGCGACAAAAACAGTTTCATTGAATTGATGCAACCCCGTATTATACGGACGATTCAGGAGAAGATTAGTACATTTTGAAAGAAAGCAACTTCAAATGACTGGGAAAATATTTTCAAGATCGGGTTATGATAATTTATTTAATGGTTGTATTGCGACAAGTTATGTGTCAAGCATTTTTTTAATACAGATCAAATCAATTTAATCAAGGGTAAATATGTTTTTATTTACGTGCAGAGTGTCGGATATATAAATATATATTTGTATAACGGTTGAATCAAGATATGAAAAAATTACATGACATTCACCATGCTATCTTAGCAGTCTGCGAGTGAAGTTTTGTTATAATTCATTTATTGAAAACCGTATACTTCTGTCCCATTTTCCCTTCCTTCAAGTTCATTACTTACGACAATACAACATTTTAAGGTTAATTATGGGTAAAAAATATTTAATCGATTTCCACAACTTGATATAAATAAATTCATGGTAAATAGACATCACAAATTTAATAGAGACAGATTTAGAATCAACCAACTACACGAAAAAAGCAAATGAAACTTGCAAATTGAATAAACGTGCGTCAAAAGTTTCAGAAAACTCTCTTTGACGTCGTGGTGGTGTAACGTCTTGTTGTAGGAACATCGTGCACAACGTTACTATACAACTTGCCCGACCCACTAGTGGCAATCATTTTATCTCTTCTGTTTTCTCTCGGCCAGATCGTGTAATGTTAAAGCTGACTTTGGCAAATAGAAGACGGACACAATCGTACGTGGGACGTCTATACATGTATACAAGACATCCACCAATCAAGCTGTTTTTGTTTTTATTAGAACGATTCAAAAGATGTTTGAATTCAATTTTAAAAGTATACACAATGTATTCATTTATTTAATTTCACTACATTAAAAGTTACTCTATACAAGACGGTCCCTAATTGTAAATATAAGTAAGTTATCTGATTGAGTAGCTTAAAATGTGCATTTGATTTTTTGGTGTAATCGTTATCTTAATTCAAAACCAGATTAATTTTGATTTTATAACACAATTCGATTTGTTGTATTGTACAATCCGGTCTTTCCTTATATCTCAACACTTCCTAGTGTTCATATCCATACTGCCTTGTGGAAAATATTAGGAACAAAATATCGTCTTAATCAAGTCATATGACTGCACACTCATTTTTCATTTATATCTGATACTTTCAAGGGACGTAATACTTATTAAAATCCTAACTTTAAAGTTGTTGAAACAAAAACCTATCTTCAATTATACTTATATTCCAATACATACAGATTTTCACGTCACGGCTTATGATTTATTAATTATAATATTATTGATAATATTTTTTTCTTATATCCTCTATCGTTCGGCGCAACCGAGGCATCTGCAAAATCATTGATCAAACAAAGTCAAAGATATTAATATGTGTTATTGATCTTCTACTTCTCTTCCTGGTTCATTCAAATGTTTATTCATGAAAAATAATCACCGTCAAAGGGAAAATAAAGAGGTTTTCGTCGCGTTAAAATACGTTTTTTGTGTAATTGATTTTTGGACATTCGATAAAAGACTCAATCTGTGGGAGATTTGAATGCATTACATAATCATAGGTCAGGTACATAAAGATTAAGATAAATTATAAATCACATTGGTTATTTCATTTCAATCATGTTATATTAGTAGTAAGCAATGGTTTACTTTAACTTAGTGTGAGTTGGATTGAGAGTGTGTCTCATTGGCACTCATACCACATCTTCTAATATTATTATAAATGAGTGATGTTTCATTTTGTAAAACAAAAAGACTGAAAGGAATCTTAATTGAATATGTTACAAGATGTTACTCTCTCTGGTTGTTTGTCTGCTTGTCATTATGTTTTACAAATCTTCTCGAAAACCTCATTTAAATCTTCCCCTCTTTTTGGTAGGTTTCGTGTTGATCAGTCTTTTTATTTTTATTTTGTGTTTTTTTAACTGTTGTTTTTTGGTTTTTTTATCATTTTTAGCCATAATGTTGTCAGGTTATTTTTGACTTATGAGTTTAGATGACCCTTTGGTATCTTTTGACTCTCTTTTAAAGTAGGGTTTCAGACATATATCATAATAATTACTACTAACTATGCACACGTTCGTCACTTCATTAACAATCCAGGATATAGATGTAAAGAATACAGAAAGAGAATAAATGAGGGCTTTGAACAAAGATGGACGTCAAATCTGTGTATTATTCAGCGCTTTTCGTCTAGCCTTGTTTGGTTACTTTTAAGGGGGCAGATGTAAAAGACTCCCTTTTTTCAAAAAAAAAGGATGGGGGTAACCTGGAACTATTTTTTTTATCATTTAGATGTCCCTCTCTTCCCACTTTAACAATTATCATTTAATAGTTCAATTGTATAAAAGAACCTTTCTCGTCCCCTTTAGAGGCAAAAAGATGAGGTATGATTGCCAATGAGATAAATCTTCACCAGAGATTCCTGACGTAAAAGGTTGGAAAGTTTAAGCCACTGCTCGACTTTCAATAATGAGAAAAATTGATACGACTATTATAGCATTCTTTAAAAGGCCCCGATATGACTAAAATTTAAAAATAGGGATTTGTCAATTCAAACGAAAAACGCCAACCCTGATTAATGAACACAACAGTTAACGAAATATATGATAAACAGCAACAAGCGCCACCACAGCTAGATGTTGTATTCAGTTTGTTTCCTTTTTATAGTACTAAGTCTTCTATAAGATATTCGATCTTTTCACGCCTGATTTCTTATTATAGGGATAAGGTGACGCAGTACTAATATGAGAGATCCAACCATCTGTGTCCGAAAGAAGTGATTATTTTAACAACCATATAGCCCTGTATGGTCTTTTAAAATACGAAAATACGAAAATGCGGATATTATATAGTAAGTTTAATTAGGCAAAAGAATTATAAAATTAGTAACAACTTAAAAGAAAAAGAAAAAGAAAAAATAAACGTAAACAAAACAGCAGGCAACAACCAATTACATTTTAGGACCTATTAATAACACTGTCAGGCTCTTAACCTTTGAAATGTTAAAAATCCTACTATCTTGCGACTTGTAAATGACTGTGACGTTTAGTACTATGATGTCTTCACAATCATGACATTTTCCTAATTGAATGCCCTTGATTTGTACCATAAGTTACAGTAACTACTTGATAAAGAATACACATTATATACCTGTATGTAAATCTAAGGATTAAGAACTACCGTTGATACCGTTATCTTATTTGCAATCGCATTTTTTTTATAATGTACTAAATGTTTGAAATTATTTCAAAATTCGTCATAAATTAATAGTTAAACCGTAAAATGGTTTTTCACCAGGGTATTAACAGCTTTCTTGACAGTGTAGATATTTAAAAAGTGACAGTTTTTTTGGTTTTTTTTCATTTATACACACATACATGTATACTATGTCGTAGACATTCGACTTTAATAATAATTATAGTTTACAAAATGTACAACTTACAATTTAATATGATGAAATAAAAGCAGTTTCGACATGATGGTCATCTCATATATATATATCATCGGTTTTGATTTATGGGCAATAACTCTGATCATGTAAATAATAAACTGAACATTTAATTTAGTGTCTTAGTTTATGTTGAAGGATAACCATACAGCAACGTTCACTCTGGGATTTTGTTAGATGTATTTTTTTTGTATCCATCTGATGAGTTAAGCCTTTTCAACTGCTATTTAAAAGTTCGTTCTTCTGTTGTACTGTTACATCACTGTCCCAGGTTACGAGAGTCAAGAGATCCCACTTTCATGTTTAACCACGCCATATTCTGGATGAAGGATCCTGTAATGCAGTGGTTGCCGTTTGTCGATGTGTTACATTTTAGTTTATCATTCGTTTCTTTAAGCCGTTGGTTTTATCGTTTGATTTGTTTTACATTTTTTATTTCTGGGACATTTATAGCTAAGTACGCGGTAACGGATTAATATAAGCTAAAAGCTTGCTTCTGGATCCTATTAATTATTTCACTTGTATTATTATGTAAATGCCTATGTATGTACCTGAATATAATTAATAAAATATGTTTACACTAAGTACGCGGTATGGGCTCTATTCATTGTTGATAGCCGTACGGTGACCTATATTTGTTATTTTCTGTGTCATTTGATCTCTCATGAAGAGTGGTCTTATTGCCAATCAAAACCATATCTTCTTTTGTATTATAGGTGTTGGACATTATAATTGTGACCTTGTGACAATAAAGAATCAGACATTTTAAAATTTACAAAATACTCATTCGGTGCAATAAATGTCATAAGTTGAAGTCGAAGTTTATTTGATCGACGGCTTCCGGTTTATTTTCAACATTAAAAGAAGCAAAATGTTTTAATCTTCCTAAATGCAAAAACATTGGTATACATTAAGATGTGAGTAGAAGGATACGCTCCAGTAAATGTGAACGTTGCAGATATAACGTATAGTTGTTTTTGATGGTTTTTAACACGTTTTCTAACGATCGTAAACATACTTTTACAGCAGATGCATTTGCTCTCTGACGTTTCATGTGAATAAGTCATTTAACCATTTAATAAAAAATGGTTTGTTCCTTTTTTATTTTATATTTCAAATCTAAATGGTGGATATATGATCAATAAATGTTTTATAGTTGTTTTCATAAAATTTTAATGTGGCAAATGTTTATTGATTAAATTGTCTGTAACACCATGAACACGCATTTGATCTTCCTACAGGTGTCATGCTTTTCTACTTAAAATCGTGAGTTGTTGCATGTTTTACCCTCATTTGTTCCATTTGTGCAGTTGTAAATAATGCACAGCTCTTTTCGATAATTAGAACAGGAAATAGAACAAGCACCTTACACCCATGCAAGGCACGTGTAGAATGCTGGAATTACAAATCATTGCAGTTATAAACGATTCAGTAATCAGCAGTTACAATGTTACGCAAAATTATAAAACAACTTAAATTGATAAATATGTTAAAATAAAAAGATAGGTTGATTGGCTGATTGGTTTATCGAATGACGGCTAACGTGACTTCACATGAATTAGGCCGTTAGTTTTCTCGTAAATGGATTGTTTAACATTGTCATTTAAGAGCCTTTTATAGCTGACTATGCAGTAAGGGCTTTACTCATTGTTGAAGGCTGTACGGTGACCTATATGTGTTAATATATGTGTTATTGTGGTCTCTTGTGGAGTTTTGTCTCATTAACAATCATACTACACCACATTTTCTTTTTTATATTTCATTTACATCAGGCGGCAAATTGAACATGTATATTTATGAAGATACCACGCGTGTTATTATTTATAAAAGGAATTGACACTGTATTGTTCTTGATAGACACGACATAACTATCCATACAAATAGAATCATATTCAAAACAGTGTGGTCCTGACCATTGATTGACGACCTTAATTATCCCATTGACTGTCACAGATTAGGTGAACGTTTGTCTGAAACGACCATTGCTCACTTCTTACTTATCATAGAATTTAAACTGTGGGTCACCGAAGGTTCTTAACGCCTTTAATAATAAAATAATTCGAAAAATTATTCAGGAATAACCTTTATGTTTTGATTTATATTATTGATATAAATCAACACATCGTATTATTCCGGATTCGTTTTTCGAATTGCTTTATTTAGGTGTTGAGAACCTTTGGTGACCCCACAGATTCAGTGTCTTTAAAAAGTACATAGTGAGCAGTGATTCTTACCGACAAACGTTCACCTAATCTGTCCCAGTCAATGGAATAATTTAGGTCGTCAATCAATGGCCAGGACCACACTGTTTTGAATATGATTCTATATCTCTACTCCGACTTGTTGTTTGACAGACAGTGATCTTACTAAAATATGCAAGTGTCTTTAGTTAAAATCATTGGATTTCTCTTCTGACCGACAACAAATATCTAACCTATGACCTCCCGAACTGGAGTTTGACATACTACAACAGGACAATAAAGGCAATTCAATATTGAAAAAGAACAAAATTTACAATAACCATGTATATATCTAAGATCAATGTTAAATCTATAACGAAGTGAACATTAAACCAGGATTGCAAATGTAAACGAAATGAGACAAACAACCATAACACAAAATAACCAAACAGGTGAGGATATTGCAGATTAACCATTATGGTCTTCCACAACGCCTGTTCAAGCTCTCGAACGTTTTATAATTGAGAATCTAATATGACGTCCTAATTACGCTTTGTAAACAAAGCCGTGTTCTAATGAGCACAACAAATATGTTTGACACATGCGCACGAACTTACTGTTTAAATGCACGTTATTTCCATCGGTATTCTTTAAAACACATTCATTTAAGCAGCTAACATAAACTTTAATTATATATTTGTATCAAACAACATATATATTCAACCTGCTCGTAGTTTTACAACTTATCAAATATGATATGTAATGTACAGACTTCTGGGGAGGAAACGGGAACAGCCAACCATTTTTACGGTATTTTCGTACGCTTCGACCTATGAAAATACTGTATTTGTCCTATTAGAATCGAAATAATTCCTTCAAGTCATGCTCTATGCCCATTTGATCTTAAATGGTTTATCCTAGTCAGATTATGTCCCTACTGATCTTATATCGCTTCAAGTATTTACAAATATACATAACTTTTTTACCCCACTTTTAAAAATTTTGTTATGAGAAGGATCCTGAATAAGGGTAATTCAAGAAAGGCGTTAAAGAAGCATATATTAATTATTTAAGAAATAATTCCTTCATGTCATGCTCTATGCTCATTTCAACATAGGTAGGCATTATATTTGTCGATATTTTACACTGAGCGTTCTCATAACAAACATTTTAAAAGTAAGGTAAAAAAGTTATGTATATTTGTAAATACTTGAAGCGATATAAGATCAGTAGGGACATAATCTAACTAGGATACACCATCTAAGATCAACTTAGCACGAGGGAGTTTAAACTTCTCAATGTATCAATTGTTAGCTATAAATTGCTATTAAAGTTTTGACATGTCTTGAATCCATAGAGATATTATCAAACATCTAATACTAAATTCTTAATGAAGGCAGAAGATGTGGCATAATATTAATCTAATATAAGAGTATGTCAACATAAAGGTCAGATTTAATTTATATAATGAAAATTGCTAATTGATCACAATCAGCGCCAAATATTGGTCTCATGAGAATATATATGGACACATTGATGGTAGGTCACATCATGGAATTATTATATTATACTCGCAAGGTCACATTTACGCCATAATATGAGGCAGGCATTACCTGTAAATGGGGACGGAGTCTGTATGAATTATTTTTTTGTAACTTTTAAAAATATTGTAAAAAAAAAAAAGAAATGGAAATACCGTAACGTTTCTGATTTTGGTTCTGTTGTTAGGGATTTAAGTTATGACGTCATATGCAATGTAAATAAAGAGAGGCTTTCATCAGGTAACGTTTTTTCATGTCAAGGAATTATTAAAAAATTAAATTGGTATTGCGTTCCTTCCTATTTTATACTAGACTGATAAATATATATTTTTCTCAAAGTTTCATAACAAGACCGGAAAAGGAAGTACATTGTAGATTTCTGCGCAGGTCCGGGATTTCAGAACATGACATAAAATAAATTGAACGATTTTGAGTTCATTAGTACAATGAAAAAAATCGGGAAATTTTCCCGATCTTTTTTTTTATTGAATTTTCTACTGTTATTGGGGACTACGTCCCCATATTACATTGTATTTCTGTTCAACATGTTGATAAGATCTATGTTCCCGTTTGAAATATGTGAATTAGTTAAGAATAAGATATATACAAACAAACTTCGTTATTGAAATATATAGCCATCCACAAAGCTTTAAATTTATCAAACATAATACATAAGCTGCATGATATATATTGTTATTCATCCCGCTGCAAATGTTTGCACCTGTCCTTAGTCAGGAATCTGATGTACAGTAGTTGTCGTTTGTTTATGTAATATATATACGTGTTTCTCGTTTCTCGTTTTGTTTATATAGATTAGACCGTTGGTTTTCCTGCTTGAATGGTTTTACACTAGTAATTTTGGGGCCCTTTATAGCTTGTTGTTCGGTGTGAGCCAAGGCTCCGTGTTGAAGGCCGTACTTTAACCTATAATGGTTTACTTTTTTAAAATTGTTATTTGGATGGAGAGTTGTCTCATTGGCACTCACACCACATCTTCCTATATCTATTTGTTCTGAAACAAAACAACAAAACAATGTTTTTAATAATATTAAACAATTTTATTTTACTTTCGTGTTCTGTACAAATAATTTGTAGGAATACTAATATTAGTAATCATACTATTATCACCCGTTCATGTGATCCTATCGCAACTTGCATAAAATGGAATGAAAAATGGGAATGTGCCAAATGACAACAACCTTACCAAAGAGCAGTCCCAGAAAAACCAACCGGTCTTCGACACAGCGATAAAATCCCGTTCAGTGGCGGCCTTCAACTGGCCTATAAACAAAATGTGTACTAATTCAGTGAAAACTGACGTCACTATTATCTCTCAACCATATAAATGAACTAAAATCAAAATAAAAAAAAAACATTCAAAGACAATCGACTCCGGAATTAAGACAGGTGCAAAAATGCGGTGGTGTTAAACGTTAGATTTCAACCAACACCTTATAAACTAGCCAATGTAAAATAAACAAACTCACGGGCTTACGCACAATTTAACTCATTTTAAAAGAAGTCTGAGTCCGATCTTAGAATAGATCACACACTAAACTAAGCAAAATGACAATGATACACAAATTACCAAAGAAATAATAGCAGTTACTAAATTGCCAACTCTAAACCTCAATTAAACTGATTCAAAGATGATGTCTTCATCAAATGAAAATCAAACACGATTACTCCCTATAGGAGTTAAACATCATACCATCATAACATATATAAGGACATAACCCGTGTCATGCCAACAACTGGTTTAAGAACAAGTAATAGCTTTTCTAAAAAGCTTTCCGTATTTTAGCTGATTATATTGAGATCAGTGGTTTGTGAGTAGTTTATTTTTATTGGAATATTGCACTTCAAGCAATATGAAAAAATAGCGCTTTTTTCTACTAATATGTCATTTTTGTTGTATTATTGGTGGACCCGTGTTATAATGGAAGGAGAATTAATAAAATTGAGAATGGAAATGGGGGATGATATTATAATAAAATGTATTCTGTGTGCATAATCAACTTGACAAAAATAGCATATAATGTAAACATACTTTTGAGGATTACTACTTGACAAAATGGACAATAACAGAAGGCAGTGGTGGATTCAGAGGGGGACGTAGAGGGCGAACGCCCCATTCCCCCCTTTTGCTTGTTTTTTTTTAAATGATTAATCATACTAGATTATGTGAACTTCGCCATTTCCTGTGTACTCTATTATTTAATTTTTATGCGACAATTCTTTACTTGAGAAGATATTTTTCGCCATAATTTACTGATTGTCAAAGTCATGTGATTTGCTATGGTGGAGTTGACCAGTGTTTCGAAAAACGTCGCTCAGTCATTTTGAAATTTCAATTACAGTAACACACTGCTTAAGCTGAGGATGACAATCATGACACCTTCAAAGCGACATAGGATTGAGCAATAACATATTGACTTCTATTTCACTATTCCACCAAACAGGAAGTAATACTCTATAGACTATAACACTCTCATGAAAAAAGTTCCATGGCAATACTATTTACCTACGAAAACATGTTTAACCCCAAACGCCATTGTCATGATTGATATGGACTATAAAATTGCTGTTTGGTGTGAACCAAGCTTTGCGTTGAAGACCAAACTACAACCTTTAATAGTTTACTTTTATAAATTGTGACTTGGTATATGAGATCCAGTAATATCTATCTACAAGATTGAGAGAACATTTTTTTGTAATAAATTTAAAACATATTTAATTCTGTAATATCTGATAATATGTATCAGTTATTTGTGATTTTTCATTTGATGTGTACCGGTACTCTCTGTTTCTGTCAGTATCAGCATGATTAGCATGATTAGTTGATTTGTTGTGATAAAAAAAAATTGGGCAGTTGTCATGTGCAGGTATACCACATGTGGATCTTCTTTCCCCTCTCATTTATAAAATTGTGCATGCTATTAATCACAGAAACGCACCAGTATTTTGGTGAATGAAACACTTGTCATATTAAATTAAAGTCAGAGGTTGAGTTAGAGGGTTTTTTCTGGGGGCCTGGGCCACCCCTTTTGTAGGAAAAATTTTGTTTTTTTATAGGGAATCACTGAAGCATGACTGGAGTTGGCCCCTTCTTAGGCAGTCAGTGGGTTCCGATTATGAAAATTTCTAGATCCACCACTGAGAGTTTGAGTAAAGTTAGATAACAATTTAATTTATGACAAATTATGTTGAAATTTGCACAGATAATGAATGAAAAATCAAGTAAATTAAAAAATAGGCACTATTATTAAAAGCTTTCCTTGCTTCACTTCACAAGGACATATAATATCCTTCATGCTATTCTGATCTGAGATTTTATTCATACATACATGTAGTCTGGTGCTGTTCAAAGTAGTCTTCTTTTTTCTGTTTCTTGAGAAGTATTTGTTTTACCTGTTCAGTCACTGTAAAGTGTTACAATGCATATTTAAAGGCAACACATAAATAGTGACCAAAAAGGTACGGCTATCACATGAGAAGCTAGAAAAAAGTAAATTGTATACATTTTAAACATTTGTGTGGGACCATGAAAATGTGGTACATAGATAGATATGCATAGATAGACCATAGAACAAATAAGCAAACAAATTCAAAGGAGATGTACATGTAAGATGAATTATGAAAAACAAAGAGCCATGGCCAGGGGCCTCATAAGCTTGACAGCATTTGGTGTTGAACAGGTAACATGTTTGCATTGACAATAAATATAGCCTTTGTTAGAGGTGACCTGAGGTGGCCTTTCTCTAAAATCAGCTATATTAAACATATTTCTGGGCTGGGTTGAAAAATAAATGAAAATAACTTTGAAAAAATCTAATAGAAATGCACCAAATTTGGGAGACATCTATTAAAATGTTTGAAATAATAAGAAAGTTGACAAGAACTAAGCTTTTTCAGATAAAATACAGACTATTGCAGTCAGCCTATAAAAGACTCTTTGCCTTCTGAAATGTTTGCTTATACACTGTGCTTTCCTATAATGATTTAAAATCAGTGTGATAGTTTTCATGAAGAACACTGAGCGTACAGGTATTACGACAAGATACATGTTGTGTTACATGTACATGTAACTACCCAAATATTAAGTAAAATATAAAAATTCTTGACTTCTAAAACCAGTGATTGATCTCCTGATTTACATTTTATTACTCTATGCAGATGATGTGTGAAAAAAAAATTGACTTACCAGTATGCTTCTATCCATTGAGTTGATTTATTATTAATTATTTTAATTTGAATACACCTTATTGCTACAATATGTATATGTCCCCATTACCAACTGTACATGTACATCAAAAATATTCCATGTAAAAATTTGATGTTTTAATACAAAATATATGATGCCACAATGGAAAAGTAATTGTTGTATGACGTGAATGATTATGGGACACATTCTCAGGTCAGCTGGGACAATAAGTGCGGGTGGGGGTGACTTCTCCAGTCATGCTTCAGTGATTCCCTACATAATCAACCAAATAGTAATGTTCATCATGAAAAAATATACTAAGTGTAAGATCTGATGATGTGAATAAATTGAAGTCAGACATATCAAATGAAATTTTCAGTGCTTTTGATACATCAATGGGCAATCTGATGAGTTATAAATGCCTTTTTTGACTGATTTTTATAGTTCGTTCTTATGATGTACTGTTATACATGTACCACTGTCTAAGATTAGGGGAAGAATTGGTATCCCGCTAACATGTTTAACCCCGCCACATTATTTATGTATGCGTCTGTCCAAAAGTCAGGAGCCTATAATTCAGTGATTGTCGTTTGTTAATGTGTTACATATTTGTTTTTTCGTTTTTTGTTTTTTTTTTATATAAATAAGGCCGTTGTTTTTCTGGTTTGAATTGTTTTACATGTCATATCAGGGCCTTTTATAGCTGACTATGTTGTATAGGCTTTGATGATTGTTGAAGGCCGTTTGGTGACCTATAGTTGTTATTAATGTCTGTGTCATTTTGGTCTCTTGAAGACAGTTGTCTCATTGGCAATCATACCACATCTTCTTTTTTATAATGACTGCATGCTGATCACCACTGTGTCCATACTGGGACTATTATGGTCCAAAAACCAGTGGAAGATCCAGAAATTTTCATAAGTGCAGGCCCACCAAATTTCCCAGAAAAGAATGGCATGCCCCCTGGACCCCTTCTAAATCAGCCTCCTCAGTGACAACTCCAAAGAATAAATCATCATGTACGAGTACATTAAAGTTCATCAAACTGTCTACCCCACATGAAACATCTTTTGGGAGTTCACTGTGTTGCAAGTTTTTTGGGTTCGAAGGATCGTATAAATGATTGCCTTGGGGGTCATTGTCAAATATAGAGCTGTGCATTGTAAAACGCTAAATTATATAATTTACAACAGCTGACACTATTGTATCCTACAGTGCACTGAAACCCTTGTCAATAACAATATCGTGATGCTAGGTGTAGGCTTCTTTGCACAAATTGCTCACCTTGTATTTTTTGTATTCCTCTAATCAGAACAGTATCGTCGGGTTTGTTTATTTACACCAGAAATCAATGAAGCGATGAAAGTGCTGGAAACGAAATTACATCTTCGGTAAATTCCGTGATATTAAATATTTTCTAATCAATATGTCCAAGCAATGAAAAATAAATGGTTATTAGTTTTATACATAGAGCATACGTTTTTTTGTATTTACTATTTAAAATTTAAGCTTTATACGAAGAAATCTAACACAAAAGTATCTCAATCATTTAACCGTTTTAATACGCAGTGTAAAGTGTAAATTATACACATTACTGTTCTATTATTAGAGAATAGCAATAATACATAAATCTACAGTTTCTCACCAAAATAGCAACATAATTTGAAGATTAAATCATCACATTGTCACATGATTATATAATCTGCACCACATTGACAGTTTGTCGTGAGTTATCATCATTACTAATCACTATAGCAAATGAACACCTCACCATAATATGTACCTATAACCTAGTATCATGATTTCAATCCGACCTCACTTACGGACGCGTGGAACATATAATGCATCCCACTCATTAATAGCCAATCAGACGTTAAAATGGCCTTCATTTCCCCCAGAATCATTCCGGAAACAGCCACGAAGCAGCCATTAGATAGTATTTATAACCAATGAAATAACAGAAATATCGTAAACAGATTTACCCGAACCTGACGTTTGGTGATACGGTAATAAACGGGTTTAAGACTTCCAATTCAAGTTTAAATCTTAGTTCAAGTATGGTAAGTAATTATCAATTGTCTTCCAATGTGTCTTTAACAACACTACACTAACATATTACGAGGTCAGAAAGTACAGGTGTCCATTATAATATGTACAATGTATGATCACTTAACGGGCTTAACCGAACATAAAAATTTCTTTTCTATACCAGGCTCAATGACATATAACCCAAATATTCTGTTGTACATGTATGGAGGTTTGCAGCATCAAGTCATTGTATTATACAGTAAAGACATACTAACATGTGAACAAAAGGCAAGTGTTACGCAAAAACAGTCCTAATCGGACCTTATCACATTCTCTTCCCTAGAAACATGATCAACAGCGACGCACAATTTTCAAAATAATATTACAAAATATAAAGAAACAATTTACAATTAAATGATTGAAAATAGAAAATTGAATGATACTGTATATTGGGCAATGTACATGTACATCTATTAATTGTATAATTTTATAAGAATAGTCGTTTGCGTTTCAAATACAACGTTGTTTTTTCTAACAAAGTTAAAAACAAATCGGGTTGAATGCAAACTGTCAAATGATTTATATTCTCGCTTAGAATGCATAGCGCAAATAACTACGCATAACAGTACTCGTTATGCCTTCATTGAAAAGACATTTATGTAACTTGCTAGCATTTGGGAGCTCAAACAAGTATACCAATCTAAATCAAACATTGTACATTTGTCTACTCTATATAATATAGAAATTGATTGCTGATACTACAAATAAAGTTTGATATATGTGGACAGCTGCACATGCACATAGGAATATAACAATCATAAGTAAAATCACAAAACTACCGAACTCTGAGGAAAATTCATAACGGAAAATCTCTAATCAAATTGCAAAATCAATAGCTCAAACACAAAATATAAAGGATAACAACTGTCATATTCCTGAATTTATATAGGCATTTTATTATTTGGAAAAAAAGTAGATTAAACCAATTTTTATAGCTAGCTAAACCTCTCATTTGCATGACAGTTGCATATAATTTCATTATTGACAACGATTGATGTGTGAACAATACAAACAGACATAGGGTAAACATGTCAAAATAGGGGTACAATAAAAATTAACGGTACCAATTTTCTTGCACCAGATGCGCATTTCGACAATACATGTCTCTTCAGTGATGCTCGTGGCCAAAATATTTGAAATCCAAAGCTCATATAGAAGATGAAGAGCTATAATCCAAAAGGTCCAAAGAGTATAGATAAATCCGTAAACGGAATCAGAGCTTTGCATGAGGGAGATATATTCCTTAATTTACAATATAATTTCTAATACTTTGTAACAACAAATTTTAATAACACAAAACATCCGTATTTTCATGCCAGAACCGAAGTACTGGCTACTGGGCTGGTGATACCCTCGGGGACTAATAGTCCACCAACAGAGACATCGACCAAGTGGTAGTAATAAAATTAACGGTACCAATTTTCTTGCACCAGATGAGATCAAACATATATGAAACAAAGAAACACAAACAGGCATAAAGACAAAGTACATACAAAAAAATGAAAGACAAAAATACAAAAAATTACCAATGCACAATAACACGATGACTGGATGTATACATGTTACATGTAGTACCGACCCTCGTCAAGTAGATATTACCAATATTAGACTTAACAGTAAAAGTTATATTCAAAACGACAAATATAAGAATACAATAACACGTTATTAAGAGGGTAAACAACGTCAGTAACCGATCTATACTTCAAAACCATCGTGTATTGTTTGTAAAGTTAATAAGGTATATTTATCAACAAGGTCTTGATACCTTCCGATGAACCTTTTTAGAAACAGAACAAGACGTTCTTTGATATACCCCTAATTCATCAATGGTCTACTCACATACTGGTGACAAAGTCTGGGTAGCAGCTACAAGCTCTTGAATATCGAATAAGTTATCCCGTATGCAAGTGATGTTAGTATATTTGCTACTTCAAGAGGGGCAAAAGATACCAGAGAGGACAGTCATACTTATAGATCGAAAATAAACTGACAACGCCATGCTTAAGTAGGAGAAATTAATAGTGTCAAAATCTAAATCGTTTTGTGTCTTAATCTCTAGTACTGAGATGACCGTGTATGTCGATCTTCAACTTATTCGAAATTTCAAGTAACGACTCTGCAACCTTGTTGAATCAAATTATGCTTAGATTAATACAATTGTTCAGTGAGAATTGTTTTTTTTATTAGTGAACTCAAGATCAATATTAGTATCAAAACCTATCTATTTACTATTTCATCTCTTGCTCATTAAAAACATTTGCAATGATAAAACAGGGACGAAAGATACCAGAGGGACAGGCAAACTCATAAATCGAAAATAAACTGACAACGCCTGGTTTCAAATGAAAAAAGACAAACTGACAAACAATAGAACAAATGATGCAACATAGAAAACTAAAGAATAAGCGACACGAACCCTACCAAAACTAGGGGTGATCACAGGTGCTTCGGAAGGGTACGCAGATAACAATGTGTAACACGTTTCTGTGTGATCATCAACTAATGAACCGGAAAAGATACTTATTTTATTGATTTTTTTAGATACAACAGTTATCAATAATTATTGGAATTACTGCAACATGTACAAGACAGCTTAACGCTTATATCGTGTTTTGTTACTTGGCAAAGCAGCCTTTGATAATTAATGCTCTTTAACATTCACAAGTAAAGAACATATTTCACAGCAGGTATTCATCAAGTTGATGTACATGTATCAGAATCGGAACGGTCACCTTTAACGATTGTTCATATCGTTTAAATGTTATATTAGTAATATAAATTTAAGATTAAGTTTCTCCTCCTAGACACGTACGCGTACTAACTCAAAATAAATGAGTTTTGAATAACACAATAGTTGAATTTGAGTAACGGTTACATTTTTACGATAATGTAAATTCCGAAAAATTTGACAAAATGAAGCCAAATTAGAAATCTAAAAACAAGTGACTCTTCTGGACACCTACATGTACTAACACAAAATAAATGAGATGTACATGATACAATACTATTGATTAAGTGCAAATGACAGGTTTTAATCGTAGTGTGTTTATTATTCTCTTCAATAATTGTATTGTCTATAGACAAAGCAATTACAGTTGCGGAAGGAATATAACGTCCAGATGTGCACTTACAGCTACCTGTATCTCTTTTTTTTATGTTACAGCTATTTGAATTGCTCGACAATTGAGTCAGTGTGTAGATCAAGATTGCAGTATTCTTAAACAGGATTTGATTGATATTCTAGACTTAGTTTTATATTTTGAAGTTTTATATAACTGTTTTTTAATAGATTGCAAAGTACCCGTTGTATACTGCACATAATTCTAAACAGATTATAACTCTTGAAACTAGTGCTCTGTATTGCAGCTCGTCGTTTGCTTTCCTTTTGGTATTTTTAAAGTCAAGTTTTATTTTAAGGATACGATGTAGTTCGAAGTTTTGCCCTTTCTCTATTTTGTGTGGCTCTATTTAAAGGTGTTACATCACTGTTCATGTTTTGTTGTTGTATTTGATGTTAATAATCAACCCCTACTTTAATATGAATATTTGTCAGCTGGATTTTAATTCAAATGTATCTACCCTATGGTATATGCTCTTTGCTTTGTCTTGTTTTCAAATTGCACCACTCATATTACAGCATAAAATTAGAGTTGCAATCTATAGAGGTCGACATAATATTTTAGGACATGGAAAGCAGACAAAAAAGTGGTGAATTACAATACAACAGAATAATATATTTATATAATGCGCATTTGGGTATCACGTAATTTTACAAGTCTAGAGAAAGAAAAAAAACACAACAGGACATCCATTCTTTTAAATTTTTAATTAATTGGACTGAAATTTAATTATAATATAATTGTTCTTTCTCAACAAACTTAGAAAGTATATTCCCTATCCTTTGTTAAAAGTGCAGCAGTGAATGGGAAAAATTAATAATAAATAAATTAAAAGCCTAGACATCACGTTGTCTGTATAGGAACATTAACATTTAGACACGATACAATAAATGCAATATTAATTCCAATGGCATTTGCTGTTCTTCCTTGTTTTTGATTTTATTACTGTTGCATGACGGTGTTAAGACTTTCTATTTCTTTTAAGTGCAAACTCATAACGATAACATTTAATTAAATTATTAAATACTTTTGTGGTTACAAATGTAATTTAAAAGATTATTTCCACTTTTTTATGGTTTACTATGATCATAGATCAATGATTTCAAGAGTAACATGATCTGATCAAACACTTTTAATTGAAGTTTATGTAAATCGATCCATGGAGTCCGTTTTTTTTGTTATGTTACTTTTAACTCAACTTATTTTTTTTTAAATGAACACGACTGCTGTACTCAGGCGTAGTATAAGAAGTGCTTGATCTACATGTCATATAACAGTAAGAGGAATTTGTTGCATTTGGTAGTTAATTTCTCTGTTCTTTTACATCCCGTCATTGCGTTTTTTCTATTAAAATTTTTGTATTCTAATCTTTCATGTTTTCTTACATGTGCTTTGTCTATAATATGCTTTTTTTATGATTCTTCGATGCATATGACGTGGCGTTATACGTATTCATTCCGTCATTGTGTTTTATTTCCATTAAATATTTTGTATTCTTGTGTTTCATTTTTGCTGATGTGCTTTTTCTATATGCTTTTTTAATGTTTCTTTGATACATACATGTAAAACGTGGCTCTGTACTTGTACATCCCGTCATTGCGTTTTGTTCTATTAAAATTTTTGTATTCTTATCTTTCATGTTTTCTTACATGTGCTTTGCTTATAATATGTTTTTTTTATGATTCTTTGATACATATGACGTGGTTCTATACTTATTCAGACCGTCATTGTGTTTTTGTTCCATGAAATATTTTGTTTTCTTGTCTTTCATTTTTGCTTATGTGCTTTGTCTATATGCTTTTTTTAATGTTTCCTTCGAGTTGTTACATATGACGTGGCTCTGTACTTGTACATCCGGTCATTGTGTTTTTGTTTTATGAACATTTTTGAATTCTGGTCTTCCTTTTTTGCTAATGTGCTTCGTCTATAATATGCTTTTTTATGATTCTTTGATACATCTGACGTGGCTTTATACTTATTTATACTGTCATTGTGTTTGTGTTCCATGAAATATTTTTGTATTCTGTTCTTTCATTTTTGCTAATGTGCTTTATCTAAAATATGGGTTTCTTTTATGATTCTTTGAAACATATGACGTGGCTCTATACTTATTCATACCGTCATTGTGTTTTTGTTCCATGAAATATTTTGTATCCTGTTCTTTCATTTTTGCTAATGTGCTTTGTCTATGTATGCTTTTTTTTATGTTTCTTTGATGTATATAATGTAGCTATGTATTGATACATCCCGTTAGTGTGCTATGGTAAATTTTTGTATCTATGTCTTTCATTTTTGTTTCTGTGCTTTGTCTATATGCCTATTTGGACTTCTTTGTAATATATTTGTTTGTTTTTATAGTGATTAAGAATTTAGAACTATGTTGACTGCTGACCCAACTTGTTTTTGTGGATGCAACTTTGAGACTTTACACCATTTCCTTCCCGACTGTTTCTTTATATACATACCAGAGAGAAATTCTAATGAACAATCTAAGATGACTTCCTGATGACTTATACTGAATGTTAACTTACTAACATCTGGTAATCCGAAACTCTCGTATTAACAAAACGTCTATATATATTCGAATTTATCCAAAGGGTCGAGAGATTTCTTGTTATGCAGAAAAAAGTGTATGTGCGGTACACTCACGTCATCATCATCATCATCATCATTACAAATGTACCATTTACTTTATTACTGTTTCATCTTTTTCAGTTGATATACTCATAAAGTATTGTATAATTTGAATTATGGCATGCTCAAATTAATATTGTATTGTAATTTATTGTTATTCGGAGCGTACTTCATAAGTATGGTTTACCTGTGTCCAATCCATTTTACTAATATGCTGTACCCCTATTTTTGACATCTGTTCGCGAAAATAATACACACTTTTGATAATATAAATATGTTACTATTTTGTATGTCACCGTCAGAGTCATAATCTATTGCCAGCTTATATGACTGATTCGAGGTCCCTGATATGATTTAACAAAGTGGTGGGAATAGTATCATGCATATTAGACTAGTAAGTACACATTACTAAAACAGGTAAATGGAACTATATGCACATCTGGTTTGATTTGTATTACTGCGTTGAAGCCCCAGTTTCGGCCTTGATCTGTTTACTGCTCTTTGGTCGGTTTTCTATATGACACATCCCCAATTAATGTTATATCAAAACAAACGTACTCAGAAACACTTCATATTTTGTCTAGGATATGCATTTGTAAATATCCTCAACCAAACCTTTTCACAGTTTGAGATGTTCGATACACTGTAACCTACTTTGCATGCACACAACTAATCTTAATGATATTTTCTTGTTATGTTTTGGAATTTTTGTCAGAATCTTCGAAATCCTCTGGTTTTATCCATTTGAATGCCTAAAAAAATTTGCCCATGGACCCTCATTTTTATTGTAAATCGTTTACATGTATATTTATAAGCCATCTGTGAAAGTCTTAAAACATCTTATTAATTTTTTGATAGTTTTTTAGAACTTTAACTGGTCAATGATTAGGCTATGAAATGTTTAAGAGGGAATATTTTCCCGCCAAAATTCAAATGACTAACATCTCGACAACAAGCACATTGACCCCAATATTTTGTTTAGCTTTTTTTTATTGCTTTCTTTATTCCTCAATTAATCCCCTATCATTATATACTAGTGTTATGGAAATTTATTAATTTTAAAACTGAGCAGCGAACTTCCTTAAGTGAAACTCCAAGTTCTGCCATTTTCAAATGTCAGCAATAAACGTTAATACAATAGTTTAAGGTTAGTGAAAAAAGATTATGATGAAAACAAACGAACAAACAAAAAAATGATAACTTCACAAAAAAGCTTACACAAGTATCAAAATAATCATGTGATATCAAACCATTATGCAAAGTTATGTGTTAACCTAACAATACCGAGCTATGAGATATAAAAAGTTTCAAATGAGCTATGAGATATAAAAAGTTTCAAATTGTACTACTAAGTAAGCGATTTGCTCTATTCAGACCACTGCACAGTACAATAAAGTTTAAGGAACACGAACACAACCAATGTATATCAATCTTTGAGACTAAATCGTCATTTAAAGTAGAGAATATGTGTTACAAATACAAAAGGTTAGAGACATCATATAATCCCTTTTAATACATATAGGCAAATGATATTTTGGCGGGGTTTTGTGTGTCTTCAACTTCCTGGTCCCGTCTATTTCGATGATACCGTAAGTTTAAAACGGTCAATTACATTAATAAGAATGAAGCTGTCTCTTTATAATGGTAATACACATTTACTTTTTATTGACTTTTTATAAATTGTGACTTGGATGGAGAGTTGTATCATTAGCACACATACCACATATTCGTATATCTCCAAGTATGCAATCAATCAATCCATCAAATATTCAAACAGGCAAAGAAGCTATCGTAGTGAAATTTGCCCATGGACCCTCATTTTTATTGTTAATCGTTTACATGTATATTTATAAGCCATCTGTCAAAGTCTTAAAACATCTTATTAATTTTTTGATAGTTTTTTAGAACTTTAACTGGTCAATGATTAGGCTATGAAATGTTTAAGAGGGAATATTTTCCCGCCAAAATTCAAATGACTCACATCTCGACAAGAAGTACACTGACCCCTTTATTTTGTTTTTGCTTTTTTATATGCTTTTTTATTTGCTTTTTTGCTTCCTCAATTGATCCCCTATCATTACTAGTGTTATGGAAATCTATTAATTTTGAAACTGAACAGCCAAATTCCTTAAGTGAAACTCCAAGTTCTATCATTTTCAAATGTCAGCAATAGTTTAAATACAATAGTTTAAGGTCAGTGAAGAAAGATAATGATGAAAACAAACGAACAAACAAACAAATAATAACTTCACAAAAAGTTCACAAAAGTATCAAAAGAATAGGCTAGGATGAAATTTGAAAAAAATAGGCAAGACAGGAGTTTTGAGTAAACAAAAAACGCAGGATGAGACACTTGCAAAAAAAAGTCAGGATGACAATTTGGGTAAAAAAAGTCAGGTTAAACTAAAAAAAAAAGGCAAAACCGAACAGAGTGACAAATAAAAAGGCAGGACAGAGATTACAGCTAAAAAAAAATGCAGGACAAAATTTTTCATCCTAGCCCCCCCCCCCCCCCCCCCCCCCCATTAAAATCAAATGGTAGCTCCCTCCCTAACAATACCGAGCTATAAGATATAAAAAGTTTCAATTTGTACTACTAAGTAAGTGATTTGCTCTATTTAGACCACTACACAGTACAATAAAGTTTAAGGAACACGAACACAACCAATGCATATCAATCTTTGAGACTGAATCGTCATTTAAAGTAGAGAATATGTGTTACAAATACAAAAGGTTAGAGACATCATATAATTCCTTTTAATACATATAGGCAAATAATATTTTGGCGGGGTTTTGTGTGTCTCCAATTTCCTGGTCCCGACTATTTCGATGATACCGTAAGTTTAAAACGGTAAATTGCATTAATAAGAATGAAGCTGTGTCTTTTTTAATGGCAATACACATTTACTTTTTATTGACTTTTTATAAATTGTGACTTGGATTGAGAGTTGAATCATTAGCACACATACCACATATTCGTATATCTCCAAGTATGCAATCAATCAATCCATCAAATATTCAAACAGGCAAAGAAGCTATCGTAGAAAAGCATTGAAAATTTACATAATACAGATTGCATAACATTTATTGAATACTACATGTAGGAGTTAAAAGCAAGAGCAAAGTTTAATTAATATTTCAACGTTAACACTTAAGTCTATCTTAGTTACTTTTTTATCTGCATCAAAAGTATCATTATTTTATTACTTTATCATCACCTCAGATGAGACGTGATTATTTTCGTATTAATATAATAAAAGATAATTTGAAAGGATTATGACAGCCAATGCCTTGTTAAAGTTATTATTCCAGTGGGTGTATATTATTGACTATTGCCTTCTCTGACTAAACTCCGAAACTAAAAACAGAAAACCAATAGAAATTTAGATGACCCGTGTTTGTAATTAACAAGTAGAAATGTACATCTGTATGTGACACAGACTATCATTTATAAATTGTTGGTATTTTAGAGTTGATGTTTGAATCAGATGTCAACATTGATATGACAAGCCGAACTTGTTTGATTACATATCAAGGGAACGATTTGATAAATACATCATAACTATTTATTAATTTTTAGAGATGAAACAAATTTATTGAATGCAGGTTTAATGCGCATTTGCGCTTCATTGACATTCAAAAGATTTAAAATGTTCTATGAATTTTACGATAGAAATACTCTAAATACCTGATTGATTCTAATTTACAATTAATCTGGATGATACAAGTCTTAATTGCGTTCAGCTCATAATGAAGAGATATAATAGATTGTTTTAGTAAAAATACTATAAAGAAATTCTAATCTTTTTTCTATTTTAAAAGTAAAGTGGTATTGCAGATGAAAATGGATTTCAACAATTCGTCGATTTTAACTGATAATTTAACAGATGCTCGAAACTTCCAAAGAAATGGAACAACAAGTTCTTTAAGTTATATATTAATTGTGATTTACATTATTATTTTCATTGCTGCAGTCGTAGGAAATCTGTTAGTCATATTTACATTAGTACATAATAAACGGATGAGAACTGTTACAAACGTATTTTTACTAAATCTTGCCGTTAGTGATTTGTTACTAGCAGTTTTTTGTATGCCGTTTACTTTGATTCCAATGTTCTTACAAAATTTCATTTTTGGAGCGACAATGTGTGTGTTGATTCGATACCTCCAAGGTAAGTTTTCTTTTCACTTTTGTAATTAAATGCCAATCTGCAAACAAATTAGGCAGTGGTAAGAACATTACATTTCAAAAACCCACCCAGGTTGACATAAATTTATGTTTAAAATGTAAACTGGTGGACGAATATAACTTTTGTATCCTTTTCCTGTTCAGGTAATTCAAAATTTAAAATGATTGGGAGCTAACTCCATAATTTGCTATCCTTCTCACCAAAATATATCTTGAGATTTCATAAAGCACCAGACACGCAGAAATAAATACCTAACATTTTTTACTCAGCATGAGGATAACTGCAAACTAAGATGTTTATGTCGAGTTTTTTTTCTGACGTTTTTTTTCTTCAAAATTAGCCGATTCTTACGAATACACCGATATAAAATATCTTTTTTGTAACCAATATTGTATGGTTCTCTTGTTGGGTTGCTGTTTGGATGTTTTTTTAAGGAGACATGTTCTCTTGTAATTTTCATATTACTTAACATTATTTCTTGTAATATATCAGTGGACTTGATTATAAACAATACATTTTGAAGTATTTTGTGTGCTCTAAAAATAAACTATTGTCATTGATGTTTTAATGCGTAAACCTTCATGCATACTAACTCAATTTTAGATGATAAAAATGATATGAAGTTTAAGGCCTTTGTGATCCTGTTGCAACGCAGACTGCGAGTGCAAGTGTTTGAGGATATACATCGATTTGATCCGCCATAAGGTCAAACGAATAAAAGTAAATTGGTATTTGTTGCATCTTTTCTATATTAAACTGAGCACGGAATGCTGAAGATCGAATACATGTGGATTCTACCACTGCATCGAGTGTAATACGATATCTATCTACTCTCAAGAGTTAAAATTCAAATTTAAAACGCGAGGCTTGCCCGAGCGTTTTAAATATTTAAAATTTAACTGTCGAGAGTGGATAAATATCTTATTAAACGAGATGTGATGGTGGAATTTGTTTCTCTAATGATTTTCTAACATTATACAGGCGAACTTATTCCTTCTTTTCGAATGATCTGCAAAAAAATGTGTTCTTCCTTTGTGACGTCATCAGGCATGGTCGCCTTTTTTTGTACCGTCACAATAGAAATTTCAGAGGAAAGCAAGACAATTCGATGACATAATCAGATTTAAACCAATGAAGTACTGATATCAAACGAACCACACACTGATTAAATATTTTTTTATGCAATGGGTGCAGAAAGGGATAAATCGACGACGAATTAGAGAAAGACCAATTAACTTAGATAACTAAATAGTTATCAGGGAAGGTGCACATGTTATTTTGCGGACTTTTGTTTATAGCTAGCATGTTACAATTCTGACTCGTTGTGCAAGGGCAAAATATATAGGTACAAAAAAACCATGTGACGTTAATATGTTATCGTGCTAATATTCATGCAATGCTTGCTTCTGGAAAATATACAATAACCATTCAGCATAATACAAAATGAAATTTTACTTCTGACATAACTAGATATGTGAACACTCGTAAATTTGAAAATAACTTAATGATCGTATTGTTCATTGACTTGTTCTGTATAATCAAGACAGCATCACATTTCATTATCAGTTTTTCACTTAAATAGTCGGAGGTGTGAGCGAATTAAAAGATGCAAAAAAGTATTAATCATTACGTTTTAATCGGTATAAAATAAAGAAGAAAATTCAACAATTTCAACAAGAATAGTGATAAACACCTGCAAGATGCACAAAAATGAAGATTTTTTTTTATCGTCATAATAATTATTTTAGAATGCACGTGCGGAATAGCGAAACCATTGATAAGACACCTATTATCAGTTAAATGACAATATATGTTGCAATTACAGTTGCAGTAAAGTTTTAGTAAAATTCATAATACTACGTAAAATTCATAAGCGTAATATTTGACGTTCTGTAAAACAAATTTTCACACAAGTTAGAAATATTTGTCCTTTGAACTTTGTAATCATTTACGCAAGATAGTTATATGAAAGAATATGCATCAACACCCATGTAGATATAAAGTTGATTAACGTGAGACTCCCCATCGCCTTGCACTTTCTATCATTGATGTATATATATAACGATATAAATATCTACAAAAACAAATTATAACTTATTAAGTAGTTGACAAAATACAAGGTTTGAGATAGAAAATATTTGTTTCAAAAAGTAATATCAGAACTTGTTTTCGTAAAACATATAGTTGTTGTTAATCGCAATTTAAAAATTACTGCACATCTATTTTGAAAAAAATCTATATTTTTAAGGTTGAAAAATTAGTAGCTAACAAAACAAATAGTTTCATTTCTGGATAATTTACTGCACAGGTAGCAAAACATCAAATTCTGCAAGTACATGTAAGTTTAGGAATAAAAGGAATACAAGTCATTTACTTTTCTATTCTAACAAAAATAATTATAAAAGTAACAGCAATATTTTCGTTATATACTTTTTTTTT
Source organism: Mytilus trossulus (assembly GCF_036588685.1). Taxonomy (NCBI): domain Eukaryota; kingdom Metazoa; phylum Mollusca; class Bivalvia; order Mytilida; family Mytilidae; genus Mytilus; species Mytilus trossulus. The sequence continues at coordinate 265,292 of NW_026963338.1, read as the reverse complement.
AAATATACATGCACGAGGATAAGATGATGTAAGTATAACTATTTTGTATAAAAGTAGCTGTTCACATCATTCAATATCTTCCTAAGATGTCCCACTTAATTTGTCAACAAGTAAATCAATAACCGGAATGGTCAAGCAACAACTCTTCAGACAATAACAGCTGACAAATGTTGATTATTATAATAAACTTAACTCTATGAAAATTAACTTGAAAACCATTATTTACGACCACAAGGAATAATTGTCACTCTGCTACGATAACGAAAAGAAGATTATATAGATGATTGTTTATTTGACATAATTTTACATTTTTCTTCAACAACGAGATTAACTACCTGATTATATAAGAGGACATTGACCAGGATTGTAGAATTATTAGCCTGTTTTTCTTTAATCTAACAAGTTTATCAATATGAACTGCGAGATCTTGATAAGAACAATAAATGACAGCATTAATTCTATTGAATTATTATTGAAAAGTGTTCACTCTGCTTTGAATCGTTGACAAGATCACCTGGCTATACTGTTATCTTTTGCAGCTGAAATTTGATTCATTTTAGTTGAGTTACTACGTCTTTTTTTAAGTTTCTATTTTTACGTATTATGTTGTTGCGGTTTAAAAAAAAGAAGAAAGAAGTATCACTAAAAGTCTTGATAAATTCTTTTGCATTCTAAGCGCTTTATTGGATTATGAAAGCCAGAACATTTTTAAGACGTAGGCTCTTTGGAAACTATACTTTAAATGGGGAATTCTATCGAATAGCCAAATATTTATAAATTTCATGTAAAGTTAACGTTAATGATTAAGATGAATTAATTACTGCTTAACAATCCTTTAACAAGAATAAACATATATCTGGTACCATGCAATTCAAATGGATGTTGTCATTTTTCATATATTTTTTTAGCGCATACATTTTTAAAGGCCTTTACATCTTTATTAAAAAACCTAAAATAACTATTGTTGTTGGTTGCCCATATATCTAGTTTCATTTGAATTTTAGGGTATACATTTGTAGTTGTCTTATTGAAAATCACAATATATCTCTGTACAGTTGTTATGCAGATAGCACACCCGTTTGTCGTACAAAATCAATGTATAAATCCTATATATAATCGGATGAGATTTTTTTTTATGAATCCATCGGTCTTTTTTAAGCAATAGTGTACATCCACTGGAAAACAAGTAATGATATTTTGGCACCCCAGCATTGGTTACTTCACCTGTTTTTGTCCTTTACTTAAAGCTCTTCAATGTCGTCGTAAATTTGACCTTCCAACTCTCTCGATTCAAGCAACACTGAAAAGTCTTGCAAACCTGACACGCACACTATATATAAGTACTCAAATATTAGTCTGGTTTAATCTGGATCAGTTTATATTTGTTAGTCTTAATGATTGTAATTTACCTTGATATCTATTCACTTTCACTATTTCAAAATATCTTTAGGTCGACAATCTAACACTTTTTATGATAAAGTAATAAAGTATATAACTGTATTTTCGTAATACAACTTCTCATTCCTAAAGCTTAATTACAATATTTAATTTTTTGTTTTAAAAATGCGCCCGAGTTTAACATGCTTAATTATGATTCAGCAAAACAGAAACAAAATAAATGAAAACCTTACGCTATAAATTTCATGCGTTTCTGGATTTACCATCTCCAAGAATCCTACCAGCAAATTATAAAGTCAAGAATATATTCGAAACCAACTAAGTCGAAGAGCTATGTGACCAAACAGGACATAAAAGTAATAGCATAACTCATTTAAAGTTATCGGTGTCTGATGTTATAAGCGTTTTCATATTCTAAATGACTATGGATAATCTCATTGTTCGTATACCAAAACAAAAAAAACGTTACGTCGTTAATTGAATTAAATTGGTTCAAAGGTTTTTACCTATCACAACATTTTGGTGTACGCTTTTGGAAATATTATCAAAATGCATTAGATTCTGAAATGGTGAATTGACACTTTTTTTTTAATATTTTCTAAATTTAAAGATGTGCAATATGAGTAAGGTTTGTTATAAATAATGTAAGCATCAAAGTATTTACTAATAAGATTTTGCAACCCTCTGGAAACGGAAAGTCCCTGATCACAAATACCGGATACCAGTCATGTCAAAAGGTTAAAACACCACTTTACTTCTTTACTAGTTTAGTAGGACGTCCATTTTCACCGATTTAGTATACGTTTTTGTTTAGGGGCTAGTTAAAGCACGCGTCCGGGATTTTATGCTACATTGAAGACCCATTGGTTGCCTTCGGCTGTTATCTGCTCTTTTGTCGGGTTGTTGTCTATTTGACACATTCCCCATTTCCATTCCTAATTTTAATTTATACATTGCATGCGTCGGAAGCGTTTATCGGGATTATTCATTTTCACTCAAAGCCACATATTTGAAAGCGAAGGATGTATAATAACATCAGAGGTCGTCGTACAGATGTTTGAAATCGTGTATTGCATGTTTCGTCGTTAATTGTTTAATTTCCCTGTGGCAAAAAAAAAAGGTTGGCAACAAAACAGATTTTTTTTGTGTATGAATAATCATGCTTAATCTATTGAGTAGAAATACTTTCGATTAGAAAGATTTAACAAACAATGGTAAAATTCATTAGAAATCACGACTAACAGTACTATTGGGACCATTTTACGTTTTTTCTTACCCAATAAACGTCCCACAAGGACGGATAACAAAACAGATAAACAAAAAGACGTATAACAGCAGTCAACTATAAAAACATCAAAATCTAACGACTTCGTTGTTTGAAAACGTGTTGAAAGGACAAAAAAAAATGGAGTGCAACAAATGCCAAACTAAATAGAATTGGTGTTAACGTTTGTAATGACTTCCATTTTAATGTTCATGTTCTAATCAAATTCTCTTTTTGATCCTTTTTCAAAACATTAAAATACTGATTGTGTACGTCATGTTAAATGAGCTCCATTCTTGAATATACAAGAAGACAAATTCAATAGTTAAAAGTTACCGCTAATTGTGCATTTGCATGAATACATATGTATAAAACCAGCTTCTACAGCGATTTATGTTAACCAAGCTAAAATCTGGAGTGAATTATAAACTTTGTCATAGAATAATAATAATTATCCAGAAATGCACACATAATTCACTATTTAGAGTCGTGAAACATCAAACATCAAAGAATATTGTTCAAACGATGTATGATATACGATGACAAATAACGTCATTAATGAATTCAAATTATTGCTTCAAGGAAACATAAATTATACTTTATAGAAAAGACAAGGAGAAAGAAAGAAAATGAAGGATATTTGGTTCGTTCTTTATAATGATATAATATATAAAGGAACTATTAGTAATTACCATGCAATAGGCCCCATCAACCGCACCAGCTACAAAGAACGAAAACAAAATTAACCAAGTCATACAAATAAATACATGCTTTAAAATAGGAGATCACATTCCCGATTTTGAATGCCGTTTTATATTTGTCAAAAGTCTGATCAATATCCTGTGAATCGTGGATGGAAATTCAAGCTTTAATAAACATTAATTTAAGGACGACAACAATGAAAAATGAACAGCGAGCGTCCACATTCAGCCGTGTCTAGCCAAATTCGTCCCGACTATCCAGTTCTTAAACCGATTTTAATCCTATTGTGTCTTTCGTATGGTATAAAACGACCTTTGCATTTTCGATTATGATACAGTACTTTTTTTTTTAAAGCAAACTTATATACATTTATCCAGAAGAGTTTTGTGTGTGAAAGTGTAATTGTTTTGTATCATTAAATTGAAATTTTTATCAAAGTTGTAAACACATTTTTGTTATTACTATGAAAAGCTTCAAAATACATGAAGGAAAAAATACATAAAAAAATATATAAATTACAGAAAAACTTCAATGTAAGAAAAAAATGTTTATTTACAACAACTACGTTATAAGATAATAACATTAACGGTACCAATTTTTCTGCACCAGATGCGCATTTCGACAATACATGTCTCTTCGGTGATGCTTGTGGCCAAAATATTGAAATCTAAAGCTTATATAAAAGATTAAGAGCTATAAACCAAAAGGTCCAAAAAGTAAAGCCAAATCCGTGAAAGGAACCAGCAGAGGTTTTCATTTATAACATCATGCCAACATAAATGTGACGTTAAAGATTGTTTAAAATGATTGTGATGTCTGATTGAGAGTTGTCTAATTGGCAATTAAACCACATCCCCTCATTTCTATACATATTTTTGTTTTGTAAGATGTTCATTTAGTTTGAAACCAGGCTAAGATTTCCTGTAATGAAGGTCATTTTGCAACACTATCAATATACAAAAGTTCACAAAGATTAACATAATGACGTCATTTATATTCAATACAATGTAATATATAACTATTAAAGAAAATGACTTAGTCAAATAGAATTCTGTTCCTGATTAAGGGATTATTCTGTTAAGGATTGACGACAATCGTAATTTCTATATTTACATACCAAAGCTTTAGTAATTACCATTCAAACAATAAAATGTGAATACGTCGCAGAATTTAGAAGATACTGGCCATGGAAGGTCTGTATTGATAGTTCTAATTAACTTGGATATAATTAACGTTACTAATATGACACGTTCTTGACGTCAATGCACTGAATGCAGAAAGAACTCTCGGTGTTTGAATTTTATGTGACTTTCATACAGGCGAGAGGTTTGGCTAGCTATTAAACAGGTTAAATCCATCAATTTCTGCTACAGAAAATGCCTGAGTGTAATAAGACGGGAATATGAAAGTTGTGTTCCATTCGTTTAATGTGTTTGAGCTTTTAATTTTGTCATTTTATGGGAAACGTTTAATTTTACTTTGGAGTTAGGTATTTTGTTTGTTTACCTTTTACATTGTAGTCGGATAAAAATCTACAGATACTTCTATCACAGAACTTTTGCAATTGTTCATAGTTTATTTTTTACTATCAATTCAAAGATCAACTCCACCGTGAACTGGGTCTTCATTATTTTATATTCACTTAGTATTTCATTTCTGTTGAATGTAAAAACTTTTATCAGCGACGAATTACAATAAAATGTTATTTACTTTTATATTAGACCTTTAGTCTCGTGGGCTTCAACCCTTTAGTCAAAAAGATGCAATGTGATTAACTTTAAAATTTATTAATATTTACTAAAGGATTTAAGTTATATGTGCATCTTTTAACAACGTGTCAATTGTAAAGTATTCAAAAAACATATTATTCCTTTTCTTGTTGTCTTTATATGACATTTAACTGTTGCTGATTGTATAATTTCCATCTCATATCATCCTTTAAAAAATATACTTTTACCTTAATTACCAATGCAATGATACAAGCAATCAGATAATACATTTCAATACATAAAAAATAATATATAACGCTCGCCTACTCAGACTTTTCTTTGCTTTAAGTCATTATGTGGCATGTAACAAATGGACCATACACCACTCTGTTCGTGACTAATCCATTTTCAAAATGATTATGAAATGTTACACTCAAGGATTAATTATTGGATCAAGCTTTCCATAGAAATCTGAAGTTCATTATTTTAAAATTGGTTTACTTTTTTCTTACGTCTTGTAGTTTAAGACGTAGATTCAATCATGGCTTTTATTTTTCAATAACTTGATAGACATTGATGAACAATTAACGTTGAGTAAGATAATGAAATCGATATGTTATCGAATCTTTTAAAATCTATACTAATCTCAGAGCGAATGCAGGACCAGAACTGTATTTTCCAGTGATATGACTCAATATTGAAACGCATGATTATTAACCTGCATTTTTTTTTAATGTTTTGCAAACTCCAGTTAAAAAAAATATTTTGGTATTTTAATGGATAAAATGTGGGAAATAATCATTTTACGCTTTGATCTTGGTTCTTATCGCAATGAAGAGTTAAAGACAGAAAAAATGTAACTTATTATTACCTTGATTTCTACTGGAAAATAAGTGTACGCATAATCACTCTAATTTCGATTGGTACCCCTCAGTTCTTATGCAGCAAAAATACTGCAATCTGATTGGTTGACTACCCCGGCGTAAACAACACCCACCCTTGTTCACCCGGGGTTAAATAAAATGTTGCCAAAATTTGAAAAAAAAATATAAAAAATTTGCCAAAAATAAAAAAATAAAAATTGGCCAAAATAAAGAAAAAAATGACTTTCAGGGAAAAAAAAAATTATAAAAAGAAAATGTTAAAAATAAATAAATAAGAAAATATTTTGTTTTTTTGTTTTTCTGTTAACTCGAAAGAACACAAACATTTTCATTTTCCAAAAATAAAAGTGAAAAAGTATTTGACCAGGTACAGCAACATGAACATTGAAAAAATATTACGCTGGACATTTTTCATTACCATTTTTACAATTTTACATCCTGGTTTCAAAATAAGGAAAGGTATTGTTCATAAGAAATAATTCGTTATCTTGGTGTATTCAGTGGTGTACGAAATTTTACACCGTTGTTGGAAATTCTGTACACCCCTGTTTACAACAAGATAACTAATACTATCATGGTACCCGTTATTACTTTGATTTCGAGTAGAACATTGGTAAACGCAAAACACCTTATATTATTACAGCGTGTGCATAAACGCTTACATTTGTACTCGACTGATACATGTATATCGATGTACGCATACATAAAAGCTAAGGTATTATAACGCTGTTCGAAAGTCATAACTCGATTGAGATAAAACAAATCAGGGTTACAAACTAAAACTGAGGGAAACACACCGAATATGAGAGGAAAACAATAAAACAACCGAGACACTAAAGTGCAATAAAAAAAACCAGACGACAATACAACACACACTGAAACGAACTATAAGATAACAAATGCAATTTTCCTGACTTGGTACATGACAAAATAGTGGGTTTAAACTGGTTTTGTGGGTACTCAAACCTTCTACTTTTATGGCATTGTTTAGTATAACAAATACCTGGATTTCTTCTGTTACATCAGTATACGCATACACAATTGGATTCTTAGTTCCAATAGTTGACGCATAAACACCTGGATTTGTGTTGGTAAATTGTGATACCTATTTACACCTTGATTTCTACTAGTACATTTAGTAGCGGTATATGCATAAAAAAACCTAACCAAATTTTTTTTTCAAGTAGAGGAAATATTACGTTTACCTCTTTCATAGCATATCTATCTACAACCATAACTGGTTAAATTTTTATAGGTATGCCTACGCATTAGGGCCTAACTTCAATTGCTACTTCAGTGATAATTATGCTGAGCTGAATTACAATATGACAAAATGTATGATCGTCAGTTGAAAAATATCTTTTTAGTTTGGCAACAAAGAATCAAACGAAGACTTCTGTTTACATCTAATTATCGCAAAATTAAATGTTGCGATAATTAGAGCGAACACTTGAGTTTAATTTGCCAGAAGAAAAAGAATAAACTTTGAACAAAGGTTTTATAATTGTTTACCCGAATCATCTTACTCTGTTATATCATCTTTTATGTTAAAGGTTATAAAATGCGTGTTTAATTAAAGTGAACTCCAGTGAGAATACTTGCAATTAAGGAAATAGAAAAACATATTTCTTCCAAAGGCAATGTTATACAACTAATCGCTTCTACGTAATATATAAGAACAAATACAAATCTATAACAATTAATAATAAACTTTAAAACTTTTGCGAAAAATAATGGCAATCGACTCCCAGCGTAATAAACCTAAATCAAAGTGTGAAAGTGTAACTTTATTCTATGAAAAAGTTCGCTGACACATAAGGGTGCAATAAACTTGAAAAAATATCTAATACTATCTCATGTTACTGATATTATAACAGTAATGTGATCTAACACATGTTTAGTTATAATGTTGGATCACTGAACTAAATCTTAAAACGATGGATTATTATCTCATGTCGAGTGTCAAAAGAAGAAAAAAAATAACAAAAAACAACAAAACCTCCAACTCAATTGCAACATCAATCTATAACAAATCTTATAGTATGTCCTTGTTGCTTCATTGAAAGATCCTAAAACTGAGTAATAAATATCCACAATATGTCGTTTAATGAGACATTTTGCATTTTTAAAGGCGATTTTAAAGACGACGAGAGATGGCACAACACGTAAACACTTACACATAAACTTGCTGGTTTTGTGGTTGCAATATGTTTGAATAATTGAATTCATTTTAAGGAAACATTCAGATTATTTCATATGTTTTGCAAGATGATCTTCATCTTTTATTAGTCTTAACAATCCCCTTTTGTCTTCATTATTTTATGTTAAGTTTGAATAGTGTTTTTGTTTTTTTATGGAAAGGATGACCAGTACCATTGAAGTATTTGTCATATGTTTACTTTGACTTTTGTGTCCAAGGATTAGATCGCTGAATCATGATACAGATAATACAAAAACACAACCAAATATAGAATACAACATGAGATAATTATATAAACATAAATCATAATGTTCTGTGGCTGATGCAATTAATTAAATGTTATGTTATCCTAATGAATGAGTCATTATTTTAGGGCATTCAACCAAATAAACCTGTATATGAATAACTCATCATTTTATCAGTTTTAAATTGCAGTTAACATAGTAAAACGTTAAAGAATCTTGAAAAAGCCGAATAAGTACATTCATACATGTATATACATCTTATAGTTGTCATTTTCATTTGTTATTTGTTACTCGATTCAACACTGACCAATAATATCCCTGAGAATTCCATGCTTTTAAAGGAAAAGGGCGGGGTTAATTGCAATCATTCAATGCCAATTTTGAAAATTATACATTATATAGGAAATAAAAAAAAAGCGACATATTTTTTTGAAATTAAGATATATCAAAATTTAGGGAGCAAATGTCCAAATGTGTTTGTTCTCAAATGTAAAGTTAAAACGTCCTGCGTCACTTACTTTATACATATCCAGTAGATATTTAAACGAAAGAACAGAGAATATGGCAAGTCTTCCATAATAATAGATTTGATTATGCTTGCTGATGGTCTCCTCAAGTTGTGAATATCAGGTGAGATAGATAGCCTGTGATCGTTATGAGTGGTAACCATTCTTACAAACATCATTTGCAGTATTTTGATATTTTTCAAGTGTTAAATGCTTTCTCATCACTGCAATGCTCTGAAGAATAATTATTCAAAATCTATTGTAAACAAACTTTTAAGTCTATCTTTAAAAAGTTTTACATCAATGCATTTTGAAGCACATTGACGTATACATTGTTAACCGTGCTATAATTAAATTTACTATAATTAATTTTTCCCCAATCTTGACATCGACTGATTAGATTTGCATGTATTTTTGAACAAATCGTATATATCTTTAAATTCTATGAATACTTGTGTTTGTTCTGCGGATTAATACTAGTCTGAAAAAAAAGAAACAGTGATATTTAAAAAAAAATGATTGGAAGGTATTGATTATTAAGTTATAAATTCACACGATTACCAGCCTTAATGTGTACACTCATAGTCCATTCCAGATGTTGTTTTCAATATACATTTTGTTCTACGATAGGTTGCTTTACTTGGAACTGGACGTGTTTGTGTTTGATCTCCCTAAATTGTTTATGTTTAAAATAGCATACTTGTTTTATTCTTTAAATGCGAAAGGTAGAAGTAAATGACTGTGCTCACAACTTTACATTTTTATGAACAATATTTCAAGCTTCTTATGAGTAAGATCGGATAAATCCTAACGGGGCGGCGTATAATATGTGCTTTTTAAATGTAAATATCTTTCGTGGTACAAACCTTGAAAACTCTAACAATATGTTCTTGTACATACTATTTATTTCTCATGGTTAAAAACAATTACTAGTCAATTTCAACTAACAGGATAAGCTGGGGTATATGTATATAAGTTGACCCTAGGACTTATCTCATACACTGTAAAACCGTTTCAAAATAATGACATGTGGGATTTATTTATGTGTGGAGATGTCAATACGACGAATAATGTACTAAATAGCTTAGGACTATCTCCAAAATTGGTCATAATAACCCAGCTAGGGTATTCTAGTCCAAATCGGATATGCATTTTGATTATCTCATTTTTAATTTTAAATTAAGCAAAATATTTAAAATTGCATTGTTAATTTCAATAAACTCATCATAGATACCAGGACTTAATTTTGTATATACGCCAGACGCGCGTTTCCTCTTCAAAAAACTCATCAATGACGCTCGAATCCAAAAAGTTAAAAAGGCCAAATAAAGTACAAAGTTGGAGAGCATTTAGAACCAACAATTCGAAAAGTTTTTGCCAAATACAGCTAAGGTAATCTTTACCTGAGGGGAAAAACGCCTGAGTTTTTTTTTCAAAAATTCAAAATTTTGTAAACGGTTAATTTATAAATATAACAACATCAATGCAAATTCAGGTCAGCACAAATATTGCTGACTACTGGGCTGGTTATACCCTCGGGGAAATAAATCTCCACCAGCAGTGGCATCGACCAATATAATAGTAGAATTATTGGTCTGCGATTTTACCTAAAAATGTGAAAGTTGCAAGAATGATCTCTCTGAATAGGCATATACCAAAGAATCAAACTCATAAATAATACGGTGTTGTTGCCTTATATGTATCATTCGAATTTTGCAATATTTTCTTTTGAACACCCCAAAAAACTTTGTCTTTCACAGATAAGTTATATCTCATTTGGGGCATTATTTTATTTGTAATATCATAATAAATTGTGAGATAATCCCCAACCTGCTTGATGCAATCATTGTTTCTAATAAAAGACAAAGTTTTTATTTACTTATGGATTCCTTATTTGAACAAAATTTAAAACGTATGATGAATTGCAAAGTTCACGCTGAGTCAATTTGTCAAATATGACAATCGTTTTCTTATCTTCGTATAAAACAATATGATGATTCACTTCCAACTGTCACGAGAATATTCACTTTTAACTGCTAATTTGTAAAGTACAACATTTTGTAGAATGGAAAAAAAACCAGATTAGAATTTGTAATAATAGTAATTGATAAGTTGTCGATTCCTTTTGAAGAAAACGGATAAGGTACTGCGGTCAAAAAGAAAGATACACGACATAGTGACCAGGAAGGAGAGAATATTCATTGATAGCTGCTTAATTTTTAAAAGAACAACTTTAAGAAGAATGAAAACCAGATTCGAATTTGTAATAATAGTAATTGATTATTTGTCTAAGAACACCCACTGAGTGTAAAATTGTTGAAATTGGTAGATTTCTTTTGAGGAAAACGGATAAGGTACAACAATATAAAAAAAACATAATTTTTTTTTTTAAATTAACATATAGACATTTCGGACAGAAATATGTTCTATAAGGACAATGCCATTAACGTTTTTAATATTTAAAATATATAATGAGCGTTTAGCGACAAGAACATGTGATTAAAACAGAAGCTGCTGTGTGGTAAACTTTAATGAAACACATTAACCAAATAGAAGAGAAAACCCGAACGATTAATTGGTTAGGGATAAACTTGCTACATGTCCCATCGTAATTTTCAATCCCTGAACAATTCTTAAGCTCTAAATAAGATATTGCCATTATAGTGACTCCTGCCGAGGAATTATAATTAGTATAGTTAGGCATTTATTATCGTAGCATTTTTCAGTAAACATAAAACAGTAAGAAAAAACTCTGTACAAGGACATTGCCATTGACGTTTTTATTATTTAGAAAACACCGATTGCGCCTTTAGCGACATAAAAATATGAATAAAACAACGCTGTGAGTTAAACTTTAATGAGACACATATTATTGTCTCAACAGTAGAGAAAACCCGATCGGTTAGTTCATACGAAGACGACTTGCTTATATGCATTGTTTTCTTCTTACATTTTAACCTCTTAATAATTTACATCTCTAACTAAGATATTGCCATCCTATTGAATCCTGCCAAGAAAGGATGATTAGTACATTTAGGCATTTATTATCATGGCATTTATAAGTAAACATAAAATATTAAGAATGAACTAAAACGAAAGGGAATTGCAGCAAGTCTAACTATGGAGGTATGCAACACCATTGCATTTTAGCGACCATTTATAATTGTTACAAACAGTTGAAAAGCAAAACATATTGAAAACTTAATCAAAAGTTTTAATATTTTATGAGTGGTTTAATCTTATTTTCTTGTGATGCGCTTAAATTATCATCATTCGAATAACTATGCCTTATCCTTGTTTTAATTTTAAAAATGCATAATGGTTTGACTTTTAACAGAGAGCGACGAGTTAGTGACTGTCACATTGAATTTGAATTTGACTGCAAATGCATTGTATTAATATATTGATAGACAATTTTCGTTGTTGCACAAATCTTAAACTCAAAGATTACGTTACAAATTATCTATTAGAAACAAAAATATGTTTCGTATCTCATTAACAAATCATATAAAGTAATGACGTATCATGAATTTCATGTAAAAACAAACGCTTCTTCAAGATTAACATTGATTAAGGTAAAAGTAAACTCTTGTTTATAAATTTAATGTGGAAGACGGTTTTGAGTGTATGACATCATGTTTGTTACTAATTATTAAATCATACATGATGATTGTATTATCTAATAATCTTTGTAACCAGTTTCATAAACTTTACACGATGGAACAAACACAATGCTTTCATGAATATCTACCTATGAAACTTGTTTTTCAATCTTCGTTTCATTTCCGTGCGGATGTTATTTATTTGATGATTTATGTTAACTGATGAAATGCTGTTACTCCTCATAATATATCAAAAGAAGTATTATGAATGAACGACACTGTATAACCTGATAGTTAAGAGCTAATATCAATGTAGAACCTTTCCGCTAATTAGGGTTACCAATCATTACTGACACATTGAAATATTTTGCGGGTGAAAACCCATATTTCAACATTTAGGTATACTAAGGTTAACTGAAATCAGGCAATTTACATTTGATTGATAGATAATTTAATTTTCTTAGTAATTGCGCGCCGATGTAGATGCATTAGTTGCCAATAAGATAGACATTAACTTGTTTAATAAACAAATTAATCAATGAAGTAAAGTTAGGTAAGAGACAAGTTGCAATTTCAAACATGCTGTTCTATGCAATAAAGATAGATTAGTTTTGATGACGACGGCTATTGACTTAGAAATGTTTTTTAACGTGGAATTCGCAATCGAATATGACTCTCGTCGGGAAAACTACATGAGTTAAATTACAATTTACGTAAAGGTGTTAAATGTACTGTCAGCCCTATACATTTCAAATTTTCCATATACTGGTTGGTTTGATTTCTGAACATCAGCATATAAATTTAATGAAAATGCTTCTGAACCTCTTATTTGCTACAAAAGAATGTTCTACTTATTTATCTAAATGCAATACGATTACTTTTTTTTACTAAGAACAATTCCAGCACTCCATTCCCGAACTATCCTGATTAATTTTTTTCAGAATCTTGACATCATTCAACAAACTCTTTCAGTCGTCCAAATTCAAAATCATAAATGTTCGTAAATAGGATTTGAAAAATACGATTGTTTTCTATTTTCAACAAATTGAACATATAAACGATGCTACAAACAAGTTGGCCTGCAAACATAATATTAATTGAATAATCTGCTTAAATCATTTTAAAATGAGTATTTTCCATGATTCCAGTAGCTCGAAGTATATATCACTCGCCCAAAATGGTTATTTCGTGTGAAACACAAATGATTGTTCGCGTTTATTACCAAATTATAAATATAACGTGTTTCTTAATATTTTCTGTTATTTTTTTACAACCTCTTGAAATTCTCAGATACAGGAATTCGTAGCATAGTTTGAGTGTAAAATATATAATCTTGAATAAATCTAAGTCTCATATATACACAAGGAAAAAAGTATTGCAACACCTTGATTTTTTAAAACTTGAAAAATCAGTCTCTTGTTTTGGATGGAATATAATAACATATGAGTGTAATATTATTGAAACACAGTTTATGATAACATTGGCATTGAAACGAAAAAAAAATGTTTGGAAAAAAAAATGATTTATATAACCACAATTTTGATAACAAAATGAAGTGTTTTTTGTACAAAATAATGCATTTGACAACTTTCACTGTAGTCGCAGTTTACCATGTCAGACATTTCAAAATTAATCTTCAGATGACTGTTCACATCATGGTTGATCGTTATACGCCAAAAAATTAGTACTTTGTGCGCAGCCTCTATTCAAACGGATAACCGCATCTTAACGTCTTCTGATTCCTGCCATAAATCGACTAATTTGTTGCTAAGGTAGCAGCAACCATTTCTAATGATGGAAATTGTTTATTTCATGTTGTGTTTGAACAGGGGTGTCCTTTCGCTCACTTTTCGCCCAATAGTGTAGTATATAAGCTCGATATGGTTCAAAGCCGTGCTACGATCGGGCCAAGGAAGATGAACCAAATTCCATTTGAACACTGGATCTTCCTCCACGATGCTAATTTCCAACTTTGGCGAGCTCTGCACTTCATTGGATACGGAAAACTGTAAGTCTGTTCGTTAGCAAAGGTCTCCGAAATGGTCTTATCGCACGGTATCCAGTAGCGATGAGTTGATCTCGAACAATTCTTGTTTAAAGGCTTTTGTATGGTCACTACTCTCTTTTTAGGATTGTCTTGTATGCAATGGGTTATCTTCTGACCAACCTTCATAATGCTTGATTTTCTCTAGCAAATGGTATAGGGAGTCTTCATTATCTCGGAAGGTCTTTTACAGCGTTTATTGCCTGATTTTTATTCTCAAAACGACTATAGTGGAATGGTGATGACCAACAATGCGTGCAGTTGTTACAGCGACATCCCTGCTTCTCTTATGCTGATAATCTGCCATCTTGCTGCAGTTAAGAGTTTTCAAGGACCCATTACAAGGTGTCAATTACATAATTTTAAAAACTGGGTTATTTAAAGTGTTGAAAATAATGAGGATAAAAACATCTGTTTTGCTGTTTACGGGTACAGTCGCTGCATGTTCAGATACAAACCTATCGAGTCGATATTTATTGATTAAACCCACGTGATACTTAAATAATGTTTAACTAGTTCTATTTTACCAAATTATATCTTAAAAAAATAATGAGTGTTTTTTTTATTTCAATTTCAATTTGGTGTTGCAATACTTTTTTCCAGGTGTATAGTTAATTTGTTTGGTTTCAATATACATTTAAAAACTTTATGAAATGTGAAATATTCAATCTTGTTTCAGGTGTGTCGGTAGGTGTAAGCTGTTTCACTTTGGTTTCAATATCCTTGGAACGCTACTTTGGTATATGTCGCCCATTACGTTCACGCCGATGGCAGACATTATCCCATGCATACAAAGTTATCATCTTCTGCTGGATTTTAGCAGCCGTTGTTATGATACCTATAGCAGTACAAACCAAATACAAACGATTAAGACTTGGAAATCACAGATGTGTTGAGATATGGGAAGACGATTCACTTGTGAAAGCATACACTGTTTTTCTTGATTTGATTTTGCTCTTTTGTCCATTTCTACTAATGGTTGCTGCATATGGGTGTATAATTTCTACATTATGGGAAGGTATCCAAGCACAAGCACATCAGAAAGAGTTGAATGGTAAGTTGTACTTTATTTAAATTCATACATATATATAATTCCTTTCAGCATAAATCTTTGAATATTGAATGCATACACTATGTTTTAAATTTAGCTCAAATTACTGCAGCTTTGGAAAAAATGTATCGGTACGTTCATTTCATCTGCTGTCTAAAACATCCAAGAAGTGACCCTGCGTGGAATGTATGAGTGTACGATTTAATCCGGTAATTCAAAACACAAAGGCTTAGATAATGCTCTCTGTACGTACCTTGGTCTAAATAATAACAGGTTCGAACGTTTCGTATAGGAACCGTAGTGATATATCATATCAGCAAAAATATCAGCAAGTCAAAATCTATTAAAGTAAGTCAACACAGTTGAAATTTTCGATTGAGACCTTAACGAAGGTATTACTCTTAAATACAAATACATAAAATAGAACGCATTACTTTTTGTGGATGGGGGTATTATTGGATGAGGAGAAGAAAATGTAAACTGTAGAACGTTTATGAGCATTGTAATAATTATTTACTTAGTAAGCTTGTACTTGAAATGTTCAATATAAAACCAGAATTACATTATTAAAAAATAGTCATAGCCGAACATTAAAATTGATGTAGCTGGGCAACCTGAAGTCTTAAGAGCATTTATTCGTGTATTTTATTCCCAATTCGGCACAATCCAAGCTGCCCAATAGTGCAAAACTTAACCTCTTTACGATTAATTATAACACTCACATTAACCACCCAATGTATATATAGGACATTGTGATAAGGAGATTAAATCTAAGCACTAAATGCAAAATAGCATCTTAGTGCACTCTCTGTAATGTTATTGACAAAGTCATCGAATAATTCTAAATATAGTATTAATTTCGTTCAGCAGAATTAAATTTAAATTATACCAATAACACCTGCAATGAATCTCGTTTTATAACACAAATGAGCCAAATGTATTTCTAATATACTGTCAATATCGTTTTATAAAAGACGTATTCAGCTATTGTATGATATTGATAAAATTGTATCGACTGTTTTAATGAAGCATCATCACTGGTTCTAAAGAGTTACAGATGCAATTTGTTTTGATTTCACAACATTTACTTTGATTGACAGACAGATTCAAAAGCACTGTATAATTTGCATTTACACATCGGTTAAAGGAAAATGTATGCATTGTATATTCAATTTTGTTTGCCACTTATCATAACTTTTAAATTGTTTCTTTTGTATTTTACACAGTTATTTAATAAATATGCCCACACTTTTTGTATATTTTATATTAACAATTTAGAAAACTATTGCGTCAATCATTTATTCCTGCACTATAATGTATGTGCCTATAATAAACCAGCAGTCGGTAGTCATGTTTTGTCATAGATTGCTGTTTCTCATTATTTTTCTTATATCAGAAATCTTACCTTTGAGTTAAGGTTGGTTTCAAATCTTGTCAGATTTGTGTCTTTTATAGAAGAGAAAAGAACGTTATTAAAAGGATATAACAACTCATAAGTTGAAAACCAACTGACAATAGAAACAACGAAAATACTTAATTTACCAAAGGCTAAAGTCTTTATCATCGGTTTGTTGAGGCATGTTGTCTCATTGACAAATACTTATATCCCTCATCCGTCAGAAATTGTTTTGCCTTTAAAACTGTAATCACGGGAGGCATTGCAATACTTGATTTGATAAAACTACATGCAGCAAATTTGAATTAAGACATAAAATAGGGATTAAAATGAAATTTAACATCTTTAAAGTTGTGGTAATCGAAGATATGATTTCCGGCTCAATCATATTGTCTTAAATACTTAAATGCTGAGCTCCAAACAAATAATTAATCTAAAAACCATATAGACATAATATTTGAATTAGAAAATTGTGCGATATGCGTTCACGAGATAACAAATAAGGTACTTTCATTCTCATTAAATTCTGCCTTACAAGGATAAATGGTGCTGAATTCTTGTATCTTTTCGTTTACCAGACAGTTTTGCTTTATTTGTCTTGCACTATTCCGTTATATGTGGTTGTATAACTGTTAAAGTGACTCCGTATACATTCAGTTGTTGGGGTTGGGGTTTTTGGGGTTTCTCGTGCAGGTTTCTAGAGGTGCGATTCGGACAGATGAAATTTGTACATATTTGTTTTATTTGTTCACCCTTAGTAATTTTTTCTAAATGTTTACTTTATCTAGAAAGTGTATACTATTACTATTAGTACGTTCATGGTAAAAAAACGTTGTGTTGTCATCTTTGTCAAAGGAGTAGGTCCGGTAAGGACAGATTTTAGCCTCAAATTTCAGTTTCATCTGACGAAAGATTTTTACCACTTTTTAAACACTTAAGTGTCGATTTCATTTGCATCAATTAGTTATCAGAGGGGGATTTAGGGGGGGCCAGGGGGCCCGCCCCCCCCCCCTTTTGGGAAAAAATTTGGTTGCTTATATAGGGAATCACTGAAGCGTGACTTGAGCGGGCCCCCTCTTAGGTCAGTCAGTGGGCCACCACTTATGAAAATTTCTGGATCCGCCACTGGTTATGAGAAAAAGATTTTAACTGATTTAGTCATTAGAAACGATCCGATTCAAGCTCAATTATGAAAAAACTACCAAATATGCCAAAACATTTCACTTTTCAGATGTTTTTTGTCAAAAATGATAGTTGTCGCATCCATGTTCATTCTCAACCTTTATATATGTTATACATTATCCTAAAATACAACTTACATTTCAATATTAAGGATGAACAAGAATGCGGCCACTTTCGTTTTACACGAAAACGTTCTAAAGTTTAACTAAAATGCTAGAATTGTGAAGATTTCAGTAATTTAGCATGACTTTATGGTGCTAGTACCTGATATATGTGCATTGTATGTCAAAAACAGCCCATATTTTTGTAGAGAAGCATTTTACTATCCAATGAATAATAAAAAGTTTACATTTTGACAATTTGGTAAAACTGCTATATTTTGGGCCCAAAAAGGGGTCTTTCTGAACCTACTCCTTTACTATCAACTAGAAAGGTTGTGTAGTGTGGTCTCATTGTTAGATTTATTTGTCTGTTTGATGATTGTTTTTTTAGTTTGATGTGTTGTTTTATATGGTGTCTGTTTACACAGTTTTGGTTTGTTTGAGATGCGTTCCAAATTTTGTCCATATAATGAAACTTTGAATAAAACAATCCCAAATAATGTATGTGCCTGTCCCAAGTCAGGAGCCTGTAATTCAGTGGTTGTCGTTTGTTTATGTGTTACATATTTGTTTTCCTCTCATTTGTGTTCACATAAATAAGACCGTTAGTTGTCTTTTTTGCATTGTTTTACATTGTCATGTTGGGGCTTTTTATAGCTGACTATGCGGTATGGTCTTTTCTCATTGTTGTAGGCCGTACGGTGACCTATAGTTGTTAATTTCTGTGTAATTTGGTCTCTCGTTGACAGTTATCTCATTGGCAATCATACCACATCTTTTTTTGTATATCATAAAAGTAGGAGGTTTAGCTAGCTATAAACCTGGTTTAACTCACAATTATTCTTGCACAAAAAATAAACCAGTTGTTTTCAATTCGCTCCGTTAGTTAATGAAGTCAAACTTTTAATTTTGTCAGTTTTTATATACTTTACCTTTTTAAGTTTACCTTGGAGGTCGGGTTTTTGGTTATACACTTTATATACAATCCGATAATAAATAACTTAAAAACTACACTACTGCTTTTTCTTTTTCATGATGAATAATTTGTGGTGATGTTTCAGTAATAATTAGGCATGCACGTCGATGAACTATGCATTGTTTATCTTTTCTTGTGAATTTTGCATCTTCGCCTCTTTTACGACATTTCAGTGACGTTGCACGATAATTAAAAGTTAGACCCGTGTGACACAGTGGAATACCATAATCATCAATACTCATATAACAACAACAAAAAATAATGATTGCATTGAAATGACCACGTAACAGAATGCTCGCTACTTTATAAAACAGGGACGAAAGATACCAGAGGAAGAATCAAACTCATAGATTCTAAATAAATTGGCCACGCCGTGGCTAAATATAATAAAACAAACAGACAAATAGCTGAACAGAAGACAAAACATATAAAACTAAAGAAATAAACAACACGAACTTCAACGAGTCTGATTCGTTAGGTCACAAATGTGAAAAGGGAAGGGTATTGCAGTTACACCATACAGAACATATCCGATATCAATTGTTTTTCATAAAATTTATAGTTATTTCTAATCCAATATAATTACAATGAAACAATAAAATTGGTGCGTCTCACGCACATTTTTGTAATGAATTTGAGTTCATTAGGAAGGCCAAAAAAAGACATTTGACACTCTTGACGAGTAATTCTTGAGAGGAGTGTTATGATCAAAAGGTTCCTTAATAGAATAACTTTAACCATAGAAAGACGATTTTAAAACTTAGTTACTTAATATTTCAATACAAATTCAAGAAACACGTTTTATTTCTGTCAGCCTGAGTACTTTCTGATATATGTGTAAGTTATTGTGAATACTGACGTTTTAATAGTTGATTTGATAGGGAATTGTACTGGTAATGTGATCGGTATTCTGATTTGGTCAGTCTATGGTCAATAAATATAAGTTTGATCTGCTCAGTTATTTCCTTTGTTATAATAAAGGGTAAATATAATAATCAAACTAAAATCAATCAGAATATTGCCATTCATTAATTAAAAGTCATGAATATAAATTGGTACAATAGTAAAAACATGATTTATTACAGCAAAACTCCCTTCGATGTCTTGAATTTGTTAATGATAAACACATTTGTTATTGAACCCGAATCATCTTTGCACCGAGTATGACAAAATTATAAGTTGACTTTCGTTTTCGATTGTATTGATTATACGATTACTAATATGTTAATGTTTTTTATCTACAAACAGTTCACTAATTATTCATTCTTTCCGTAACGGCCTATATGTGAACAAAAATGTATAACAATGAATAAAGTACTATAATTATAATACTTTGTGCTACATGTAACAGCAAATGTGGGTTTTACATGTCATGTCTCTAAGACAAGAACCTAACTTCAGAAATTACCAACAGACATAAAGAAGCCAGCACTACAGTTTTAAATACTGGCAACCGTCTTTACAAAATACAAAATTCTAAATCAACAGGAAATAGATTTATCTGAATCAATCACATATCTGTCATTAATACCGGATCTCCAAACATAGCGCTCACAATCATGTTTAATCTCGCCACATCGTTTATTTGCCTGTCTCAGATCAGGAACCTGTCGTAAAATGGATTTCGTTGGTTCATGTTTGTCATATTTGTTTTTTCCCAAATTGTTTTGTAATAGATAAGGCCGTTAGTTTTCACAATTGAAATGTTTTCCTTTGTCGTGTCGGTTCCTTTTACAATAGTTGATTTTAGGGAATGATTTTTGTCTCATTTTTGAAGATTGTATATTTATCTTTATTTGCTTATATCTTTATCATTTGGTCCAAATCAGGTAGCTGAACTTCCTGTCCATAGAAGAATTAGAAATTTACCGGTATTTCAAAGCCAGAAATTCGCAGATAACATTACTTTAAACAGTATGCTTTGTTAGAACATGTTTGTTATGACACTATTGACCATTTCTTCTTTCAGGTGTCGCTAATGGGAAATTTTCTGGATCATTTACTCAACAAGGAACCGAAAGAAATTCCTTAAAATACTCAAATTATGGATCCCAACTGACATCTCCAGATAATGGTTACTGTAGCGCTGAGTCTACACCAAGACGGATGTTAGAATACCGACGTGTGATACGTCATTCTAATCCAGAGCGGAATCGTGCTGCGAAGTTGAAGGTCATACGAATGCTTGTAGCAGTCTGCTTGGAATTTTTCGTATGTTGGACACCGTTATATATTGTGTTAACATGGAAGATATTTCACTACGAAAGTTTGATAGAACACTTTTCCAATGTGACATTTTCAATAATGTTTGTATTGTCCTATGTTTCTACCACGTGTAATCCGATTACGTACTGTTTTATGAACCAGAAATTCAGACAATCTTTTAAAATGGTACTTGGTTGTTGCCATTCTCGACATATTCGAAGATTTTCTAGCCATAGTACATCTCTCAAGTTAAATGGAACTAAATTGAGTATTATGAGATCGAAGCAGAACGGTAAATCATCACCAAATGACAAAAATGTTTCCCCCGATGATCATTCCATGTTAGTGGTTATTGGCAATTCTAGCGATGGGGTAGCGGTATAATAAAACCAAGGATATAATTTTTCCACTGTGAAATCTAATTATTGTATTTGTTATGACATTTTCTGGTAATAAAATGAAAACCGCAAACACATGAAACAGCAATTTTGTCAAATTAATGTAGCAAACATACATTAGAGACGGAATAATGGTATCACTTTACATTAGTTATAAGCAGATAAGTTCCTCGAAAAAGACGCAAAATAAGATCAAAAACACATAATGATACAAAATCAAGTTGTGTCTTTCTCCAATCTAGACTATAACAAGTCATTATTTCTAAAAAGTACATAACAGAGTCGTAGTGTGTAAAACACAATTTTATCAGTAAAATAGGTCTACGAGTACGAATGTGCGTTTAAGAAGACAAAGGGAATACGGTACGATTATTTTAAAATAATTATGTTTAAAACTCAAAGGTAAAACAAATGAATACATATATGTACATTAAAAGAGTAAAAGGAATACGAAATATTGAACAGTTGTAATATATTATTAAAATGGAAGATATGGTATGATTGCCAATGAGACAACTCTCCACAAGAGACCAAATCAGAAAAAAAAATAACAACTTTAGTTCATTGTATGCCTTCAACAATGAACAAAGCCCATATCGCATAGTCAGCTATAACGGGCCCCGAAATTACAAACGTAAAACAATTCAAACGAGAAAACAATCGAAATAAGTTATGTACAAAAGATGAACAAAAAAACAAATATGTAACACATCAACAAATCATGGCCACAAACACTGAATTACAGACTACGGACAGACACATACAGAAATATTGATGTGAGATTTAAACCGCTATTTGAAGCAGTAAAATTAGTACCGTTAATGTTATTAGAACATACCCGTCTAAAAAGTAGACGTACCAAGAACAGCAATCAACAACAATCATCAAGTTGTATAAACATCTACACTTTATACAGGCACATAATGTACATGTATTTTGATTTAACAAGTTTAACATGCAGAAAAACATCCCATATGAAAATTCGAGATATCACATATTAGAAATGATAATTAAGCCGGTACAACAATATGACCATTGATTTGCTCAATGCAAAAATTACGGGAAATAAGCTAAAGGGAAGGATCAAAGTATGCTCGACACCAAGTTTTTTTTATTAACTTAACAAACTACCTCTAAGGAAAACAAAACAAAAATCAGAATGGTACCGTAGTGTTTGTGTGGCTTGGTTTTTCTCCCATTTACATAACGTTATATGTATTTACTTATGCCTGATGCATGTATATCCTTTAATTATTGGTAATGGTATTTTAATTTAAATTTCACTTATTTCAAAGCCTCACATCGCGAGTGGTTCCAGTCAAAACAATATTTTACCATTTTCTAAATATAGGTTATATTTAAAGCTTGTTCCAAATGCAGTTCCACAAAAGTCAAATAACGAACAATGTGAACAATCTAGCTGACATGCACATCAATAATATTACATGTGTCACGGTTAAATGTAGGTGTTTTTAAACACTCATTGGTATGGTTTACATGACCGTGACCAATTTAATTTCTCATTTTGTTTTAATTTAAGCATAATATTTATATCAGTTTTGTTTTGTTTTGTTTTATTTCGTTTTTATTTTTCACTTTCAATATAAAACAAATTAATACATTAAAACAATTGGAAAAACTAGAACATGTGTTATTAAATTGAAATAAAAAAAAATCACAATTAATATTTCTTATTTATAGCAAGTCGTTTATTTTCATGTAACATACCGTACAGTTCTACAAAATTTATCTTTCTTTTTTCTTCTTAAAAATGTACATATTGGAGTGACTCATGAAACTTTTCTTTTTAATATTTATAACGTTTTTGTTCGTAAAATGATTAGAAAAATTAGTATTGGCTGAGAAAAATGTAAACTGCATACGTAGTTGATATTAACATTCCTTTACATTATAGCTTTTAACACAACCAAGATGTAAACTATAAAAGAAGTACCAGAACAAATAGTTTCCTTTATTTAAAAAATTTGACCACACTAACCATCAACGCCGAAAAAGATAAAAAGAATATGATGATTCTCTTTATTATATCATAGGTGACACAAAAAAATTCTCACACAAAGACCGACAACAAGAAAGAAAACATTGTTCATACTTGGTATTAGCCCAAGATACAATGTATGTTGTGGTCTATATTACCTTATTTCTTTGCCTTGAATAAACTAGTAAGTATCAAAAGTTTTTATATTTTAAGTAGTTTATATGTTTTTTAAAAATGTTTTATATTCTCGAGATAAAACATAATGACCTTTTTCAAAGTTATATTTTGGTGGATTGATCAAAGCTGAATATTTGAAACCCACGGATGTCGTTGTGTATTTGTCCTATGGTAAAGGAGTAGGTCAACTAAGACTCCTTTTTGGCCCCAAAATATAGCAGTTTTACAAAATTGTTAAAATGTAAACTTTTTATTATTTATTGGATAGTAAAATGCTTCTCTACATAAATATGGGCTGTTTTCAACAATACAATGCACATATATCGGGAACTAGCACCATTAAGTCATGCTAAATTACTGAAATCTTCACAATTCCAACATTTTAGTTAAATTTCAGACGGTTTCCGTGTAAAACGAAATTGGCCGCATTCGTTTTCATCCTTAATATTGAAATGTAAGTTGTATTTGATGATGATACATAACATATATGAAGGTTGAGGATGAACATGGATGCGGCACCTTTCATTTTTGACAAAAACCTTCGGAAAAGTGACATTTTTCGGCATATTTGGTAGATTTTTCAAATTTGAGCTGGAATCGGATCATTTTTAATGACTAAATTAGTTAAAAATATGACAGTTCTAGTCCATTCGTTTTTGATGCGTTTTATTAATTGATTTTGCCATGTGATTATGGACTTTCCGAAAAGATTTTCCTCTAAGTTCATTATTTTTGTGATTTTACTTTTCACATTAACTAATTGAATCAACTGGAATAGACACTTAAGTGTTCAAAAAGTGGTCAAAATCTTTCGTCAGCCTTACCGGACCTACTCCTTTAATTTTTTTGTCTTTAATTTTTGCTTTTTTGCTCTTTATACCCTTATGTGTTTCTTTGTTACGTATGTTTTTGTTTTAAAGTGATTAAGAGTACAGATAACATATTTTGACTGTTGCTACCCGATTTTGACATATATCTTTTTATGTCTGTTTGTTATGTTCACTCATTATTGTCAATGTAATATAATTTTATATGATTGTGATTGAAGTGAAAACCAGCTCTAGCTATAAAACCAGGTTTTATTCAAAAACATTAACATAGAAAAATGCCTGTACTAAGTCATGGATATGACAGTTGTTATCCATTCGTTTGATTTTTTTGATGTTTTGATTTTGCCTATAATTGATAAGGGATTTTCTGTTTTGTGAATTTTCAAGTAAGATTACATTTTAAAACTGACTCAGTTAAAGAGTTATATGACCAAGAAGGACGTAAAACAATTATAACCGAATTCCTATCAGTTTGAAACCTCAGTTTCTATATAATGTACAAATATAGGTTTATATAAATAAAAGAAGATGTAAGTCTATGAGAGAGTAACCCAACAACAAAATTAACATAGAAATTATATAGGTAGCTATGCCTTATTCACCAGGAAGATATTTATACAATATGTCATCATTTGCAATTATAATGGTTACAGATAATGTGTCGAAAAGATAAGACTCTGACCAAACACCAAAATACAACCCACATTAATACAATGAGAAAATAATATATCAGAAATCAGGTCCCTTATGCACCTTACCAATAATATTAACTTATACAAGTATTCCGCTAAATGCATGTTTTAACGACATTGACTGGCTATACAGCCCTTGCACGGTCGAAAGATGGACGCAATACTGAACCCTTAAACAAATAAATCCACAAAATTTAAAAAAAACCCACACACACGACTCACAAGTATAATTGTTGATCGAGTTTTTTTTATTCATGAGGAAATACATTATTCATTTATGAATGCCAACGTCCTACAAAAAGCTATGTTTAAGATTGTCTTTGTAATCTTGATAATATCCAGTCAATTGTAAAGACTATGTTTTATGTATACGATTATCTGTGTTATCGGAACAGTATACAGGCTATTATTGATTTGTGTCGTTATATTGGCAAGCACTTATAACGTGCAATTTTGTTTGTAGTTCGTTAAATATCTTTATATTCATAAATAGTCGTAGATGAAAGAAATAAGACAAACAATTTAATCCCTAGAGTTTAGATATCATTTAGAAAATTGTATTTGTGAGGTTAATTAATTTAATTAATCAAATGGGACTTGTGCTGCAATATTGAAAAGTGTCATAATTTTTTAGACAGTTCACATTGCAAACGCAGGGTTTTGAAAACAGACTCAAATAATTTTATATTAGATCAAGTGCTTTAATCGATGATATTAGTGTATGAAAGAATTTTTGAACAATTGTAATTAGCGTACTTTTTAATAAAAACTGCATAATAAAAAAGATGTGGTATGATTGCCAATGAGACAACTCTCCACAAGAGACCAAATGACTCTGAAATTAACAACTATAGGTAACCGTAAGGACTTCAAAATTGAAATAGTAACAACTTCTATCCATATTTGTGTCGTCTCAAAATTCGAGAAATACTAACATGTCGTATTTAAAAGTACTTACAACATATCTTAAAAATTAGATACGAAGCAAGTGCTTGTCTGTTGTAGGAGGAAATTACGAATTCTTGAAGTACGAGAATAACATGCAAGGTCTTAATATTCGTCAATTTAGTATTTTAGTTTACTTTTCAGCTCTTTGGTTAAAATGCAGATAATCGTCCCCTTAGTCTTTTTTTTGTTCAAATGTTGACAAAGAGCTATCAAATAATATTTAGATTGAAAAGCGTTTAAAAATTTAAAAAAAACTTCAAATTTTTTAAATAGATAAGCATTTTACATTATGCATAGGTAATACAGAAAACGGAAACGCGTAATTTGTCGAAGAGACAACAACCTAACCAAAGAGCAGACAACTGCCCAAGACCACCAATGTGTCTTCAACGCAGTGGTTGTTATTCTAGTACATTGATTATAATGTATACGGACTGCACACGTACTCGATAGCGAAAACCTTAGATGAGGATATGATTCTGGACTATAAATAAACTACTAGTAAATCATTCAAACCAGATGTGTTATAGTATCGAAATGCCTCTCATGAAAGCAGAAAAGTCACATTGAAACAAAATGCGCCTCCCTTGTAATATGCGTTCTTAATATTATAAATCGATCTAGGTTATATTTATATTAAAAAGAGTGAGTATTTATTATTGTACTAAAACACCCAAACCTGTGAACTTTGAAGTTCAGCAATGTCGATGTATTTCACAACAATTTCAAATGTGACAGAATGTAAACTCAGCATTCTGTAAAAAGAAACTAACCGCATAAAATATACATATTCTATATATGTAACCCTGTGAAAAATTGATGTGTTATAAAAAAGAAGACTTAGCACGATTGTCAAAGAAACAACTCTAAAAAAAAAAGACCAAATGACACAGACATTAACAACTATAGGTGTAAGTTTGATCAAAACAAGTGGACGCAAAGAAATATTAACTATGTTTTCTTTTTCTGCAGATGTTTGGACCTCTTACGAATATAAAAGTAAGGAGATGTGGTAAGACTGTCAATGAGATAACTAGTTTTATAGACTGAAGAAGACAAAATGTTTGGATACACAAACACTTAAATAACAGAAAAAGTGCATTAAAACACTGTCAAATGTCCTTCTTACATCAAACGCAAAACGAGGTGATTATTGCGTTCTTATAAGATCATATGAATGATATAACATATTAAGTGTTGATTTGTTGGTCGTGTTGCATGACTTCACGATAGACATTGGAATACAAGCGGTGTGAATTTCATTATAAATTCTGTGATAAGATAAGATATTCTCCTAATGTGGTAAAGTTAGCCTGTCTCATTTCCTTAAATATCTATAAATGAAATAAGCAACCAACGTGTTATCAATTGTTATATGAAAAACTACTGACGTGAGACAAGAAGTCATTATTTTCAAAAGACAAATGTGTCTCTTTAGTAAATGTAGACGACAAACTGTAATACACATCTGCAAAAAAACAAATTTTCAGTGGAAACTGTTCAAAATGACTGAAATGGATGGTTGATTGTAAATACAATATTGAACGGTATACACTTGTAGGATGACAACAATGCACGTGTACTTAACAATACAAATTAATTTCCAAAAAAAAATCTGTTTACAATATTCTTTATAAATACGGATTTCCTGTCCTACTGTATGCTTATGCACAAATAAACTCATCATTTATCCCGGAATCAAAATTTACATATTTACGCCAGACGCGCGTTTCGTTTACAAAAGACATAAGATCACCCCTAGTTTTTGGTGGGGTTCGTGTTGTTTATTCTTTAGTTTTCTTTGTTGTGTCATGTGTACTATTGTTTTTCTGTTTGTTTTTTTCATTTTTAGCCATGGCGTTGTCAGTTTGTTTTAGATTTACGAGTTTGACTGTCCCTTTGGTATCTTTCGTCCCTCTTTTATCAGTGACACACGAATCAAAAAATGTTTAAAAGACCAAAATTTCTAAATTATTTATGATTAATGCATCAACAAGTCAGTTACATAACGACACAGGAACCAAAGGGTATAAAGTGGTCGCCCTGCCATTTTCAATCACTACTGTCAGTCTATGTATAATGTGTCACTCTTTAGCCTAAACCCCAGGATTGAAACCTTGCGATTTAAGGTGGTACATAACACTATAGGGAGATAACTCTGTATAATTCAGGTGAAATACGTTGTACTATTAAGAAATATTTAGCTTCTCAATGATCAACATAAGTATTTGAAGACCTGTTGGTGAGATTCTGCTGTTTTTTCTATAATCGGGTTGTTGTTTCTTTGACACATTCCCCATTTCCATTCTCAATTTTATGTGTACCTGATAAAAAATATTCAGAGAAATGTGTGGTTCAATTTTTTTGAAATCTTTATATTTTTTCAAAGAGTCAAAGTAAGCATTTTGTCAAAGTTTTATAAAAATAAACGGAGCCAAATTAATTGAAGTGAAGATGTTTGGTGCCACCTCAAAATTCAACGTTCCAAAACACAACATAAAGAACACAATAGTATTGCAAACCACTTATGAAGTTATATTTTAAACAACCACAGCCTATACAACAGTACAAGTTTTACAACATACGAAAAATAAGATTAATAACCAATGAATTCTTACAAAGACTAATTACAAGTCAATTGTTTGTTCTCAGTTAGCAATCACCATTTTTTGCTATTATTTTCGATATTGTTCTATGCTTTCATAACTGTTTTATTTGAGCCAGAGATACATGTTTGTACTTAAACACTAAGAGTATGCGTAATTAAAGGTTTGAATATTGTACGGTTCATGTTAGCGAGTGCGACATCACAGCTGAGGAAATAACATTATCTCTTCAGATACGCAGTGCTTTTATATCATCGTTTGATGTTCGAAATCTGGTGTCGTTCTGTTTTATTCTAGGTGCATGTGCAGTTACATTTTTCAATAAATCGTGCAGTAAAATTTCAAGGTAAAAAGAAGTTATTAAATCTTTTTCGAATATATTGTCTTATATAATGGAAAAACATAAACAACTGGACGCGACCCGTTCTTTGAACGATGACTACATAAATAAATAAAAACAGAAAATAGAAATAAAAAACATGTTCACTAGAAAATACAATGTATAAATCTCTTGTCTTCTAAAAGATACATTTTGAACTGAATTTTGTGGTATGTATCAAAGTACATTTGTGTAAATCTACTGACTAAAACCTACATCTGTACACGGAATAACTTTTCGATTAATATTAAGTCCACATTAATTCAATCAAGAAATAGTTAAAAAAAAAAAAAAAAAAAAAAACACAATTCTGTCCAGAACACGGAAAACATAACATAGTACCCTAAGAATCATTCTTGGGACAATATTATTATAAGGTTAAATTTACAGGTAGTACGGTCTTAAACAATCAAAAATCAATTTTTCATTTTTTTTAATTTCAATATATTCGTTGTGTTCTATTTCGACCAATATTCGAAGGAAGAAAACCCGTTAGCGATGAGTTGAGCATATTTTTTTTAAACATAACTTTCTTATCATCTGACATAGCAACAGTTACTAATAGGCCTAATGCAAAGATAACAACTTCTACCACAAGTTGACTTTAGGGAATACAAATATATTTCTAACAAATATATCCCCTCGTACTATTCATAATCACTAAACTAGTCGTCTAGCCTTTAATACTTTTCTTAATTTTAGTTCGGTTTTTTTCTGGGGCGTCGTTACAGCCAGAAAACAAAATTTAAAAATCATCACATTAAATGTTCAAACGCATTCCCAGACTAAATTTAATGAAAATGGATTTCGTGGGTGACAACAATGAAGTTAATCCAGACAATGAAAGTGACTTGATAAGATTTTGAGACATCGGATATATGTCGTCTGCTTGTAGAATTTATAATCAGGATATTTGTCTAAACTCTATCGACAATCATGAAAAATAGTCTTCGAAATAGGGATAGCTAACAGCTAACGTCTCATTACAACAACCATGACGTTAAGTTTAGCACACAAGTTAAAAGAACAATTTTGTCTCATTAGCAATTATTCCAAATCTTCTTGTTCTTACATGTTTTATATAAATGAATCGGTATACACTGTGTGGTGTCTTTTGCAATTTCCATGAATAATTTAGTTAAACATGTCCTTGAAATCACCGATATGATATAAAACTCAAGATGTGGGTTGATTGCCAAAAAATTACAACATTCCACAGAGACCGAATGACTTAGAAGGGAGAAGATAGGTGACCGTATTTCAAAATTTTCATCAATAAGCAAAACATATCAAATGGCAATTAATCTATAAAAAAAAATGATAAGGTAATACGCTTATTTTGTTTTTGTTTTTATAATGTATCGAGCATTGTATTTCCATAACATTAATAACGGTATGATACATATTGAAGTTGTTACTTGTTTGGTATCTGAGTCGAAGAATAACATTTAATTGCAATATGTCTACATCATCATTCGAAAGATTCATTGATGATATCAAGACGCTTTCTCAAGAACCAAATATTTTTTTAAATAAAATTTCCGTCCTTACATCTTCCATCACAAATCAAAGCCGAATTGATATAAAACAGAATCAATTTGGCAAAGATCAATCCAAGGTGTCCGATACACTACTGTTCACTTACTTTCAGCGGCCTTGACATTTTTGTAGCATTTAGCCTTTTGAATATCGATAAGTATTCATTTTGAAACAAAAGATGAACGAGAAATCGAATTGTCAGAAAACAGAAAAAGTATTTGAAATATAAGATTTTCTTGATGAAATTTGACATTCCAAATCAAAGCCGAATTGATATCAATCAAAATCAATTTAACAAAGATCAATCCAAGGTTACTGAAACACTACCGTTCACTAACTTTCAACAACCTTAACCCTTTTGTTCTGCATACTATTTGAATCTAAATAAGTATTCATTTGAAAATCATATTTGACAGCAAAAAGAACAAATATTGAAGATATAAGATTTTCTTGATGAAATCTGACATTTCGATTCAAAGACGTATTCATATAAATCAGAATCTATTTGACAAAGATCAAATCAAGGTTTCTGATACGTTACCAATTACAAGCCTTCAGTCTTTTTGTAGGACTTAGCCTTTGAATTTCCATAAGTATTCATTTTGAAACAAAAGATGAACGAAAAATATACTTAATAGCCAACAGAATAAATATTGAAGATAATTGATATTTACATATATGATTTGTTTTTATTTGAGTTACAGATAACAGCAATCAGATTATTTTGATTATTAATCTGTGCTTACAAAGATCGTATCTAACTTTATATACTAGGCTAACAAAGATGAAAACATATCGCGAAAACGACAAGAAAACAAAACCATTATATGGAATTCATTCTTTGTCAGTGGTGCCTTCGGAATCTTTCTTTCACTTTGGGATAATGCACAACTACACAATCGTTGTTGTTGTACATTTAGATTGTAAAATACATACAGTATTCTAGTGCCCTGAACTTATACATCATATACTTGTATCCGATGATTACTTAAGGGTAAAGGACAAAATAAAAATATTTATCATTGTTCGAATAGTTTTACGAAATAAATATATAATTATTTCCTCATTTTTTTACAACAGTTATATGCGAAGATGACAACTTCTACCACAAAATGACTTCAGGGAATACAGATATATGCTAACAAAGATATCCAATTGAACTATTTCTAATCTCTTAACTAGTTGTCTAGCCTATCAGACGTTTCCTAATTTCCGTTTGTTTTTCTGGGGCGTCATTATAGCCAAAAAGCAAAATTAAAAATCGCATTAATGTTTTAATGCATTCCCAGACAAAATTTAATGAAAATGGATTTCTACATCATCATCCAATAGATTCTTTGATTATATCAACACGAAGTTTATAAGAACCAAATAGTTTTCAAAAAGAAATTTTACTTTGTGAAATCTGCCATCACAGATCAAATACGTATTCATATAAATCAGAACCAATTTGACAAAGATACAACCAAGGTTTCCGATACGCTACCGTTCAGTAACTTTCAAAAGCCTTGACCCTTTTATAACATTTTGCCTCTGAATATCGATAAGTGTTCATTTTGAAACAAAAGATGAATGATAAATAGATTTGACAGTGAACAGAACAAATATTGAAGATAATTACTATTTACATATATGATTTGTTTTTATTTGAATAACATATAACAGCAATCAGATTCCTTTGATTATTACTTTGCGCTTTAGTAGTTCGTATCTAACATTCTACTAGACTTATTTGGATGAAAAGAATATCGCGACAAAGACAACGAAAAAATAACCATTTATTTCATATCGCATGTTCACTGACAAGAAGGATCTTCACCTACCTAGAAAAAGATAAAAATAGGGTCACACGGCTTGTTTTCTTGCTACATATTGAATAAATAAATTCATTACATGTTATATAAAATACCATGTGCGTTATATGAACACTAAGGATTTCCTATACCAAGAATAGATTACCTTAGTGGTATTTGGCACAACTTTTTGGAATTTAGGATCCCCTATGCTCTTCAACTTTGTGTTTGCTTGGCTTTATAACTATTTTGATATGAGCGTCACTGATGAGTCTTTTGTAGACGAAAGTCGTGTCTGGCGTACTAAAGTATAATCCTGGTACTTTTGATAACTGGATATCCCCATATATGGCAAAGTCACCAAAAATGAATCAAACAAATCGTGTTAATTATCATAAAACAAATAATTTTATATATTCACATGAAACATTTATCACATGCTTTACATCTAGACCAATTGTTACATTTGGATCTGCTTCTTTAAAAACAATAATGGAGTAAGATACCAAATCACCCTTAAAGAATACAATTAAAGACTTATAATGGTTAGTTATTAATGAAAGAAAATAAAATTACAATAAACGCATCAGAGAAACTAGGCATATAATGTTAAACAAATTAGCGCGTTTTTACTACAAAAGATCCATCAGTGCCGCCGGATTTACGTTTTAATATGCTAAATATAGTATCAAGTTGAAGAGGTAACGATATTTACTCTACCTCCATCTAAAATAAGGAATTGTTCAATATTTTCCATAAAGACGGAAGTCACAACTAAATATATTACCAATGCATCACATTTAGAGACTTATGAATGATATGGAAAATGAATGTCAATTGACTCGGTTAATTAACGAAAGTAATGATGGTTCAGAAATATTTTGTTCTTCCTGTACCGATTGTCTGGAGGCATTTAGTCTTTTAGTGTTCCGGAATGGTAAAATGTTTATATTCTATCAACATATCAACTTTTACGCTTTATTAGGCGATATATTTCATATGACATCAATAAATGTGCATAATAAATTCATAATTGAACTATAACATGAAAGCTACGATATTAAGAAAAAAACGTTGTCAAAAATAATTCACGAGATTAAAAAGTGTAATGGATAGTCAGTTAATATGATAACACTTTACAAGTCCAAGTCTAATATCATGATGTACTGCCTTAGAGGAACGTGCTTTGTTGATCATCTCTTTTAATAATACTAATGCCTGTTGGTGTTTCACGTGTTTCACGTGTTTCACATTATTAAATTCCCAAACCTGCAGCTATTTTAGAAACAAACTTTTGAGTAGAAGCATTAAGTCGTGGTTTTTAGCGCAAGAAAATTAAATGTTTAATAACTATTTCATATTGGCACATATTGTTTAGAAATGCATAGGGTCAAGAAATATAAATGAAAAACATAAAGATTTTTATCTGATGACGTCACAACTACGTCATAATATGTACTGTCTTTACAGAAACGTTGGAAAAACAGAATTTCTGTAGTTTTCTATCTTTTTTCCCAATGTGAAAACATTGTGCGCAGCTAAGAAAAAACAAAATAATTTAACTGAAGCTTTGTTATAACTATTGACATAATCTCACTAAATATCAAGTTGTTTCTGGGGTGCGCACATACTTTTTCAATCTAAAATATACATATTTTTTTTATGAAAGACAGGGGAAATTACGAAATTTTACAAAATATGCAAATTAGATCATGATTTCGTTGCCATGGTCATTTGTTCAAATGTGTTATGTTTTTCTGAATACCGTGTACCTAAGTCAAGTTTTCAGTTACTTAATTATATATATTATAACTTTTAAATTTGCAGTTATGTTTGAGCCAGAAAAGGGCCTCATTGCCCCTACTCTATAATACATGAATTTTATATCGAATGAAGGAAAATGTACAGTAATTGTCATTGATATTTAACAATCGACGTACTTTCTTCGTTTACCATGATATATTAAAACAAAAAAAAATATTATTCAGTAAGATTGTTTGAAGATATCTATACTATTAAACGAGAAGACCTCATTTCGGGTGTCGCTTCTCTTCTTTCCACAATAAATTAATCAACACGCCTCTGTGTCCTATAGGTACAGTGCATAGTGCCATTTGTCATCCATTCATATGATTATTCAGATGGAGTTATTTTTGGAGAAAAACGAGAAAAAAGGCATCCGGATATTGTCCCGTCATTGGACGAAATTTTAAGTCAGATTAGACTTCCGGTTTGCGTTTTTCTGTATACTTTGAACATACATATATAAATAATCTATACTATTAAACGAGAAGACCTCTTTTTGGGGGTCGTTTCTCTTCTTTCCACAATAAATTAATCAACACGCCTCTGTGTTCTATAGGTACAGTGCATAGTGCCATTTGTCATCCATTCATATGATTATTCAGATTGAGTTTAAAGAATAAAGTGTATTTTCAGCATTCTATCTGCTATCATTTTCAAGTTTACTATCCACGGCAGTCACAGAGTTTATTAAATAGAGAGGTTCTGTATACTATATCAATGACCACTATGGATCGATTAGTAAACTTCGAATTGAAAGTAAATACACTATATTTATATAGTAATGAATGTTCATAATATACATATAAGCGCTAACAATATTCATGTGAACTTTTGATACCTTTTCTGAAATTCTCCAGTCATTAAATCTTTTACAAAATTCATTGATTACAACAAAAAAAAGAAGATGTGGTATGATTGCCATGTTGAGACAACTCTCCACAATAGACCAATATGACACAGATATTAACAACTGTAGGGAACCGTACGACCTTCAACAACGAGCAAAGCCCATACCGCATACTCAGCTTTAAAAGGCCACGAACTGACAATGTAAAACAATTCAAACCAGAAAACTAGCGGCTTTATTAATGTACAAAAAAAATTCACACGAAAGGGGGGCCTGCTTCATGCAGTCAATCAAATTTTTCACACGAAAGAGGGAGGTCGGCCCCCAGCCTCCCTGATTCCACTTATGCAAAATTCATTTATTACAAAAAATGAAAATGTGGTATGATTGCCATGTTGAGCCAACTCTCCGCAAGAGACCAAAATGACACAGAAATTAACAACTATATGTCACCGTACGGCTTTCAACAACGAGCAAAATCCATATTGCATACTCAGCTTTAAAAGGCCCCGAAATGACAATGTAAAACAATTACATCTAGAAAACTAGCAGCCTTATTTATGTACGAAAAAGGAACGAAAAACAAATATGTAACCCATAGACAAATGACAACCACTGAATTACAGGCTCCTTTCTTAGATATTCATAACATACTACATGTATGTTCATATTGAAATTGATAGAAAACCAAAATTGTCGAAAAAAAGGAGGAGGGATAAAAAAAATACTTGTCCCCAATAACCTATGATACTTTTGCTGAAATTCTCCGGTCATTCAATATTTTACAAAATTCTTCCAACAACACTTTACATACTTTAAACTAAGCTCTGAATGCCCGCAATTTCGCAGGTGTGTTTTAGTTAAGTATTATGTGTAAAATAACACAGATCAGTGACATCTTTCATTAGGTAAGGTAGCAAAAAACCGTTAGGGAAAAAAAATTTGCCCTCATAAATTTTACCATTCCTTTTTCGTTGCTTTCTTACAATATTAAACTTACTGTTTGTGTCATATATGTGCATATGTATGTAATCAGAATCTTCCATAGATTATGTATTCAGTTTATAAAATGGTAAAATATAATTTATGTTGGGTGTATCTATGGCAACAATATGCATTTATTTGCCATAAAATATTGGGAAAAGGTGGGAAAAGATGTCACATATTTCCCCAAAATTTGGCTAAATGAAGGATTTCAATACCTTTTTCGAAACTGTTTACTTACTTATATCTTTAAGTTAATCCAATGAAAGTCATGTCCTTCATCTCATTTTATGGTAAAATTGCTTTAGAAACTTGTAGAAAAAAACGTGTGTAAACATTACATTCATTTCTGGACCGATGGTCGGTCTAACTATGAAAATACGGAGAGTCAAACAGAAAATAGCCCATAAAATATGTAAAAAATAATCTTGATAATCTTATAAACCACCTTTAAAGGCTAAATTAGTACTCAGCTGTCTAAAAATGAACTTTATTACACAAGAACTTTCATATTTGAAAAACCCACTGGGGCCAAAATGTAAAAATTAACTCTTAACTGTGTATTGCTACATAAATAAAACTCAGAAGTAGTTTAGAAATCACTATTACACTTTTCTAAAATCACCAAGCTCTGTTATATGCATCAACTTGATTTCAGTAAATTTCAATAAAGAATTGAGTGCCCTTACAATCGGTTGTACATTATGACATACTTTGCAGGTAACAACTAAGTCTATTTATATACACCTTCTGTTAATCGTTGTCGTTTGTCTGTGTCTAAACGTCTTTTACCGGGGAGTAGGTTTTGTTTTTGTCAGCTGTAACGTCTGGTGTTTTTAGTTCTACCTGCATGATGAATCAACACATAATCATCAAGATAATCGATCCTGGTAATCTCAATACTGAATTGCAATAAAACTAATAACTATATTGAATGTCTTTTTTTAAGTACTTGGTCATGCAAGAAAAGAGCAAGCGTTAATAAATTTGTCTATGACGTATTATTTCTATAAATAATATACTCGTAGCTGTATTTTGCATGCACTCTCAGTATTTTGGGTCCAAGTTGCTTTTCCAGTACGAACTTCCTTTGGCCTTTTGGATTTTTATTCATACGTTAATCTTTATTTAAAAGAAGCATATCAACGTACACGCCTAATATCTTTCAGAAGTGTTTTTGTAACAGCTCTCACTTTTATTTGTTATTAATAGGTTTATTTTCAGTGATCATGTATAAGCTGTAAATAATTATATCATATTATTCCTGTAGTATCTTCCGCCGCTTTTTTGGATTTATATGTGGTTCTTTTAACACCGGCAAGTAAATTCAAGTCTGAAACGGTCTATTTGATTTTGAGCTCTAAAAAGGCTGACGATAGAATATAAAGACAATACCAATTTTCAGTAAATTTTAATTCTTTTCTACTTCAGGATATTTAAACTGATCAGATGAATCTCTGTCAGTAGATTAAAGTATTTTTGGTGCATGTTTAGACAGTTAGTTGGTTCATTTGTAACTGTACAGATCAACAATGAATTGTTAGTTTACTAATGAACAGTATTGAATCGACAGCATGCAAATAGTCCGAACAGTACTAGATAAACCTCTTTCGATGAATATGAAAATTAACCGAAGGTCGAAAACCATGTAAAAAGTAAAATAATAACAATACCAAACTCCGAGGAATTTTGAAACGACATGTCCGTAATCAAATAGAAAAAGCTCAAACACATTAAACGAATTACTAATAACTGTTATCTTCCTGATTTGGTACAGGCATTTTCTTATGGTAGATTAAGGTTCATCATAAGGAATTTAAAAATATGGCCGTGTTTACACCTCAAAATAAACTATGAGTACAGAGAAACTGGTACATCTAGGAAAATTTTAAGGCATGGCAGGAACTAGATATATTAAACCTATAGGAAGTATACGTTTCAGAAAATTAAAAATATACCTGGATTTTGATTTCCAGTTTTTTTTCATTCTGCAGAAGATAGCAAAATAAACAAAAACCCGAGTTTCATTTGATACGGTTCACTCATTTACACAGATTAAATCACCTGTTGTCTGCAGATGTCAATTGTCCATCTATTGTCCATTTAATTCAATACTACTCACAACACGTATTATATAAGGGGAGATTCTCAAACCTCTTTCCGACTTAGTTTATTTTGGCACCTTCTGCAGGAACGAAATAAACTGGAAAGCAAAATCTAGTGTAGTTTATAATTTTCTAAAACATAAAATGCACTTACAATTTATATATCTAGTTCCTGCCATCTCTTAAAACTTTTGCAGGTGAATAGGTTTGTCTGTACTCAGAGTAAAATTTGTGGTGTAAATACGGCCATATTAGCCAAAAGGTTATGATGAACCTTAAACATTGGTTTATAGCTGCAAATGTAGTTAAACCTCTCACTGGTAAAAAAATAAAAGTCACATGTTTTTGTGAAAATGTCATGTTTTATTAAAAACGCATGATTTTGTTTTCATATCTTACATATCATTTTTCGTATATACTTAATATGTTTTAATATCATTTCTTAAAATGTTTTTGTTCTACAAGATCGATTTCGACTTATAATGAAAAGTTCAAAGTGTTCAATGATTTGAAGTCCGCAAATCGTAATAATGCATGTGCTGATAGTTATCAAAGGTACCAGGATTATCATTAAGTACGCCAGACGCGCGTTTCGTCTACATAAGACTCATCAGTGATGCTCATATCAAAATATTTATAAAACCAAACAAGTACAAAGTTGAAGAGCATTAAGGATCCAAAATTCAAAAAACTTTGTGCCAAAAACAGCTAAGGTAATCTTTGCCTGGGATAAGAATATCTTATGGAAATACATAGTATATACAAATAATACTGTATAATGTTCTTGTAGTGAACTTGGTTTATGTCAAGTGTAGACTTATATATGATAATGAATAGCTGGTCACACTGACCATATATATTTCTAACTATTCATGAAGCCAAATACCTTAATCCATGTTTTATTGAACAACAACGACTTTGCTTCTAAAAAAACAAATGAACAACAATAATTACGTGACATGATTTAAGAAATCATTCTTTTTAGAGTCAAGGACGGACAACTTATAATTGTTTTTAATCTGCATTATTGCTCTTTTATTTGCTTTATTGGTTTACCGTGTAATCTAACAAATAGATAAAGGCAATACATTTTGATTATAACAGTATCTAAGCTTTTCATATTTAAATTCATTTTTATTAGATTCCTTTTCGCGGTCGTAGATTGACACTATATCTGACATCCGAACGATGTTGCTTAAACCTGTCTGATACTTAGCTTAATCAATGTTCAAATTTGAGCGTTTGGTGACCTTGAATGGGCTTAAATTACCATTTTACTGCTTTTGATCGCAGTCACAAAATGGTAAACTGTTAATACAGGCAACAGTAGCATAACGTTGTTCAAAGTTCATAAATCGATTGAGAAAAAAACGAGAACTACGACACAACAAAACACAACATTAAAATATGAAACACACAGAAACAAACAATAATATAACAATGACCATTTTCCTGACTTGGTACAGGATATTTTAAGAAATCATGGAGGGTTATACCTGGTTTTCGTGTCTAGCCAAACCTCCCGCTTTTATAGCAATGTTAAATATAACAATGTCTTTGCAAGTATTCTAGCGTTAGTCGTACTTTGAAATACGTTTTAGATATTAAAACTATTGTCCAGCTTCTATCTCTAAATTTATGCTGTTCTTTATGTTTTTATCGACGCTTTTGTGTTCTTGGCTTTTACCGTGAAAGTATGCATATTTATTCATAATCAATGGGTGATACTTTTTACCTATCTTGATATATGGAGTTTATTTAATTTATGAGAATTACTTGTATGCTTGTACTGGGATTTGATGATCCTGTTTATTTAATCAAATCAACGGTACCAATTTTGTTGCACCAGATGCGCATTTCGACAAAACATGTCTCTTCAGTGATGCTCGTGGCCAAAATATTTGAAATCCAAATCTTATATAAAAGATGAAGAGCTATAATCCAAAAGGTCCAAAAAGTATAGTCAAATTCGTGAAAGATATGATTGACAATGAGACGATTACCTACCTGAGACTAATAACGTGAATACTTACAACTAAACTTATAAATTGCCATATTTACCAATCACTAAAAGGTATTAATCCAACCCCCTTCCACGTATCAACCTTCACATTTCTGATATCTTATCAACAAGATATCGTATTGCAACACCTTGTTGTTTTAAACCTTGAAAAATCAGCCTATTATTTTGGATAGAATATGATAAATTATTTGTAAAATAATGTTGAAACATAGTTAATGATAAGATTGGCATTAAAAAGAATTAAAAAAATGTATAAAAAAAATGTTTTATCTAACCATAATTGTGATAACAAAATGCAGTATTTTTTTGTACAAGCATTTTATAACTTTTACTGTAGTCGAACTTTACAATGTCAGACATTTCAAAATTATTCTTTAGATGATTGTTGACATCGTGGTTAATCGTTAAACGCCAAACAATTAGCAGCCTCCATTCAAAAGGATAACCGCCTCTCAACGTTTTTTTATTCCAGCCACCAATCAACTGATTTGTTGTTGAGGTAACCGAAACCATTCATGATGAAGGACATTGTTTATTTCATGACGTGGGTGTCCTTTCCCACACTTTACGCCCAATAGTGTCCCATATATGCTCCATTTGGTTCAAATCTTGGCTACGATCGGGCCACGGAAAATAAACTGAATTTCATCAGAACAATGAATTTGTCTCCACAGTGCAATTTTCCAACTTTGACGAGCTCTGCACTTCATTGAATATGGGCCACTTTATGTCTGTTCGTAAGCAAAGGTCCTTGAAAAGGTCTTATCGGACGATAACCAGTAGCGATGAGTCGATCTCGAGCAGTTATTGCTTACAGTCTCCTGTATGGCAACCACTGTCTTTTAAGGAATGTATTGTTTGCAATGGGTTTCCTTCTGACCAACCTTATTATGCTTATTGTTCCCTAGCAGATATAAAAGGGGGTCTTCTTGATCTCGGTAGGTCTTCAACATCATTTGTTGCCTGATTATTATACTCAAAACGACTTCTAGTGGAATGGTGATGACCAACAATACGTGTAATGGTCACAGTGACATACATGTACTTGCTTCTCTCATGTTGATACATGTAATATGCCATCTTGCTGCAGTTAAGAGTTGTTGAGGACCCAGTACAAGGTGTCAATCACATAACTTTATAAACTTGGTTATCTTAACTGTTGAAATTAAAACTATGAGGATAAAATCATCTGTTTTATTGTTAACGGGTACAATAGCTACATGGGCAGATAAGAACTTATCGAGTCAATATGTATTGCTTAATCTCAGGTGCGATTTGAATAATGTTTAACTAGTTCTATTTGAACAAATTGTATCACAAAGAAAAGTAGGAGTAGTTTTTTAATTTGAATTTCAATTCGGTGTTGCAATAATTTTTCCATGTGTATATACACATATTCATGTAAAAATACAAGTAAATGGTATGCGTCCAG
Source organism: Mytilus trossulus (assembly GCF_036588685.1). Classification (NCBI taxonomy): domain Eukaryota; kingdom Metazoa; phylum Mollusca; class Bivalvia; order Mytilida; family Mytilidae; genus Mytilus; species Mytilus trossulus. Next base: position 223,269 of record NW_026963338.1, on the reverse strand, counting down.
TTCTTTAATGATTTATTGTTTCTCCTGATATACATGTAATGCATGCTATAGCAAAGAGCAAATAATCAAAGTTATTAATGATTTATTTGGTATTGCTTTTAACAATATTGTAAAACAATAAGTAAGATGAATTCTGTCAACAATTATGAGAAAACATCTTAAAAAGTAAACCCCATGTTTTAAAACTTTCAAAATTGACTTCTTTTATGAAAGAGAAGCCAATGATACTTAAGGCATATTTAAACATAAACATCAAAAAACAAACTGGCAACGCCTTGACAAAAAATGAAAGACGACGACAAGACAAACAACAACACACAAAATACTATAAAGGACACTAATTATTGAGCAACACGAACTCCATCACAATATGATAAGGATAAATTTATCAAGTTGCTGGCTTCTCTGTTCTAAAGTTCCATCCCTATATAACACATACAAACTACGGATTAACCGAACAACAATGTAAACCGTGAATATAATGCACATTATACATATGATAAAAAGATTGGGATTTACTGATAAGATACTTGGGAAGGCAACATCAAGAGGAACATTTTGCTTTAGGCTTTGAGAATATATTTTGCCGAGCATATTATTTACATATATGTGGTATGTATACTGTTACAGAGATGTAAATAGTTATCAAAGGTACCAGGATTATAAAATGGAATCTAGTGCTTTAATGTATAGCTAACATACTTAATAAATTTTGGATTTGTAAGGATTCTCACATAGTATTTAAAAGAAAGACTGAACTGGACACTTTATTGTTGATACTAAAAACGGAAGATGTGGTATGATTGCCAATGAGACAACTGTCCACAAGAGACCAAAATGACAAAGACATTTACAACTATAGTTTATTCTAAAAAACATTACTATAAATATACTGGTTTATTATGAGCGAATCGGTTAAACTCCGCCCAATCAAGTGAAAAAATCGAGTAATACTATCAACGTATGAGTACAAGTTGCGTCCTTGTGATAACAGACTTGCACTTGCGTTGTTATAAATACCAATTTATACTCTTTCGGAGCACCTGAGATTACCCCCCAGTTTTTGGTTGAGTTCATGTTGCTTATATTGTAGTTTTATATGTTGTGTCATGTGTACTATTGTTCGTCTGTTTGTCTTCTAGTCATGGCGTTGTCAGTTTATTTTCGATTTAAGAGCTTTACTGTCCCTCTTTTATGGTCAATGCAAATAACTATCCATTTTATTTTTCATTGTCTGGATAAATTTAACATTTCCGGAACATTGCTGATATTTATGCTTTAACTAATTAAGAATAAAAGTAAAATCACAAAAATACTGAACTCCGATGAAAATTTAAAACGGAAAATTTCTAAACTTAAGTCGAAATCAAATTATAAAACACATCACACGTGCACAGATTAGCTTCAACTGTCATATTCCTGAATTAATACAGGCGTTTTTAAATGTAGAAAATGGTGGGTTCAACCTGTTGGTTTTTTTTTTACAACGATGCGTGAACAAAACAGACATAATAGGTAAAATAGTCAAAGTAGTGGTACAGCAGACATCACTGTGTCACAATCTCAAAACAAACAATTATTTAACAAAAAAGCACACAAAGCATCTATCAAATTGAAACCACATGCATTGCTTGGAGTGTTTGACGTCATAAAAAGAAAACTTCACATATGATGAAAAATTAATAAATTTGCCGTTTAATGTTTTCAAAACAAGTATATATTCACGTGGGGAATGGTGGTATACAGGGTTGAAAAATCATAAGTATGGTAGAACTAATTTCAGAAACAGACCGAGATTTAAAATTATCCAGAAGTTCTTTTGATATTTAAGAATCAACATATGGTTAATACCCCTCAGTAGTAAAATAATTGTGTCGTTCAAAGTATTTTCACTTTTTTTTTTTTTTGGATAACATCAGATATTATATACAAGTAACTGTCGCTACTCGTCAATCTTTGTTTTTTTTTGTTTTTTTTTTTAGACATACAAACGTTTTATTTCTAAATATTTCCTGTGTACAATTACCTTAGTCGTCCAGGATCAGGCTAAGGGTCCCTGTTTACAAAAATAAACCATCTATCCAGGGGAAATAGAAGGCAACAAAAAAAAAGTTATCCACTTTTAACCTTGGAATACATTTAGTGTAAAAAATATAATATCCATATAATGTTAGAAGCCTCTAACAGTTCTACACTTTAATTTCAAAATAGTAAGTAAATAATTATAAGATACCCACATAAAAGATGTGCATTTACTACAATAACCATGATAGGCTAATACTTTTTTTATCATTTGTTTTTGATACAATTATTATTCTAATACTATAAACCATAAAAAAAAAAAAAGTATTTTCACCTTAATAATATAACAATAAAATAATAACACATAATAGAACAAAACACTGTTGCAAGAACTTACATTTGAAAGTATAGAGTTACGTCATATGAACTAAAAAAACACAAAAAGTCGAACATCCAAAAGACACCAGCACAAATACAAGATATTACAAACACATTGACTGGATGCATTAGTACCGAGCCACGTCAAATGGATATCACAGAAAACAGACCAAACAGTAAAAGTAATATTACTATAGACCAAAGACAAATGAAAGAACAATATAACACGTTGTTAAGATGATAAAAAACGTCAGTACGCAGAATCTATACACCAATACCGTCATGTTTTATTTGTGAAGTTTATACGAAAATTTATCAACAATGTCTTGGTACCTTCCGATGAACCTTTTTAGAAAAACACGAGACTTTCTTTGATATACCCCTGGTTCATCAACTTTCTTTGCAGACACTGATGACATTATACAAAGTCTGAGTAGGACCTGCAATAAGTTTGAGAATGTATTTCCTAAAGTGGGGAAAATTTATTATTTCAAAATTAAAATCGTCTAATAGATTCCGGTACTAAGATGACTGTGTATGTCAAATTCGAGTTATAAGTCTAAAAATGAGACCGTGTATGTTGTTTCTTTAATTTCTAGTTCTGGTGGATATATAAAAACCCAATCAAAAAATTTCGGATTGTTAATTGAAAGAACATCATCCACATCTGAAAGTGAAATTAAATAATCTGGCTTCTTTTATCTTTTTTATTTTACTAGTGTCTGAATAAATTACATTGGTTTAGTTCACACATTAAACTATTATTATACTTGTTACAAATAGTCTTTGCTACTTCACAAAAAGTATTTTCAGATATATTCATAAAAAATATTTACACTATATTTCTTTTACGGAAATTGATCATTCATCCGGAATGACTTTTGGGGTTCTTTTATTATTTAATCAGAACCGAATTGCGGTCGAGTGACCTCACACGACTTTTCTGTTTCCTCGTGTTTGGACAATTTTTTTTTAAGTGTCTGAACTCACTACGGAGGTAAACAGTGCAACATTATATTTAAGGACCCTCCTATAATGCGGACATAATTTTTGTCAATCTAATGAACAATTCTTTAGAGGAACATGCTGATAAGCCGGCAATGTATCGTTGTTTGTACGAAATTGTGTGAAGCTAAGGTATCCTATACAAACACTATTAGTCCTCCAATTTGTTGTTCAATGTAATGAAGACATGAAGGACTTATGATTTACCATATTCTCATCCATGCATGTGATATGTCTTAGTATGTGGGATTACATAAGTGCTCATTTACTCCTAATTGGTAATTTTTTCTGAATATACTGATATAATTAACTTATGATATTCTTTAAAATAGAAAAACAGTTATAGTAATAACTATTGCAATTTCTATTAGATTTTTTAACTCTCTTTCATCTTGTTATAGTATTAAACCCAGTGGCGGATTCAGAGGGGGGCGTACGTGCCCCCCCCCCCTCCCCCCCTCCTTTGCTCGGACTTTTTACGATATTCCCGTGCTTGAATTTCCTATCATGATTTTCTTGATAGAGGGTAACTGCTCACAAGGAAGCTATTAAACCAAGAGTTCCAAACATTGAAGTTGAAATCATCACTTTGTAAAGGAATAGGTCCGGTAAGGGTCGATTTTACACTCAAATTTCAGGTTCATCCAACGAAAGATTTTGGTCACTTTTTAAACACTTTAGTGTCTATTTCAGTTGATTCAATTAGTTTATGTGAAAGATATTTAACTGATTTTGTCATTTAAAACGCTCCGATTCAAGCTTAAATATGGAAAATCTATCAAATATGCAAAACAATGTCCCTTTTCAGACGTTTTTTGTCAAAAATGAAAGTGGCCGCATCAGTTAACATGTTCATCCCCAACCTTTATATTTGTTATATAATATCATCAAATACAACTTACATTTCAATATTAAGAATGAACACAAATGCAGTCACTTTCATTTAAGGCGGAAACCGTATAAAATTTATCTAAAATGTTAAAATTTTAAAGATTACAGTATTTTAGCATGAATTAATGATGCTAGTACCCACTTTATGTGCATTGTATTATTAAGAATAGCCCATAGTTATGTAGCAAAAGCATTCTACTTTCCAATGAATATGCAAAAGGTAACATTTTAACAATTTTGTAAAGCTGCTATATTTTGTGGCCAAAAAGGGGTCTAACTGGACCTACTATTACGGACGCCATCACGAGTTGGTTGACCGTTGTTGAACTACTGTTTAACTAATGATATCGGATATGTTCCTTACGTCGTAACTCCAATCTCCTTCCCTTTCATAAATGTGACCTACCAAATTAGTATTTACCGGATTTGTTATCACATAAGCAACATGATGGGTGCCAAATGTGGAGCAGGATCTCCTTACCTTTCCGGAGCACCTGATATCCCTCTAGTTGGCTGTTTGTCTTTTCCGTTTTAGCCATGGCGTTGTCAGTTTGTTTTCGATTTATGAGTTTAACTGTCCCTCAAGTATATTTAGTTCCACATGGAAAACTCTTTACAAACAATTACGACAAAATTTACAATCATTCGTTGCTTATTTGTTTTTTTCCCTTTTTGCGTAGTAATGATCAAATGGCTATATTTATTTTGCTGTTTAAATATCAAACACTCATTTGCTTTAATAATAAGCATACCGAACAGCAAAAGTGTCACCGTTACTTTTATTCCCTAGATACAAATAGTTGGGTAAGGAAATATAACTATCATTGTAGAAAACATATAACAAACGGAATATCACATTCTTAATTTTACGTTAATGGTTTGTAAAGAAGAGGGACGAAATATACTAGTTGGAAAGTCAAACTCATAAATTGAAAATAAACTGACAACGCCATGTTTAAAATTGAAATGGACAAACAGAAAAAAGCAATAGTACACATGACAAAACATTGAAAACTAAAGAATAAACAACACGAACCCCACCAAAAACTAGGAATGAACTCAGGTGCACCGGAAAGGTAAGTAGATCCTGCTCCGCATGTAGGACACGTCGTGTTGCTTATGAGATAATAAATCCAGTAAGTAGTATAATTCGGTAGGTCACACTTATAAAAGGGAAGGGAATTGTAGTTACGACGTTAGGAACATATCCGATATTATTTGTGAAACGGTTATTCAATAACGGTCAACCAACTCGTAAAATAGTGTGTCATTTAGTCTCTTTGGGAGAATTTCCTTGTTTGCAATCATACCACAAATTATTTTTATAGTTCGTGCAGGTAAATGGAAATACGAATCATTTTATGAATCTTTGATTAAATGTTCTGAACACGAGTTTAGACTATGTTTCCCTTGGAAAATATAATTTGAAAATGAAAAGCAATATATAATAATATATACATGTAAGTTCACGCAAAAAATATGTCCTTGTTTTTATTTAAATAAATCTAACACGTTTCTGAAATTCTGTGTTTTAAAATATTCGTTCTCGCTTTCTCCAATCAGACCTCATGCAAAACAAACACCCTAAACTTGAAAGTTCGAACCTCATCTTGAGAACTAGCAGGTGCTTCCGAAACCACTTAATTGTAAATGTACAACGACATGTAGATTACATACCTGAATAGATAGTTTGTTCATGCAGTAATGGACGTTTTAAATTTATTCGAATATTTACTTGTACTTTTTTACTTTTTCCAAGGGACAAAGGCGGATAAAAGATTGCTTTTGAATGATCCATCCGTCTTGGCAGATCGGCTGACCCGCCTTGAGAGTATGGTAGCCAACCTGAACACTACCGTTAAACAACAAGCTAAAACTATCGAGAATCAAAAGATCACAATACAGAACCAAGCAAATAATAGTAGGTAGATTTGTCATACCTTTTGAAGTGCATTATTGAAATATAAGACGAACGAAATTAAGACAACTCTTAACTCCTAATTCAATAAAAGTCTTAAAAAATACTAAGGCATTCCGAATGATAAATAAATAATGATGTTGAAAGTTGTTTAGAATACACATATATCTCATTGTGTAATAAAAGTTATTGTTTATCCTCATTCATTGGCATTACTTTACAAGGAAAGTAAAGCAAAATAAATCAAAATTGTCACACGAACCATGAATATTTTTGTTAAGTAACATACTTTTTCAAGAAACAAACAAAAATTGTGTTTTAAATTTCGACTTTTTCGTTATTAACTTTAGTTTGCTATTTTGATATAAAAAGTCGTTTACCTCTTTCGGTTATGATACAAAAAAAAACCTGACTTTCATATATTCAAATTTGAGCCTTTCTAATTGGGTTATGCTTCAAATTTATAAAACAAAAAGTGTGACTGCGGATCGCGAACCGCGAATTTATACCGCTGCCAATACCAGTCCCCGGGTGTATCAACAATTTTATAATCCGTATGTCGGTACTGACATGATTTAACTTTTTTTTAAATAGTCTTACATTGTTCCGTGCATGTAAACATATAAAAATTTAAAACCAATTGTTCAGTGAACAATTAAAAGTCTTTCCCATCAAAGATATTTTGTACTCTTTTCTGAAGTGGTACATAAACAGTTTCGATATGCTTTTATGTGAAATAAGGATAATAATTTACTTCTGCCGGTGAAGTATATGTCTCTACCGGTCAAATATGACAGCTTCTGTCACACTGATTCCAAAAATATATAGTTTCTTTATACTTTTGCCATAAAACCAGGAGACAATTGACCACTACCGGTTGATCAAAAGTCATTTCTAGTATTGAGTGACAGATTTATGTATTTAAATTACGAAATAAATGAATTCCGTTTTCATGAAAAGAGTACAAAAATGGCTACACCCGGTTCGTTCAATGTCACTTATGGTTGTCTTTTTCAAGGTCATAATACTAGTAAAATCCGTAGGTGATTTGGTCAATATGAAATTTATAGTGGTCATGCTTGCTTTCCATACATCCAAATTTATTTATGAAATTAAGGTACTTTCGGATCTAAATTTCTGCTTCAAAACATGATTTTTTAAATAGACAATCAAAAGTACACCAAAACCAAAGACTGAGCAACACAAACCCAACCAAAACTGCAAAATGCGGGTAATTTCATTTGCTCCGAAAAAGTAGGTATATTCTGCTCAACATTTTGCATCCATCGGGTTGCTTGTGTTAGAACAAACCGGGTCATTAGTCTAATTCGGAAGGTCACAATTGGGGGGAAAATGAACTTTGTTTTTTATTAACGACATTCGAAATCATATCCCTTATCATCTGTGAAACAGATATACCATGTAGGACAAGATATCTTCCTTGATAACGTAACAGATGGATATCAAGTCAAAAATCCAATTAGATTTACAGTTGAAGAAAAGATAAGATTGTTAATAAACATGAATTATATTTTTGCAGACGTAGCAGTTACTTACACAGTTTGGGGAAGAAAACAATGTCCAAATAATAGTACAAATCTGGTTTATTCTGGTAAGTGTATCCTGACCACATTTTCATCATACTTGTTTTCAGATTAATGGTTTGCATGTATGAAATACACACTCAATAAAAGATGCAAATCCGGCAGCTAAAGTAATGCTTAATGAGGTGATCGTATACCACAAACAATATGCTTGATGCTCGATTTAACCACCTGTATGGGATTTATTGTCGCTTTTAAAGATTTGTTTGATGGCCATTTGTCAAAACATAGTTATTTCAATACGTTTTGAACATGAAGATAATTGTTAAAATTCAATACAACATACTTCATAGCAACGCAACTTTAATAATATCAACATTTATTTCTATTGTATAGAAATAAGAAGATGTGTTATAAGGTCAGTTGGATTTGCTCATCAATTGTTGTCATCAAGTGAGTGTTTTAGCTAACTATAAAGCCAGAATCAATCCATTTTTTCATAAGGAAATGTCTAGTTAGGAATGAGACAGTGGTTCCTATTCGTTTGGTGTGTTTAAGCATATTAATTTGCCATTTGATAAAGGAAATTCCGTTTAGAATGTTCCTGGCTACTATTTCGGTATTGTGTCTTTTTATTTGTAAACAAACTAATCAAGAAATCATGATATTCCAGGCTTTGTTGGTGGAGGTCATTATACTCAATCTGGGGTTGCAGTAGACTTTCTATGCCTGCCATCTGATCCAAATTTTCGAAAAACTACATTTAGTGGTCAGTTTGCTGGAATTTATGGTGGCGAATACGACAGTAGCTTTTTTGTGGCAAATGGCGACGGCAATGATATACCGTGTTCTGTATGCAGAACAAATGGAGCCTCTACTGTTCTCATGATACCGGGAAAAGATACTTGTTATGGTGGATGGAACCTAGAATATTATGGATATTTAGGTGCCCATGATTATAAGTTTGCTGCAGCTACAACGTACATTTGTATGCATATAAATCCCGAATTTGTTACTGGAGGGAGTCGTAACGACAATGGAAAACTTGTTCACCCAGTTGTTGGTATTTGTGGTGGAGCACTTGAGTGTCCCCCTTATCTTAGTAATTATCCACTGACATGTGTTGTGTGTTCAAAATAAATTAGTATTTTTGAAATATGGTATACTACAACATGTATCTTTTATATTTATTCTTCTTTCAATTTTTTTTAAAGGGCAGAGTTTGACCAATATGCATGATTTTCATTGATTAGTGCATGCGAATTCAACTTTCACATTTTGTCCACCACCTACGAGAGTAGAAGGCCATTATGTTTTATAGTCTGTGCAACTGTCCATTCGTTTGTCGGTCCGTATGTCCCGCTTTCGGTTAAAGTTTGTGGTCAAGGTAGTTATTGATAAAATTGAATTCCAAGCAACATTAATCTCAGTACAATTGTGTCCTATGATATGATCTTTTTAATTTAAAATTTAAATTTTTAACCCAATTTCACAGTTCACTGAACATAAAAAATGATATTACGAGTTCAGGTTAAAGTTTTTGGTCAAGGTAGTTTATGATGAAGTTCAGATCCAATCTACTTGAAACTTAATGCACATAAAAGATCTTTGTAATTTAGAAATTAAGTGTTTGACCCCAAGTTCACTGCCCACTGAACATAGAAAAGGAAAGTGCGAGTGGGGCATATTTTAACTCAATTTATATTACTTGGTGTTGTTTTCCATCCTTCAATTTGATTGACATGATGTTTCTACAATAAATTACAAAAACGAAAATGTCAAAAACGGAAATCAATGTCGAAAATGTAACATACACTTCACAATCGATAAAACTCTATAAAAAAGGACAGACATTGCCTAGACAATACCCATATCAGAAGCTTTCCCTTTTCATACAAGACAACAACGATTAACACTGAGAGCGCCTTACCGTGAGTTAGTGTGATGTGCTGTTCGACATGCACATGGGTTAATTTATAGTCGATTGTCCATAGTAAAATTATTTCAAATATATTTATATCGTTCATTTAGAGAAGTCTGTGCAATAATGGACCATTTTGAAGATATGAATGTAATATTCCCTTATATCACAAACGTTTATATGTGATAACCGTGCTTTCATAAACACATATCATTAAACAGAACTTGACATATTTTACTCAGTCACAATTACAATCTGAAATACGATACAATAGGCCACTTCACAAATCATAATATTTCTCTAGTATATATTATAAGACACCTATGATTACAACAACTCCGCGGCAACACATGTTTAATGGTGACCGTCAAAGTTATCAAGTTTCTATTTCAACCAATGCTACAGAAAATAAATTTAAGGCAGTTTTAATTGTTGAAGTACACCTCTAGCTCTGTTACATTGCAATGAATTATCTTAATGTTCTCTTGCACGACCGTTCTGTATGAATTGAATTTAATTGCCATACAATTGCGTAGATATATGTATATTATATTCACTTCAAAGGTAAACGTTTCAAGTAACGATCTAAAATATGATTCATAATTCCTTTTCAAAAGAATTGTCAATGTTTTACCCATCTAAAGGTCCGTAATAACATATGTTGCCCAATTGTATTACAACTTCCTTACATAAATGGCTGTCATGTTTAAAATTCATTGATAATTTGTCACTTTACTGGTGGTAAAATGATGAACTTCTTGCTTGTGAAACTATTTATCTTATCTCTGAGTACACACAGTGTGGTAGTTGCATCCTGTAAAAACAAAACTCAGATGACATCACCATTAGATTCAGGTAATGTTGCATATCAATTAGAATAAATTAGATTTTGGCAGTCAGTAAATAAGGAAGATTTGAGTTGTATTTGACTAATGCGACGCTCGTTACAAGATAGTAAGATCTGGTATGGGTGCATTTCTTTCTAACCCAAACGATGCAAACGACCAAACGCGCACATGTTTTGATCATTTTTTATAACAAATGTTTGCAAAGTTTATATAAACTTTGAGAAACTATGCAATCGCTAAAGATGCGTCTACAGTTTGTCGTTCGTCGTTTGTTAGTACAAACGCTGCATTTGTTTCTAATTTGAACTTGATTAAACGATATATTTATTCTACGTTTGTACATGCATACTTAAAAGTTCAAACATTGTCAGTCAAGACTTATTTAACGTTGTATGTGTTTCTACTTTCGTAGCATTTAGAAAACAACAACAAACGCCACACAACGTTTACAAAATTTTGGTTAGAACAAAATGCAGCCTAAGTATGATATACTTTTCCCCTACAAAACAGATACTAGTAAATCGTTGTAAAACAATAATGTAAAACTTGCAACCGAAACAAAACCAGGAAGGACAATAGCTACTTTGCTAATAGTAAACAATAGAGAGATCAAATCTTCGTTATACTAAATGATCATATTTGTTTTGATGCTATGGAACTGTAATCAAAGAAGTAAATAATGTGGGCATAGTACAGTTATTGTCATGGCACATTTTTTGAAGACATGGTTAAACTTTCTTTCATAAATATCTTTCTATTAGGTATATACAATTATGATGTTTGTGGACAATATACTGAATTCTAGAGGTTTCCAGACTTTATATATAGTATCAAATGTGCTAAGATCCGAGAGCCTTTATACTATTTTTGAAAATATTTCATGTTTACACTATTAAGCGTATGCTATTTTTGACTGTCCGTCTGGTATCTTTCGTCTCTATTTTAAATGATTTTTTCAGGATTTTTTGCTTCTTCTTTAATTGGCTACATTCGATTTTTCTTTCAATCAACCAATGCAAGCAACTGTTATGTGTCCTTATGTAATGTTGCATCGTTTCTCCGTATATGGTGCATGTTATGGCGAAGAGAAAATAATGAAGATTATTTAATATTTATTTGGTATTGCTTTTATCAACATTGTCAGAATATCTCAAAAGAAGTATGCATTTTGTTCATGATTTAAGTAAACATTCCAAAATGTAAGCATCATTTTAAGTTTCAAATGTGACTTCTTTAATGAATGAGAGGCGCTTGGTACTAAGGAGATTTTCAAACTTATAAATTAAAAACAAACTTGCATCGCTGTGACTACAAACGAATACGACGAAAGATAAAAAAAACAACAAATAAAACACAACATAGAAAACTAATTACCGAGCAACACGAACTCCATCACAATATATAAATGATAACAATACGTCTTACCTAGTTTATTACGCTGCTGTAGAAAACTGTTAATGTTTCATTGGTTGTTTTATTTTGGTATATATACATTATCTCATTAAAGCAATTAAACATATTGGAAGGGGGAATTTATGAATAATACAGATGTTTCAACTAATGTAGTGTCCTTATTGTGATAAGGCAAAATAAACAGCAGTTTACCGATCGTTTAATCTCAAAAATCGGTAAAAGAGTATTGTTAAGGACCTTAATTATTTCTACGGATGATTCGAACCCAGTATTATCATTATTAAGCTATGACCATTTGAGTAGTTGAGGGTAGGATAACCCATCGAATAAGCTGAAAAGTTCGTATTGAATAGTAATACAGTTGGTTAGTATCGGCCAGATAAGTTCTGGTGTCTATCGTTAATCATTTGGAAAGAAGACTAACCATTGTTTGTTATTTATGTTTCAATGGCCTCCTGACTGTTTGTTAATTGTTCAAAATAGAATTGTTTTGGGATTACAGACCCTCTTTAATCAACTACATTATATATATGCATATACTCCAACTGTTAAAAATCCTGGAAACATTCGGTCATTGTCGATTTCATTGTTTAATTAGCTATGTTTTCTTATATTTCGAGTTTTACAAATATAATTTTGTTCAACTTAAGTGAAGAAAAGATGGTGGTAGTCATCGTCTTGTTTTAATTGGAATCCGTTACTTTATAAATCATATCGAATGAAAAGGTTTCACACAATAGCAGATTGGAAGATATACGTTATCTATCACTTAGGCATTTTTGAAAATATCAATCATGATCATTCTATAGATATAGGAAGATGTGTTGTGAGTGCCAATGAGACAACTCTCCGCCCAAATAACATTTAAAAAAAAGGAACCATTATGGGTCAATGTACGGCCTTCAACACGAAGCCTTGGCTCACACCGATTAACAAGCTATAAAGGGCCCCAAAATTACTAGTGTAAAACCATTCAAACGGGAAAACCAACGGTCTAATCTATATAAAAAACAAAAAAACGAGAAACACGCATATATTCCATAAACAAACGACAACTGCTGTACATCAGATTCCTGACCATTTTTCTTGACCATGTATGAAAGACCAAAATTGATTCAGTTTCATTTGAAAAAGCATAGACAAAACCGTTTCTTATATATTAAGTAATGCATTGAAAGATATGGCAATGTTGTATCACAGAAAACCATAGCATTAGAGAAAAAAGTAAAAACACAAAAATACTGAACTCCAAGGAGAATTCAAAAAGGAAAGTCCAAAATCAAAAGGCAAAATCAAAAGTCCAAACACATCAAACGAATGGTTAACAACTGTCAAATTCCTAACTTGGAACAGAAATTTTCTAATGTAGAAAATGGTGGATTGAACCTGGTTTTATAGCTAGCTAAACCTCTCACTTATATGACAGTCGCATCAAATTTCATTACATTGTCATGTAAACATTTTTGTTTTGGAATTTAAGATCCTCAATGCTCTTCAACTTTGTAATTGTTTGGATTTATAAAAAAAGTTTAATATAAGCGTCACTGATGACTCTTATGTAGACGAAACGCGCGTCTGGCGTACAAAATTATAATCCTGGTACCTTTGATAACTATTTACCCCACTGGGTCGATGCCACTGCGGGTGGACGTTTCGTCCCCGAGGGTATCACCAGCCCAGTAGTCAACACTTCGGTGTTGACATGAATATCAATAATGTTGTCATTTTTATAAATTTCCTGTTTACCAAACTTTGAATTTTACGAAAAACTAAGGATTTTCTTATCCCAGGCATAGATTACCTTAGCCGTATTTGGCACAACTTTTTGTTTTGGAATTTAAGATCCTCAATGCTCTTCAACTTTGTAATTGTTTGGATTTATAAAAAAAGTTTGATATAAGCGTCACTGATGAGTCTTATGTAGACGAAACGCGCGTCTGGCGTACACAATTATAATCCTGGTACCTTTGATAACTATTTACACCACTGGGTCGATGCCATTGCTGGTGGACGTTTCGTCCCCGAGGGTATCACCAGCCCAGTAGTCAACACTTCAGTGTTGACATGAATATCAATGATGTGGTCATTTTTATAAATTTCCTGTTTACCAAACTTTGAATTTTACGAAAAACTAAGGATTTTCTTATCCCAAGCATAGATTACCTTAGCCGTATTTGGCACAACTTTTTGTTTTGTTTTGTTTTGTATTAGATCCTCAATGCTCTTCAACTTTGTAATTGTTTGGCTTTATAAAAATTTTTGATATGAGCGTCACTGATGAGTCTTGTGTAGACGAAACGCGTCTGGCGTACAAAATTATAATCCTGGTACCTTTGATAACTGCTATGACCAGGTTGTTGTCGCCTGGAATCATTCCCCATTTCGATTCTCAATTTTATTTCGTTGATTAAATTCAAAATGGTCCATAAAAATAGATTTTTTGTTAAATTTGAATAAATTGTCAAAATTTTAACCATGTTAAGGCATGTGAAACATAGGGCACAGATCAGATTTTCAAGTCCTACCTGTGCTCTATCTCATATATTTAGGTGATAAGTGTAAAAACAAACATACAATGTAACTAGAAAAAATAGTTTTATCGACGCATGCGATCTATTATTTTTCCTCTTCAAAATATCAACTTGAATTTAAACTTTCTATCTTTATTTCTTTAAAAATCTAAATAATTGTCATTTTCAACCTCATGAATAGAGTGCCGGTACGCACAATTTAAGCAAAACGCATCTAACAGGTGTATTCGATATGATTCATTGTAATAATGAATATATATTCTACCACTGCATCGAGTGTAATACGAAATTTATCCACTTGAGACAGTAAAATTTTCAAATTTAAAACGCGAGGCTTGCCCGAGCGTTTTAAATATTTAACATTTAACTGTCGAGAGTGGATAAATATCGTATTACACGAAATTTGGTAATGGAATCTGTTTCTCAAATGATTTTCTAACATCATGCAGGCAAACTTATTCCTTCTTTTCGAATGATCTGCAAAAAGATGTGTTCTGTCTTTGTGACGTCATCAGGCATGGTCGCCTTACTGAGATCAAAATAATTAATCATTTTTGTTATGAATGAACTACACAACTATAACAAATCGCACGTGGTAAAAGATCACTCAACCAGAAATTCAATGTAATTGAAATTAACATAACAAAAAACTTGATGTACGATAAAATTGAAACTGCTTTATAAACAATGATAAATACAGGTAGCCTTTGTGAGAAATAAATAAAGATAAAAAAAAAACATACTTTATTCAAATATTTATATATGGTGAGAGGTACTGAGATTAAACGAACCACACGTTTATTAATTTGTGTTATACAATGGGTGCAGAAAGGAATAAATTGACGAAGAATTAGAGAAATACTATTCTAAAATTGTGGCTTTGTTGAATATCATCATTTATTTAGTTGAAAAATCCAACCCATGCCAGTTACATGTACAGTGCTGATAATTTAGCTGCGATAAATTATAATTCTCTAAACATAATTTTTAAATTTACCCACAATGACTTAGATAAGATGAATAAATATAAACATTAATAACTGTCCTATCTCTGAATTAACAATTCAGTTCCACAATGAAACTTTATACAAATATTACCGACTAAATGAAATGTGTCGCTCCTTTGTTGTATTTGCTTTTGTATGGTGAATTCACTTGGTCTGTCTTACGGCGTTTACAAATCAAAACAAACTGACTATGCTCGTGTATGTAGTAACGCTATAGATTTTAAAGAATCTATGTATAACTACATGTACTTTATTATTTTAGGCCAGTCTGGTTTAAAAGTAAAGGATTTTCCGTTACAAATCAAGTAAAACATTTACTCAAGTAAAGATACATTAGTTGTCAAAATGCGCATCTGGTGCAAACAATATGTACCGTTAATGTTATGATTCCGTATAAAAAAATATTTGATTTGGAAATTTGACTGTAATTCGGGCATCTTTATAACAAACGAGATGTGAAAAGAACCTGCAAATTCAGATATCAGTACGATTAATTAAACCCATTGATCCTTGGAATAAAATGCATTTTAATTCCTAATACTATTTTCTCTAGGGAAATTAAATTTGAAAATGATTTCCCCATAAACTATCATAATTTATTGATGATGTAAACACATATGTTGTCTCTGATTTTCATTTAAATTTAACAAAAAAGCTTTTTTAGCAAAATATCTTGCGGAAATTGTTCTCAATATAACTTCTATTTATTAAAAGTCATATCCCACGCTTTTTAAAATAACATGCCTCTTGCAAAGAGCACTTTAAAATTTAAAATCAAACCTATCTTGGGAGCTAACAGGTGGATCAGTAACAATGTAATTGCAAATTTACAACAAC
Source organism: Mytilus trossulus (assembly GCF_036588685.1). Taxonomy (NCBI): domain Eukaryota; kingdom Metazoa; phylum Mollusca; class Bivalvia; order Mytilida; family Mytilidae; genus Mytilus; species Mytilus trossulus. The sequence goes on along the minus strand of NW_026963338.1, from coordinate 206,954 downwards.
ATGTATACAATCCATCTGATTGGATAGTTTAATCAGTATTGAACGTATTCAGATAACTTAAGTTTTTCTTCTGCTTTTTCACTTTTCCCAATAGACAAAAGCGGAAATGGAATTCTCGATCAGTCATTGTAAATCGCTAAGCCCGTCTTGAAAGTACTTAGACATACCTGAAAAACAACTTATTTCAAAACAACAAACTGACACTATCGATAATCAGAAATCAACAGTTCATTCAACGTTTTGCAGTTTTCAAGATAATAGGGTAAACATCATCATTATTTATAGAAAGAACTCCGATAAAGAGTTGACTAGCAATTTAGATCTTGTTGATTTTATTTTCCAGATCGTTTCGGTACTGAATGTTTCTAGCTTTATAATTCATGTTTCCATATATTGCACTAATATGTAAAACTGTGGTACTTAAAACTATCGTAGTTCTACGAATTCGGCGATGTAAGACCTATTTGTAGATAGTGTCTTTCTGATCGCGTTTTCTATTAAAACATATCTTTATTTATAACAAAATAAAAGATAAAAATGCAAAATCAGTAAAGTCCCCTATCAAGGGTCATAACGCCTTTAGGAAGACGTCAGAACGTTTTGGCATAAAACTGAGAGTAGGTTGATCTTGCCAGTTTTACCCTGTCAGGTTTTCAAGATAAAAGACAAAACTTGCAATTTACCTGAGTCTATGATTTATTTATTGCCATGTTGGGCATACCATATTGTGGCCTAGTTTGGTTAAAGACAACGTAGTTTGAGAGGGATTTTATCGTAGTAGTAATTGAACATTGACGGACACCGCATTGCGACGACCAAAGCTCACTTGGGGAGTGTCATGTTCAGATGAGCTTATGAAATGCTAGTCTAAATTAATATTAAAAAACATAATTATGTAAAAAAAAAAAATCTGTGAACATGAATTATTTTTTAAATTGTTTTCTATTTTACCATTTATGTTGGGGTTGTTTTTATAGCATATTCAAATTAAATGGCAAATATGCTTCCGAATAAATTAACCTGAAGTACACGTTTGCATCTTCGACAAAATTTTAATGGATCTCTATTTCAACAAGATACAAAACGCACTTCTATTTTACGAATGATATAACTATTATCAAATCAAAATCATTTTGGGAACATCTCTACATCTTATACGAATATCATTTTCTTTAGTTAACTTTTAAAACAATCGTTTGTTTCAATGCATATCAGATAAATGCATTTTTAATTTATTGTTTGTTGAAAAAAACGTCTTTCTTATCATCCATTTTCAATATGTTTATCTATAGTTTAAATAGTTTTTAATAATGCTGTTAGCACACCTTTCAAAAGTAATGTAGTGATTATTTGAGCGTTTTGTCACAGGGTATATTCAATACAACACATTAAGGATAGTTTGCTTTCAAAACAGTCAATTACTTTAAGAATGATAGTAAAGTAAAATTGTCCGCCTCTCTTTTACTTACTAAACAACAAATTTTAATATAGATATACCAAAAGTATATAATGAATTAAAATGTATTCCCTACTTCTCATTAAAGATATTATAAGAATATGAAATACTTAATGGTATATTTCAGATAATGAGGAAATTTTCATTATGATACTATCTTAATTCTGCAAGGTAAATAATTTCTGTTGCATCATATAAATGAATATAATTTCCTTTGTTTTTTTTAGATGATTGATTAACTATATAACATTGCTATTTGTCAAAAAGGAAAGACCAGACAACAAAAGAACAGTTCAAAATAATTAAAATATGTTTGTCTTATAAAAACCTAAGCACGTTTCAACAAAAACCAGTTTTTGACCGTAGGATAGTGCCAAATACGGTTAAGGTAAACTATTCCTGGGATAAGAAAATCCTTAGTTTTTCCGAAAAATCCAAAGTTTAGATACAAGTTTATATAAGATGTATTTAAACTTGTCTGGAGTTCTGTCCTTTACATATCTGTATTGTCATTTCCAATAAGAATGATCTGTTCAAATGTTTAATGTCAACCGTAATTTATTTAAAAGATCTAAAGATTTAAAAAGGACCCTTTTTATCATTTATGTTACATCTTTGCAGATGAAGCAGATATATTGACAGTTTTTGGAAGGGGAACATGTCCAAACTGTAGTTCATTTGGTTGTTTTGTTGTATTCTGGTAAATATTTCACAAAAGAATTTGTAAGTATAAGATACTGCTTTTCTTTATATTAGAGAGGTCTTTTGTGTACATCCATGTTATTGAAATACTTTTATTTAGGCAAAAAATACGTTATTTTTTATAACATATCCACTTTTTGTGGTTAGTGTTCTAAAAATTATAATGATGGAATTGAAGGCAAATTTCATGCTTGTTCCAAGTGAAATAATTTTGGTACAGACTGTCTGCTTTGAATTGGAGGCGGCCAACGTAAAAATACTGTGAACTTGTATACGTTATTAACGTCAAATGTAAACAAGTATTTATATTTCAGTTACGAAGTATTCAAGAGTATGCATGACGAGAATCTATTGAAGACCCATTTATAACTATCAAGATATTTTCTTTCATCCACGTCTTACAACAAAAAAATACATTGTTATCATTCATATAAATGTTAATGGAATAATGAGCACAATAAAATATTGCGCATGATGGGTGTTCATGTAAACCATTAAAGCATCATCAAAATCACAACTCGAAACTATATGTTTATTTTTGGATCTTTTCCGCCTGTATGCCTTTATCTATGAATCTTAAGTGATCGTTTCATTAAGATGATGTACTCTTCTCAGTCTTTTATTGACAATAAAATCATTGTTTTGTAAAATATCGTAATGCTTAACGTTATTTAAAGTAAGGAATGCATCTTTCATGCAAAGCTCTGGTTCATTGACCGGTTTTGGTTATACTGTGTGTTTTTTTGTGGTTTATGAGCTGGTTTTTTTTCTGCGTTTTGAATTTTCAAATATATTTACCTATTGCATCACTGAAGTGACATTTATTGTCAAAATACACACCTGGTGTGCGGAAAAATAGGTACCTTTAATGTTAAATGTATATTTGATATTGTATGAATATTCTATTTTGATAGAGATCTTTTCGTTTTTTGGCAAAGGTTTACTTTTACCATCTGTTGCTTAATTAGTGTCACGCGAACAAAAGTTAGGTTAAATATCTATAAATAGAAATTATGTTCAGACGGAATAATCCATTCTTGATATTCACAGTCAAAGATGTCATCACTTTTAATTTCTTGTATTCTAGTATATTGGGGTATGACAGTGGACTCATTAACAACAACCTCAGATTCTGGTATTATCAATTGTTAAGCCTTAATAGTTGTGTTTTTTTTTAAAATAATACAAAATAAAATTAGGCAATATTTACCTTCATATCAAACGTTGTTTTCTACGATCGATCCAAGGACGTAACTGAGAAAAAATATATTAAGAATTCTATTTGAATCTGCACTCCAGCTGACAATAATGTATTAAAATATTATAGTTACATGTATATATGATGGTTACAAAAGCAATATTTGGTAAAAGAATAAATGTAAATATATATTTGGGAAAATTCGGAATTTACTGCATATATTTTGTTGATATTGATCGTAATTTTTAAATGATGATGTATAACTGGTAATTTACTATGTTCATTAATATTTAAGGAGTTTGTTTTTATGGTAAAACTGCTGAACGTGTTCTTGACATTCTTGCAACTGGAAAATACAGAGAAATTTCTCCTTCAGGTTTGCAATTTGTATTGTACACATTTCTTGTTTTTAATGTAGTAAATGCATATATGTATGAGCGGCGTTCTTGTTCAGAAAAAAATAAAATAGGAATAAAATGTTAAAAACGTCAAGTTTGATATACAAGATAACGTCAAGTTTGATTTACAAAATTTATATTCAAACACAACAATAAAGACCATGTTTCGGATTTTATATACGATACATATTTTCAACAACCAAAAAAAAAAAAAATTGTATTTTTTGTTTAGCAAATTTTAATTGTATTCATATATATAATTCGTCAAATGTTACGTTAAATCAAAGTCACATATAATTAAGAATGTTTACATAAACTTTTGCCAAGTTTCTTTATGCAAATGTTATAGTTTGATTTGTCTTAAATTTCTATTCACGTCAAACCTGTGCTAGATATTTTCAAATGCATAAATTGACAGTGCGTAGACCAAAAGACTGCTCTGATTTAGAACCGAATAGTGATACCAGTGGTGTTTATACGATATACCCGACTGGTGGCAGGGGAGTCAAAGTTTATTGTGATATGAAGACTGATGGTGGACGCTGGACAGTGAGTATTTGTTTTTTACTTAATTGTCACATATCTATTGTTCTAAAGTTGTAATGACTTTCTAATACTGTCAAACGAACGTTATTGGAATCATTTAATATTGCACAAAAAGTCTATAAAGAAATCAAATTGCAAAAATATAGGACCCTTATCCTACATGTAATTCACATGATAGGTCAGCAGTTTTGTTTTATTTCAATTTATGACGTTTTATTTGCAGTTCTATTGGTAACGATGGATCAATTCTCTTTGATAAATCCTTAAAATCATTCCAGTTATCATATTTATGGAATGTAATACAAGGAAACTTTCAAAACAAAACATTTATTTGATGCAAGGAAATACTCCGATCTTGGAATCAATGTAATGAAAATATAAGTAATATATATAGTCATGGACTAAAAATTAATAAAATCGGATGACGAAGGGATACATATCTTTATTAAAGACAATTTTATCAATATGTCTCTTATTCTAGCACGATTTATTCTTTTCCTGACCTAGCTTTTTGATAAATTTTATTTGACCAATATGTGGTTCGTATGATCTCAGTTCTTCATTGGTCCAAATTTAGTTTTGGTGTCAATTTATTGCTTTCCTTTTAAATTTCCATTTTGACTTTATGAAAAAGGGTGACAAGGACAATAAAAATCAAAACCAAGGAGTAAACAAAGAACCTTTACATCAACAGTTATAAAAATCAAATAAGAAACAACACGAACTCCACTAAAAACCGGGAGTGAAATCAGGTGCTCCGGAAGGTTAAGCACTTCCTTCATCGTATAGGGCACCCGTCGTGTTATTTCTTTGTTCAGTTCGAGAATGATGGAAAGTTATTATGACTGAGATAGAATTTTTAGATCATTCGAAAGGAAGGGTTTAGTGTATCAGTATATCGTTTAAAATTGTTTGAGAAACCGAATTCATCACCAAATCTTGTGCAAAACGATATTTATTCACTCTTTGAAAAGTGTTGAATATTTAGAACGCTCGGCACGGTTTGCGTTTTAAGTTAGATCATTCCAATGTCTCGAACGGATAAATATCATATAAATTTTGTCAAATAGGTAAAATCTATATATTCGATTAGTTTAAACCACAGCTGCTGCCTGCCATATATGTTAATGTGTGTGCACTACTATGCTGTCATTAAAGGTACTTGTTAGACGAATGGATGGATCACAGGATTTCAATAAAAAATGGGTTGAATATACAAATGGTTTTGGAAACCTTTATAAAGAATTTTGGTTGGGTAAGTCTATTAAGAACACTTAGCTTGGTATTGAATGTTGTTGTTTAGTAAGCATAACAAGCAAATCATATAAAACATGAAATATATATATTATATACAAGTCTAAATTGAAAACTACGTTCAAATCTATGATTGCGTTGGATAAAAACCGCAATTTTTATACGTTTTCATATAAAACAAATTTCGTTATAGAAGGGTCTAAAGATATATATGTATATAGATACAATCTAGATGTAGATCTGGTGTACAAAAAAATATTGACGCATAACATCTGGTCCTCAAGTTTATTGTTTTCTGTTTAGTATTAAATTTATTTTAAGATCCATTTTGTTACATTTTGTGATCAAATTTATTTGGTAATCGCCAATGGTAGTCAGCAGGGTTAAAGAATATCAGTTATTTAACCTGTTAGTCAAATGCGTTTTATTTAAATATACTTTTTCACTTTTTTGGTCTTTTGTAAAATGTTGTTTGTGGTGTATTTAGACCCTTCTACAACGAACTTTGTTTTACATGCACACGTATAAAAATTGTGGCTTTTATCCAACGCAATAATAGGTTTGAACGTAGTTTTCAATTTAGAATTGTTTTGTATATAGATACATATTCCATATTCAAATTTAATTTTACAATGATTATAATAGCTATTTTCACTAAAACAAAATCCGTTTATTAGTACCAGTAAACAAATATTGAACTTCTGACAACTAGATATAAGATCTGTCTTTTTACCAAAATAACAATTCACAAAAAATACCGAACTCTGAGGAAAATTCTAAAATAAATGTCCAAAGCAAATGGCAACATCAAAACCTCAGACACATTTTGCGAATGAATTACAACTGTCATATTCCAGACTTGGTAAAGGCATTTTCTTATGTAGAAAATGGTTATCAAACCTGATTGTATTGCAAGCTAAACTTATCATTCAACGATTTATAAACAAAACAAAGAGATATAATCAGTAAAAATGTCAAAGATATGGGTAAAACAGTCAGTGAATTATTTGTGAAATGACTAAATCGCAAAAGTTATATTGTTTCAATATACGTATTTCTGAACAATCACAACACAATACAATTGGTCATCTGTACCTATTATGAATGCTCTTTTTAATGAACAATATAACCATTGACCGTATTTGTTTCTAGGAAATAGATATTTACATACATTAACTTCAATTGGTAAGACGGAAATGCGTGTTGACATGCAAAATTTCAAAGGGGAAAGAAGGTTTGCTAAATATACAACATTCAAGGTTGGAGATGCCTTATCTAAATACAAATTGACTATTGGTGGTTTTACTGGTAACGTTCGTAAGTAGACCAGGTTTATAAATAATTCAAAAATTAAATCGACACATATCCGCATATCAATATTCAATGTTTCGAGTTAATTGTTCTAAAATTAATATGGAATTATATCAATGACTACTGAGCAAAGGATGTATTCAATTTCATTTATATAGGTAAAGTTTATCATGTGAATCTGCTTTAATAATTTGCTTTATCGAATTAAAATGATTCAATTTTCTTCTCGTAGATTGATTTCGAAATACAAACGTTAATACCTTAGTTTAGAATCGTAACTGAATATAAGGAGTATCAAGCAAGAAATATGCTTTGAAAATCCGAACTTTTTCTAGTTAAAATTAAATATCTAAAAAACCTTGCAATTCATGCGCGTAAAACTAAAATAAAATAAAATAAAAATAAGTCACCCCATACGATGTGTATGTGACTCATCTTACTAACGACATGCTAACTGATACACATGAGTCATATTGAATAATATGTTGAATACACAAATTTTTGAACCAAAAAATGATCGTGTCAATCAATCTTTTTTTTTCATTCTCCGATTATAGAAGATTTGAAAACACGTTATGAAGTACTTATTTAAACAGTTTAGATTTGAAATTGAAACTTTAAGTTGAAATAGCATGAGTTAAGGAACAAACTAAGCTAAAAATATTGATGGATTATGAAGCTCCTTTACGAGATGATTAATTTTTAGAAAATGTAAAACGCTGATTCGGACTTTTATCGTATATTTACATTGGAACTATTTGGATCTCATATCAAAAGAATAGAAATCTAGAATGTGTTTAATTTTTAGTAAATTACTTTTAAGAGCTTTTGAATTCCTATATAAAAAAAAGAGTGTTATGGGCAAAATACTTTACCCTGTATTGAAGAAAAACAACCAAGGAGTTCGAACATCTGACAAAAATTCTGAAATTTCAACTAAGTACACCCTTGCGTTCTCTACAATGTAGCTGCTATTTTGTATTTCAGCTGATGCATTTGCATCGGGAAATCATAACGGACAGAAATTTACAACATCTGATAATGATAACGACCAGAAATCTGGAAATTGTGCAACGGAACAAAATAGAGGTGGAGGTGGATGGTGGTTTAGCAGATGTGAAATGGTTTACTTTACTTTTCCGTATGCAAACAATACGAAAGGGATCACTGGTAACGGATTGATTCAGTGGGAATATTGGAAGGGGTCTACTTATTCATTGAAATATGCGTCGATGATGATACGTAGAGTTTAAGACTAAGAATAAACAAATCTGTCAAACTTTTTATTGTTAATTTATTATTTCAACGGATCAAATGTCATATATTATCAAGTCTAAGGAATCTTTTTCTGATATGATAATACGAAATTTTAACAGAACAGATTCTGTCAACATCACATTCAAATTATAATTTCAAATTGGTCATTCATAATGAACAGGAAAAAAGTAAACTAACAAAACACCGAAATACGGGGGAAAATTTAAACAGAAATTCCCTAGGCTAATGACAAAATCAAAAGCTCAAACACATAAAAAATTGGTAAGTGCATATAGTACTTAGAACAGGCATGTTCCTATGCAGAACCTGGTTTTATAGCTAGTTAAGGTCGCAATGAACAAAAAATTGTCTATTGCATACACTTTGTTAAAATTATACATACTACTTATTGAAACCAAGATACTTTAATCTGTTACACTTGCTATAATGGTACTGAAGGAAAATCCTTAACCGTATTTAAAATTGTGTATTGGAGGATATTATTATGGTAGCTTATTTTTCTCATAATCAATTAATTATGCTATAACTTGAAACATTTCACGTGACTGGGCGGAGTTTATCCAGTCCGCTTTTATACACCCGTTATCTTTAAACAAGTGTTTTCGGATAAAGTAATCAATGAAATGTCCAGTTATGGTCATTGGGCCGGTTAAATAAGTAAACTTTGTATGTGTATTCGCACAAACATACTAAGACGAAGTATTTTTGTCTGTAAAGCTGAGTTTAAAAACATGAAAAAATGCCAAATTGTGAAATTTGTGTATATGAAACTAAAACTATGACGACAGCAATTGCAATATATGCATAAGTGATTATTCTAATACGTTTTGAAAACCTGTGTCTTCATTCAAGCAGAGGCGGACTAAGGAGGTGGCACCCCCCCTTTATTTGTTGGAAACATTTGCTTCATTATGTAAGCAATCTTTGAAATGTGTCTGCCCGGGACCCCTCTTAAGCAATCATTGATTCCCTTTTATGAACGTTTCTACACCCTCAAGTATTCTGAAAACAATAAACAAAAATACGGAGTGACAAGAATTTCATGCTCCGGATTTTGAACATGTGCTTTTGGCGGGGTTGACGATGTGTATGTGCTCGAACCTCCTCCTAACAGCTGTGTAACAACAGAACACAAAAACATAAGGACAACCTATAAAAATTAGTTAGAGAAGGCTTCATTTGTCAATTCGGCATTAAAAATTCAACAAAACTACGAAAAGACAACAGACTACATTTTACTGAACTTACAGCACTCGTAGCCATCTCTTACTAAACAAAAAGAAATGTATAAGCAAACTAACCTTTCACTCTATCACATCCAGGGGTTAAATAGGTGTTTAAAATATTAATAACCAGTTTAGCCAAAATGGAGTTTCTGATAAATCATGTAGGACAAAAGCTGTTCGTTATCATATCAGTATTTAGTTGTTATCAAATTAATGTAGAAACGACATTACTATTTTATGTCTGCAATATCCTTCGTTGGAATAAGAACATTTGAAAAGAAATGGTCCTAAAAATAGTAAAATTACAAAAATACCTATCTTCGAGAGAATCCTAAAAGGAAGGTTACTCAGCAAATGGCAATAAAAAAGCTCCAACACATTAAACGAATTGATACTAACTGTCATATTACATATTCCTTACTAGGTACGGAAAATGTTGGAATAAAAATGGTTTTATAGCTAGCTAAACCTTTCACTTTTAAAATAAAATTAACGGTACCAATTTTCTTGCACCAGATGCGCATTTTGACAATACATGGCTCTTCGTGATGATCATGGCCAAAATATTTGAAATCCAAAGCTTATTTAAAAGATAGAGAGATATAATCCAAAAGGTCCAAAAGTATAGCCAAATATAATATTCGCATAAAATTTTATGAAGGTATTTATCAACACATCATTAAAACTGGGCATGTTTACTTCCATGGAACTTTTTCTTTGTCATCAATATACAACAGGTACCAGGATTAAAAGAAATCAATCCGTTAATTTGAAATGTATAATTTGAATTGGGTCGTCAACATGGTTTACATTGTTTTTTGTTGTTGTTTATTTTTTGTTTGTTTTTTGTTGTCTTATTAGGTCTTTCCACTTTTCTGTGGAAAGACCTATTGTTTTTCTTCTGATTATTTTTTTTTTTTTTTTTTTTCTTCCGCCTAATTTTGTTCTTGCGATAAACATTTGTTTCGCAATATGTCACTTAGATATTTGGTATATGATATCGAACAGTTTATGCGCTTTTGAAATTTACCCTGCGTAAACGAATACTTTTCTTTGTAGGAGTTATCTCCCCAAACACTGTTTTCCTTGTTAGCGCATCTCCTTCGCACCGGTAAAAGATTAAGACAAATTTATTTAACAAAATTGCTCGTTATATCCTTCGCATGATTTGTCCTATTTTGACCGAAGCGATATGACCGCTCCATATGAGAGTTATTTCCCCTTATGCATCTGATATAAGTGATATGAATTTCTATCTTATAAATCATAAGTAATAGAGACCTAGGATCTTTTGATTTGAGGTCCTTGGTCCCAAAAAATAAAAAATAGGTCAAGGTCAAAGGTCAAGGTCATATTCTAATTTTTGAATTTGGCTTATTTCCACTAATTTCCAGAAACCGTATAAGATATCGACAAATTATTTTTTCTAAATTGTTAGTTGCGACATGTCATAACACGTAAATTTTGATTGCAAGGGTACGTTGAACTTAAAAGTGAGTTTTCTCCCCTCTTGTATTTAAAAATACGCGTATGGTGATATAACTGATTAACCAAATATAATTAAGACCTATGGTCTTTTGATTTTAGGTCCTTGGTTTATGACCTTGAAATTGATCTCAAGGTCAGAGATTAATTTGACGTTCTAGTTTTTGACCTTTGCTTTCAGCTCATATGTATACATGATATAGCCTTGAGACTTTTGGCGAAAGGTATCAAACCATTTAACCTTGAAAAAAATAACCGGAAGTGACCTTGTGTAAACCGGAAGTAGCTATTTTTTGTACTTTATTAATAAAAAAGTATATAGAACCAGATCTTTTTGGAATCACTGTCAATTAAATATTCAAATATAATCGGAAGTAACATTTTTCAAACCGGAAGTTACAAATTATCTCCCTTATTTAAAAAAAATGTATAGAAACCATATATTTATGTAATCAGCGTACAATAATCTATCAGTTGACGATTGAAATGACATTTTAAACTTAATTTTACAACTTTCATATTAAAATACATTGTTTTCAGTGGAAAGACCTTCAATTGTTCTCTGAACAATTGGTTTTTAATTTTATTGATTGTTTTTCTGTCCTTTTTTAATCTGCTAACTATTTTTCATTAGCTTCGCCTGCCTTATATCAGTTCCGTCTCTTTATATTAGTTGTTCTAGATATTCCAATGATTTCAATATAATATCAAGTGGAGTATCATAAAGTACTCAACAAATATAGGCTGAATTCGTCCACTAAGATTGTAATCTTTGAGAATTATATCTGTATTTTTCTTATTCCTCGTATTGAAAGTCTTAAGAAACTTAATAAAATCAAAACCTTAGTATACAGACAAGGACTACTTGAAATGACTCCTTGAAGTTATCATAAAGAAAAAGACAAAGAATTTAAACTAATAATTGTGCTTTGCTTTGCAGTAACGATGGCTTTATCTGAAGGCTAGTTGATTTTTTCAGCGGAACCAGCAGGAACTATTTCGACATGAATATTAAGCATGTATAATAATTCATGCTATTACCAAACAATAGATGTTTAGAATGAGATACACTGCATAATCTTTCTTAGAATATATATATGTCACCGAGTCCTGTTTCTAAGAATTATCGAGTGCAACATTTTATTGAGCAGTATAGTATCAGATCATTACTATGATCATGCATCTCATTCTTGTCTTTTCTTTTATTTCAATGAAATGACAGTAATACTGTCAATAAACTCCCCTTCGGCAATTAGTGATGATTGTTCAATCTCCTCTCTACAAACATAACAACCATTCAAACTTCAATTTATATGGCTTGACATTCCTGTTTATGGTTTCAACAACATCATTTAACTACATACACTGGTTTTTCAAGGATGAATATCCACTTCTATGAAAGGGTGAATCCTTTAATTCCCATTTAATGATATCTTGAGTTTGACTGCCTCAAAAACAGGAGCAATAACATTTCCATGAAGCTTCATTTAATTAATATGTGCTTTGGTTAGAATGTACAAAACTCTTTTACATCGGCACATAACTTCTTTGTAAGAGGAAAATGTGAAACCATAAAAATGTTAATACCCAACATTTGTAATGAAACCATTTTTATATTTGTCAAGTGTTCTTCTGGCACTGCAAATACAAACTACAAGCAATTAGTACTAAAATGATAAGCTTAAAAAGAAATATGATTAAAAAGAACACATTAAAATACGTCATTTTTTATTGCATAATCAATGACTGGTCATGTAAAAATTAAAGATACATGTATCATGTCATAATACCGGTCATTGCAGCTGCCTGCCCGAAGAAATTATATTTTCATTTATAACATTTATACATGATTATCCGATTAGAATTAAATTTGTTTTTTCGTAGTTTAAATACTGATTTTACTCGTTTTTAATACTTTTCTCATATATATTCCACGTCCACTCTGTGTTTTTGTTAGATATATTTCTATTTGTATTCATCTGATTTGTTCAACCTGATTCAATAGATTTTTATAGTTCGTTCTTATGTTGCACTGTTACACCACTGTCCGAGGTTAGGATCCCGCTTACATGTTTAACCCCGCCACATTTTGTATGTATGTGCTTGTCGCTAGTCGGGAGCCTCTAATTCAATGGTTGTCGTTTGTTGATGTGTTACATATTTGTTTTCGTTAATTATTTGGTACATCAATTAGTCCGTTTCTCGTTTGAATTGTATCACATTTGCCATTTCGGGACCTTTTATAGCTGACTATGCAATATTGGCTTTGCTCATTGTCGAAGGGTGTACGGTGACCCATAATTGAAATTTCTGTTTCATGTTGTCTCTTAAAAAGAGTTGTCTCATTGGCATTCATACCACATCCTTATATTTGACTTATATTCTGTGTACATTATTTACACAATTTATGAGTAAAAATATAACAAATGTGCGATTTAGATATTATTGTTCCAAGGATAGTCAAACAATAGTGGATGAATAAATCTTACTTCAATGAAAAACTGCATGTTTTTCTTATATTTGTTTGCTCCTTTAATATTTATTCAACAGGACATTTGATAAGTTTTTAAATTAGTTGATTCCTATCTATTTTTCAATTATTCATTCTGAATTGATAATTTTGAATTTAGCTAAATCTATTTTGTATAAAATACGTTTTGTTTTATTTTGAAAGTGACTTATAAACCCAACGAGTCGGGTGTATTCTATTGTATATCGAAATTTATCTATATAACTGTCTTTTTGAGATATATTATTTCATTACCCAGACCTTTTACATCCCTGTTACTGTCAGGGCTAGAATTATGTCCGTATGAATGGCATAAAATATTGCACACTGAGGTTATATAAACCAAAAAACACGCCCTTAAAATTGAAAATACACATAAAGATTAAAATAAGACACTGTAGGATTAAATAAATTGAAACTCTTATAGTATGAGGTGGTATGCACATTGTATGCGTACGATATTTATTACAATTTTGTTTAAGCAACACTGGACTCGCCAAAGCAGTCGATTTAAATGATTGCATGATTCCATGCAACAAATCGTCGGAAATAGCCGTATAAACTCATAACTTAACTTGGCTACACGACTGGCGCACAATGTGTAGCAGGATCTGCTTACCCTTCCAGAGCACCTGCGATCAGTTTGAGTTTTTGGTGGTGTTCGTGTTGCTTATTCTTTAGTTTTCTATGTTGTGTCATGTGTACTATTGTTTGTCTGTTTGTCTTTTTTTCATTTTTAGCCATGACGTTGTCAGTTTATTTTCGATTTATGAGTTTGACTGTCCCTCTGGTATCTTTCGTCCTTCTTTTAAGAAATTTAAAAAAAAACATCAAACATAATCAACTTTAATTGAATCATGAAAAGCCATATTTTGACCTGTTATAACATTGTGACCTGAGTGGAGAGATTTCCCATTGGCGCTCATATCTCATCTTCTTACTTACACTAATCAGAATATCAAAAACTCTGCCCGAGGAAATAACATGTATATATTCATGAATATAAACTGTAAACGGAATATTTACTTTACATTCACTCGAGACGTTCGATTAAAGATATTACTTTTATTAGTAGTAATGCATTGTTAAAATCAATTAGTTTGTACCGAAAATAAGACAAGAATAGTTTACTCCCTCCATTCAGTTCTTATGCACTGGTCAATTTAAGTCAAATATTTTGTCTATAAAATTTTAGTAACTCAGTTGAAGTAGTTAATATCATAAAGGAAAAGTTGCAGATTTATAAAAAAAAGTTGACTTTAGACGGTTTTCAGTCTTCGGTTAAATTCCTTCCCGGTTATGTGCTCTTCGTGGTTTTATTTTTTTACCTTTTGTGTATTGCGCATTGCAAAATAGTGTGCTGGTTTTTCGTAGACTGCTTATGATGTATTTATACTAAATACATTGGAGGTGTACTGATTGAAATTTTAGTCTGATGAAACATGATATAATATTGAGTCGAAAGTGTGCTTTGTATCAGTAACTGTGAGTACTTATAGAGCGTTTATTTTCTTGCAATCTCTTGGTTTTTTATTTGTGTGCTATCTTTCCTATTTGATTTTAAATGTTTTTTTTCTTTTGGTGTATTTCGACTGTCCAAGGTATGGGGAATTTGAGCGCTTACAATCATGTTTAGTTATGAAACTCTTGCTGTATGCATAAAAGTGGAGTTACAATAATATATAGATATATGAATATGCAGTATGGTGCCAATGAGACAACTCTACTTCCAAGTCACAATTTACAAAAGTAAACCATAAAAGGTCAAGGTACGGTTTCAATAGTTATTAAAGGTACCAGAATTATAAATTAGTACGCCAAACGCGCGTTTCGTCTACATAAGACTCATCAGTGATGCTCATATTAAAATATTTATAAAGCCAAACAATTAAAAAGTTAAAGAGCATTGAGGATCCAAAATTCCAAAAGTTTGTGCCAAATACGGCTAAAGCTATGACTGGGATAAGAAAATCCTTAGTTTTTCGAAAAATTCAAAGTTTTGTAAACTGGAAATTTAAGATAATTTTTTGATATTCATGTCAACACAGAAGTGTTCACTACTAGGCTGGTGATACCCTCGGACGAAACATCCACCAGAAGTGGCATCGACCCAGTGGTGTAAAAAGTTATCAAAGGTACCATGATTATGATAAGACTCATCAGTGACGCTCATATCAAAATATTTATAAAGCCAATGCAAACAACATGAAGACATGGCTCACACCGAACATCAAGCTATAAAGGAACTTAAACAATTATCTATATAAAAAAAACGAAAACCGAGGTTTATTTCTTTTTCTTTTACTCTTTATATATATGCGAAATATGTTTAATAAATCCGTTCACGTTTAATTTGTCGAGACAAAAGTGTATTCAAGGGTCGCTCATCAACCCTCAAAAACAAACCGCTAATGACATTATTTGTTCATTTGTTTGGACATAATGGTATCAAAAGTGTTCGTTAAATGAATTTCCAAGAAGCATGACATGTTTGAAAATAGCATGATCGTATGGCAAATTGAGTTACAAAGTAAACGGAATGTTTTGGTATCTATCCTTTTTGTTTATCCGGAAAAAATCACTTCAATTCCTTAGACACTAATAGGAATTCTAAAGAGAAAAATGTAATATTCTGTGTACTTAAAAGTATGGGAGTAATGCAGCCATTGACTGCATCTGCTTGATTAATCTTATTGGCAAAGCTTTATGGTTATCAACATTTGATAAGTATTACGTAAAATATTCATTTCTAAAATAATACAATTTTGTTGCAATTTTAATTATGAATAATATTTCATTTCAACATCTACCTCACATAGTAGTTGATGTAATAGATTACAATTTTTTTATCGTTGTTTATGATAAGATATTGAAATAAGATTTGGAAATATTATATAATCGTGTCAATCTAATTCTAATCTTTTCAATTTTTATAACTACTATATTTTTTTTAACTTATCTGAACTTAATTTCGACGAAATGTCTATGGGGTTGATTATTAATATTTAAGTACAATAAATATTTGAAAGGTTTGTGAGTTGTTTAATGACTTTAAGAGAATGGTCAACGAAAATAATTGATAAAAATAATGGTCCGCGACCGCGAAACATAAGTCTCTTTATAAGGTTGTTGATTACATATGTATACCTTATGATTTGCTAAGAAAGGTCTGATTATAAAATTATTTTTTCCTGTAGACCGATGTCGGTTGTTAACTAAAAGTGCTGTGTTAACAAAATTTAGAAGATGTCAGGTACGACTATCCACCAGAGATCAAATGCAATGGATGTTAGCAATTACAGACAACTGTAAACATTGACACAATATTTATCTAAGAAATCTTAAAAAATATAATAAGTAATTCACGAAAATAAAATATGTCAGACAAATGCATGTATGTTATATAACTTAGTTTTTGTACAGTATGCCTTTTGTTTTGTGTTCGAGTAACATGATACCGTATTAACATGTACCATTGATAGAGAATTATCAATTCCATCCACGTTCCCTTTTTCTTTTCGGAACTCTGTCAAGTGTACTACTCTTTTCATGAATCTAACATCTGTGTTAGAGGTGGATAGTTCCAAAAACAAAATCTAACTTACAATTAAAAACCAATTGTTCAGAGAACAATTGAAGGTCTTTCCATTGAAAAAAATGTATTTTAATATGAAAGTTGTAAAATTAAGTTTAACACGTCATTTCAATCGTCAACTGATAAGTTATTGTACGCTGATTCCAGAAATATATGGTTTCTATACAATATTTTTTTAAATAAGGGAGATAATTTGTTACTTCCGGTTTGAAAAATGTTACTTCCGATCATATTTGAATATTTAATTGACACTGATTCCAAAATGATCTTGTTCTATATACTTTTTTATTAATAAAGTACAAAAAATAGCTACTTCCGGTTTACACAAGGTCACTTCCGGTTGTTTTTTTCAAGGTTAAATGGTTTGATACCTTTTGCTAAAAGTCTCATGGCTATATCATGTATACATATGAGCTGAAAGCAAAGGTCAAAAACTAGAACGTCAAATTAATCTATGACCTTGAGATCAATTTCAAGGTCATAAACCAAGGACCTCAAATCAAAAGACCATAGGTCTTAATAATAGTTGGTTAATCAGTTATATCACCAAACGCGTATTTTTAAATACAAGAGGGGAGAAAACTCACTTTTACGTTTAACGTACTCTTGCAATCAAAATTTATGTGTTACATGTCGCAAATAACAATTTAGAAAAAATAATATGTCGATATCTTATACGGTTTCAGGAAATTAGTGGAAATAAGCCAAATTCAAAAATAAGAATATGACCTTGACCTTTGACCTTGACCTAATTTTTATTTTTTTGGACCAAGGACCTCAAATCAAAAGATCCTTGGTCTCTAGCACTTATGGTTTTCAAAATTGAAATGCATATCACTTATATCAAATGCATAAGGGGAAATAACTCTCATATGGAGCGTTCATATCACTTCGGTCAAAATAGGACAAATCATGCGAAGGATATAACGAGCAATTTTGTAAAATAAATTTGTCATAATATTTTACGGTTGCGAAGGAGATGCGCTAACAAGGAAAACAGTGTTTGGGGAGATAACTCCTACAAAGAAAAGTATTCGTTTACGCAGGGTAAATTTCAAAAGGGCATAAACTGTTCGATATCATATACCAAATATCTAAGCGACATATTGCGAAACAAATGTTTATCGCAAGAAGAAAATTAGGCGGAAGAAAAAAAAAAAAAAAAAAAAATAATCAGAAGAAAAACAATAGGTCTTTCCACAGAAAAGTGGAAAGACCTAATTAAACGACTGCTGAAATCTTACATTCATATGACATTAGGACTAAACATGAAACAAACTAAATATAAAGCTGCATTTCACATACATGTATATTTCTCACTCCAGACATCATTAAAAAGTAATTTCCCGAAAAAACTGAACTCCGAGAAAAATTCAAAACAGAAAAACCCCAAATGGAAAAATCTATTGCATAATACATCCATGAATCGATAACAACTGTCATATTTCTGACTTGAAACAAGCATTTTCTTTTGAAGTAAAATAGTTTAACCTCTCACTTTTATGACAGTCACATCAAAATCAACGCTTGGTCAATACAGTCTCTCAAAAAGTCCACGCGGACTTTCACTTTTATGAGGTTCGGTTCATGCTTCTTGCGATGAAAAACATTGCTGTGTGCTTTTAAAATTTATACTGAAGACGAACTGAAACAGAACAACGATCATATCGTGTAATAAGGTAACATTTGACTGATGGAGTTTTAATTTTCATTTCTATTAAAACAAAACGCATTGCAAAGTTTTATTTCAGTTGTGATAATTTGGAATCATTGGCTTTTAAACGGATGGTATTTTAATCTGTTAGTGTATTTTTTCTGATTATTGTTATACAATCATGTATATCAAAATATTTTACGAACTTGAGCTCTGTCTTAGTTTGTTTTATTGAGTTTTTGGTTGCTGTCTTAATTATGTTTCCCACGCATTTGTTTTTATTCTAATATGTCTAAATTCCTTACGTCTGTATGCTTCGTGCACTATTGGTATTAAGGCGGATAATGATTACATTTACGATCTATCAATCTATACCAAATACCATCAGAATCTTTTTTTTTTATTCAGCAAAATCTTCATAGAATAATTCAAATCTCGCATTCAAGCTAACCTGGTTACTGTCAATTTGTAAAAGATCTTCGTCAAGAAACTGTCACCGGTATTGATAATGGTAGCCGTTTTATTCTAATTTGTTGTCTTCTCTATTATATAACAGCATCTGGAAATCGCATGTCGAGACAATGTCTTTGCAAACGTGCCATTTAAGGGTTTACTAACTTTGTCGTAAGCTGCTTGATATATGTTTTCCTTCGTCAAGTATCGATCGTATTCTAATTGATGATTATAGTTTAGTCCTAACAAAGTTATGTTAATGATGTTAATATAATTACGAATAATAAATGTTTTCAGTGTCAGGCTCTTAGCGTCTCTCATTTTGTATCCATCACTATTTTAAAGCAACCATAATGTCAATTATATTAATAAATTAGAAAGTATGTATCTTCATATAACAAAATAGGTATTCACTTTCCGGTTTTAATTTATGTCTTTCTTTAAAATGATAATAAAACTGCAGGATACGTTTTCCAATCATCAGTTTCAGCAGAAAGCTATAAAAACATTATCTTAAGCTTGATTCGTAATAGTTTGATATTGTCACGAGCTTTGAATCTTTAGATATTTAAAACTTTAGATTTTATTTTTTTACAAATATTCTGTTTTTAAATCATTCAGGTACAGCACATATGGTTCCGGAAAACGTGAAAAAATGTCTTATCGTGAAGCCTACTGTTTTGCAATACGTAAGATACCTTTCTATTCGGGATCAATGTCTGTACATGAAAATGAATGATTGTTCTGTAGATTTTGTCATCATGCCATTTTAATACGGAAAAAGAGTTAACATTCAACTTATTGCCGACATTGATGTTTTCCTTACCTTGTTTTTACAGGAATTACATTTGATGATGATCTTGATTCCTTGTTTACCATAACAGTCCTATTTTTGGAACAACTGGAATAAATTGTTTGATATTATGTTAAATGTAAAATCACAAAAATACCGAACGACGAAAAAATCAAAACGGAAAGTCCGTAACTATTCAGATGGCAAAAATAAAAGCTCAAACACATCAAACGAATGGATAACAACTGTCATTTTCCTGATTTGGTTCAGGCATTTTCTTATGTAGAAAATTTCATTTGCATTTTACGTATTTCGTTACTTAATACATTCTGTTGTTTTTGCAGTTATACATATATTATCCTAGTTTTCTGACGTAATAACGTTTTCTTAGTTTAGATAACTTTTTGAAGAAACAGCCATAAGGAAAATTTGTATGGTATAAACTGACCATTGATTGCAAAAACGTATAAATTGGAACACGGTTTGAGTTTGCTGTTTACTTATGTCGTTTGGTTGAACGAGTTTTGAAGGCCGAGTAGTCTAGAAAGTTCATCTATAAAAATATGAAATTGTGAGTTCCAAATCTGCACGTAAAAAAGTGCATTCGACTACGATCTTAATTTGATAAGATTTTTAATTGCTAGATTTTAAAATGATGTTTTCTCAGAGAACATTGGCCACCTCCATTAATAAAAATGGACCGCAAAATCAGACACAAGAGCTTTGAAGGTGGTATTTACAAACTAACATTCAGTCAATCATGTCTCCGTTTTTAAAATGCGTTTACATTCATTAAAGCTTTTAAAAGTAAACGATAAAATTCCGATACCTCCCTGTTCGTGTTTGAAGTTGATATTTGCCAATTACTATGGATATCTGAGTTGTAGGGATCCTAGTGAGTTATATCGTTTCAAAATACTTGGATTATGTCCCTTAGTGAAGGACGTGTTGTTAATGTGCTCTTGTTATTATTCTAGAAAAGGACAGTTTTCATACATCTTCAAAGATCAAGAATTTGGTGAGATCATTCCATACATTCAATAACACCATATTGATAAAAAAGAATTTAAAAACATCAACAGATATTACTTCATAAACATGTATTGATTTTCAAAATCAGATCACTGTGAACTGTTTTCAACGATTCACAACATATCTAATATATCATGAATAATCTAACGGAACTTAGACCCCGCGATCTACTTGTTCACTCGAGTTTTATAGATAGTCAATTTGATCCTTTTGATGATCTTCTTTCGTCACAAAGACAAACAAACATTATAATAGATGTTCCTTCCAACACAAGCAACATAAGCAACGATACAAGCATAACAGAATCGATAATAAAATTTATCCAAGATGAACTTTTATCCTTACCTAAAGACAGCTTTGTGTCTAAATTAATTGATAAAAGCCAAAACGCACATTGTGAAATTGACGACATTCGCTACGCACTTCTGGAAATTGCAAAATGTCAACATAACTTTCCATATCTGAATGCAACTCTTAAAAAGCGTCTTTATCCTAGAAAACCTAACGGTGAATCAGTTGAAAACAAACTTGGTAGCGATTGCTATGCGCTTTATTTAGCATCACTCGGAGAATATACGGAAGATTTAAGATTAACACTTAATACTCGTTCGCATACACAAAGTGCCCGAAAAATGTCTACAACAGATGAAAATAACCAAACACATTCCAGCGAATTTTCTCAGAACTTGTGTCTGAAAGAGACTCTCGTGCGCATAGAAAGAGAAATTAATACATTGAAAGGCGACTACACTCAGGAAATCGAATATCTGAATAAAACCGTCTCTGTATTAGTACGAGAAAACAAGCAACTGGTCAATGCTAACCAGAAAAACAATGACCGGTTACGGAACTTTCAGAATCAAATTTCATCCTTACGAGATAACAACGAAAACCTAGCTAAAACAGTTAACAACATGAGTGTCGTTACACATGAAGCGGAAATGATCTGCAAATCAAATAAATTGGAAATTGAAAAAGGTTCAGGAACTTTCCGAAACAAAATTGATGAATACGAAAACAGCATTCAACAGTTAACGACAGATGTAAACAAAATAAAAAACGACTTTAAAACAGTAAAACTAGACGTTAACGAACTACGTTCAAGCGTCAAATCTGTAGAATCAACCAGCTAAGTGATACACGAGCGCAAGGCGTTGTCAGTCTAAAAACAAAAACAAACATCATGAGTGATAAACTGAAAGAATTTGACGATGAACTCAAGAAAGTAAATATTGATTGTTGTTCTCACACGAAGTCAATTAGTGATTTGCGAAAACGTATCATAAACACCGAGAAAGATGTCAAAGTCCTTGACAAGTCTACAAAATCGTACGCAGACATTCTAAAATCTAAATCTAAACAAGTTATAGCTTCAGCTGAAGCATTAGATAATTAAAATGTGATTGAATCCGATTTGAGTCAGTCCACAGAACCAATTCAAAGGAATACCATTAATGAACGTTCCAATTCTCTAGTTGACTCACACACAAAACACGTCAGATCCTCTGATGTTACGAATTTGTCCGTTTTAGTCAAAGACATACATGTACAAAGTAATGTTGTTAATCCAGCTCCGTCTACTTCAATAGAAAATAAAATCAAGAACACCAACAACAATATAACAGGAAATGAACAAAATACAAATATACAAGTGCATTTTCCAACTTCCATGTGTTATCCCACAACTGTTGACAATTTTCGTGGATTTGTTAAAAAGACAAGACACCGTGTATCCAGATTCTACGTAGGTGGTATCGACAAACACAATTCATGTGAAGAATCTATGCGTGAATATCTCGCTGCAAGAGGTGTAAATGTAACACATTTAAGATATTTTGATAAACAAAATCGACGAACAGCTTCTGCGCAACTTAATATCGATGCCTAATGTGAAAGCTTAATACGGGATCCTTATTTTTGGCCTGAAGGTATTTTTCTAAAAGAATGGCTTCCATGGTCAGTTTTTCTCTCTACAAAGACCGAACATCCATAAATGTCTTTAAACATAGCATGTTGGAACTGTCGCGGAATTATGTCCGCAGTACCGTATCTACAAGAATTCTTAAATGATAATAATATTGATGTTATTTGTTTATCTGAACACTGGCTGAGAAAATCACAATTCCACTTCCTTAATTCAATCGATAAACAAAACTATTTAGTATTTGGAAAATGCGCCGATGAACACTGCCCTGAAAAATACAGTTTTAGCGCCCGTGGAGGTGTTGCGATTATGGTATCAAAAACTTTATCTCCGTATGTCACTGAATTAGTAATCGATAGCAATAGGATATGTGGTATCGAACTAAAACTTCCTAATTTACCTAGCATATTTTTTCTGTCTATATACTTACCAGCAATTACACAACCCAACGAAGCATTTGTTAATGAACTTGAATACTTAATGGACATATACAAATCGTATTCGAATCATGGGACGGTGTATATTCTTGGTGATTTCAACTGCAAGATTGGTGGACCACGATATTCGTTTACTCAGGATCGTCGTAGTCAACTTCTTGAAAGTCTCCTTATTGACAATAACAGTATATAATTACATGTTCAGGACTTTGCCAAAGGTCCGGTATGTACATTTCAATCTTATGAGGATGGTCCCAAAACAGGGATAGACCACATAGTCACAAATACCGAAAATACACGTGATATTTACAATGTGTTTGTCCCAGACGAAAGCATTTTTAACGTTTCTGATCACAAGCCTATCGCGTGTACTTTACTAATTGAACAATGTCATGCTGATAGTGACAACTTATACGAAAGTGTTATGGCTGACAAAGTATCGTGGACCAAAGCGTTAGAAACGAATTCAGTTAACGACTATTCATTTGCAGTCTCACAATTTTTATGGTCTCTTCAAATGCCGTCACTACCAGCGACCAAAGAAGATATCGAGCTCTACTATAAGACTATTATAGTTGCTGTTCAAAAAGCTGACAAGGAAACACTCCCACATAAGCAATGTGTGAAACATATAAAGCCTTATTGGACGAAAGTCGTAGATCTATCACACAAAACAATGCTAAATAAGCGCAGTTTATGGATACTGAACGGAAAAATTCACGATAGAAGCGATCAGTTCTTTGCTGATTACAAACATTCAAAACGGACTTTCAGAAATGAAATGGATAAAGCTTACAACGAACATATTATGAACATTGCCAACAGAATGGAAGAGTCTATCGACAATGATCAAAGATATGTATGGTCGGTCTTAAAAAGCAGACGTAAACAGAAAACTTTTTGTCGTGAACTAAATTTAAATGGAGTAACTCATACAAACGAAAGTGAAATATGCGAAGCATGGGCGGACCATTTTGAATCCATTTTTCAGTTTGATAGCAAGTTAACAAATTCAGCAAACATAAATTTGGTAAAACTTGAAGTGAATAAAATACGACAAACGCAGAAGGAAATCAAAGTTCCAATCAACCCATTTGAGTTTGAAGAAATTTACAACATTTGTAAATGTTTATGTAACAACAAATCTACAGGTTTAGACAACGTTTCATATGAGCATATAAAATATGGTGGTAAAACATTGCAAAAACACTTATGAAATCTATTCAACCTGATAATACAAACACGTTATACTCCTCTAGATTGGAAAACAAGTGTAATTATACCGTTATTCAAAGGTGGACATAAAAACAAAACCGATCCCAATTCGTACCGCGGTATATCGTTAACAAGTTGTATTGCTAAGATATTCGAAAAGTCTCTTTATTCTCGATTCGACTCCTTGCACATAAAGTTTCCACATCAATCTCAGATGGCATACCAAAAGGAATTATCAAGTATACACGCTTCATTTAACTTACAAGAACCGATTCGTCATTATATTGAACGTAACAGCGATGTTATAGTTGTTCTTTTAGACAGCACGAAAGCTTTCGACACCGTATGGCATGATGCATTGTTATGTAAACTGCATAAATATGGAGTTACCGGTGATTTATGGCTGCTCATAGATGAAATGTACAGTGAGATGCGTAGTTCTGTACTGTTCAATGGTAGGCTATCTCGTTGGTTTGAACTAAAACGAGGCGTTCGCCAAGGTGGCGTCTTATCAGCTCTGTTATATTTAGTATACATAAACGATCTTTTGTGTGACATTGAAGATTCTAAATTGGGATGCGTTCTTCTAGATATCAGTGTAAGCAGCTCTGTTCAAGCCGACGACATTGCGTTACTCTCAACAACAGAAAAAGGAATGCAACAACTTATTAACATTTGTCAGACATATAGCGAGAAGTGGGCATTCAAGTTTTCTCCGACTAAAAGCAACGTCTTACATTATTCAAAGAAGAACAAGAATGTTACAAGCAATCTCACTTTGTATGATGACATCATACCACTCGTAACGTCTGCCAAACATGTCGGTATTCTTTTGAACTGTAAATTTAGATCAATGGACCAGACGTTGAATGCTTGTAGAGTGTTGCGATCAACTGCTCTTTCAGTTCTAAATTCTGGAATTCATCCATCAGTTTTAAATCCTTTGACGTGTTCCAAGATAATACTTCAAATATGTTACAGCAAAGCTCTATATGGTTGTGAGTTATGGAACAATTTGACTCAAAAAGAAATTACGATGTTGGAAAGATCTCACAGATTTGTGTGTAAAATCATTCAAGGACTTCCAAAACGAACCCGTTCTGATAAATGTACAAGTCTTCTAGGTTGGTTTTCAGTTGAAAGCATTATCAACAGATGTAAACTTTTATTTTTTGGTAGACTATGTAGGTTAAAGTCTTCTGCGTTACCAAAACGAATAATGATAAGCAGACTTATGGAATTCAAACATAAATGTGTTCCAGAACAACTTGGTTTTATACCTGACATCTATAAAGCAGCCGAAAAATATAACATTACAGATTATATTGTCAATTTTGCAAATACTGGTTCTTTCCCATCAAAAAAACTTTGGTCAGTTATTGTAAATCAGAATATAAACGCAAGTGAAGAAACATGGTGGTCTTACCGAATTTCATGCGATAATGACTTTTATATGTTTAGACGTATTCATTCTGCAATCAAACCGCATAAAGCATGGACAATTGCGAAACAGTTTCCCGAACTTCGTGCCTCCGCCAAGTATGTAATTGACTTATGTTCTATAGTACGTTATGAAGATGAACATTTACTTTGCGACAAATGTGGAAAGTTCTTCCTGAATATCGTTGAACACTTACTAGTATCCTGTGATTTTATTCAAGACAAAAGAGATGATTTATGGCAAGACATTATTAACATTAATCCCATTCAGTTCAGTGTTTTTATGGACAGTCTTTCGGCACATGAATTAACAACAACAATTCTATCTTGCAATACGTCATATGAATTAGAAAATGATGAATTAACTTTTTTCTCTAAGACTTGTGTTCGTCACGTTGAAAAAATCTGCAGAGATTACTACAATCGGTAGAAGATGTGTCCGTTATCGATATTATAAACAGTGCTAATTTTTTCTCATATTAACTTTAAACAGTGACTTTGATTCCTTGTTGGGTTTTTTTTGTAATTTTGTAATTTATATATTTTATGTACACCAAATCTCTATAATAGAGGAAATAAAGTTATATAATATAATATGTTTTCCTTCGTCAAGTATCGATCGTATTCTAATTGATGATTATAGTTTAGTCCTAACAAAGTTATGTTAATGATGTTAATATAATTACGAATAATAAATGTTTTCAGTGTCAGGCTCTTAGCGTCTCTCATTTTGTATCCATCACTATTTTAAAGCAACCATAATGTCAATTATATTAATAAATTAGAAAGTATGTATCTTCATATAACAAAATAGGTATTCACTTTCCGGTTTTAATTTATGTCTTTCTTTAAAATGATAATAAAACTGCAGGATACGTTTTCCAATCATCAGTTTCAGCAGAAAGCTATAAAAACATTATCTTAAGCTTGATTCGTAATAGTTTGATATTGTCACGAGCTTTGAATCTTTAGATATTTAAAACTTTAGATTTTATTTTTTTACAAATATTCTGTTTTTAAATCATTCAGGTACAGCACATATGGTTCCGGAAAACGTGAAAAAATGTCTTATCGTGAAGCCTACTGTTTTGCAATACGTAAGATACCTTTCTATTCGGGATCAATGTCTGTACATGAAAATGAATGATTGTTCTGTAGATTTTGTCATCATGCCATTTTAATACGAAAAAAGAGTTAACATTCAACTACTTGCCGACATTGATGTTTTCCTTACCTTGTTTTTACAGGAATTACATTTGATGATGATCTTGATTCCTTGTTTACCATAACAGTCCTATTTTTGGAACAACTGGAATAAATTGTTTGATATTATGTTAAATGTAAAATCACAAAAATACCGAACGACGAAAAAATCAAAACGGAAAGTCCGTAACTATTCAGATGGCAAAAATAAAAGCTCAAACACATCAAACGAATGGATAACAACTGTCATTTTCCTGATTTGGTTCAGGCATTTTCTTATGTAGAAAATTTCATTTGCATTTTACGTATTTCGTTACTTAATACATTCTGTTGTTTTTGCAGTTATACATATATTATCCTAGTTTTCTGACGTAATAACGTTTTCTTAGTTTAGATAACTTTTTGAAGAAACAGCCATAAGGAAAATTTGTATGGTATAAACTGACCATTGATTGCAAAAACGTATAAATTGGAACACGGTTTGAGTTTGCTGTTTACTTATGTCGTTTGGTTGAACGAGTTTTGAAGGCCGAGTAGTCTAGAAAGTTCATCTATAAAAATATGAAATTGTGAGTTCCAAATCTGCACGTAAAAAAGTGCATTCGACTACGATCTTAATTTGATAAGATTTCTAATTGCTAGATTTTAAAATGATGTTTTCTCAGAGAACATTGGCCACCTCCATTAATAAAAATGGACCGCAAAATCAGACACAAGAGCTTTGAAGGTGGTATTTACAAACTAACATTCAGTCAATCAGGTCTCCGTTTTTAAAATGCGTTTACATTCATTGAAGCTTTTAAAAGTAAACGATAAAATTCCGATACCTCCCTGTTCTTGTTTGAAGTTGATATTTGCCAATTACTATGGATATCTGAGTTGTAGGGATCCTAGTGAGTTATATCGTTTCAAAATACACTATTGCTACTACAACAACAACAAATGAAAAACAATAGTAATGTCTAAAGAAAATATGAAGTCCCTCCGATTGTTCTTATTTCATTTTAGAATGCCTGAATTGAATTTCAATAGATGAAATCAAGTAAGAAACCGCAAGAAAGATCTGTCATTATCACAAAATACGAACATCGTCAGGTCATTCAACTTGTTGCATTTAAATAGAATTAAAGCGTTGTGGTGTATATCCATGTTCTTTTAATTTTACCCTGACTTGAGTTTTAGCTTTTTTGTCTTTTGTTTAACCATGCAAAAGGGATGAGACACAAGTAAAGCAAACATTGTCGGTTTTTTTGTTCAATTCAGTGTTTCTGTTGTTTCGTTTTTTCGTCTTATAGTCGATGTGGTTCTCTCAGTTTTTGTTTGTAAAACGAATTTGTGTTTGTCTCAATCGATTTATGACTTTTGAACAGCGGTTTACTACTGATGCCTTTATTTGTAGTCTTCCCCAAGATTTGAGCGACTATTTTCACAAGAATTCTTAAGAATAACTTAATTCGGGAATATTTCTGAGTATTAATTACGATACTTGATTAAAAATTGGTTAATTCTAGTAAAAACCAAAAATGAATACTAGTAATGTATTACTTTTTTTAATCCGATACACATATTTTGAATGATCTATTTGTTCGTTTGTTGTTTCACTTTGGTGGCATGTCTGATTCCTACAAATATTCGTTCATTACATTAAGACAAGTCTGTTTGTCCTATGTAACCACATCCAGTATATATAATTACGTTGATAAGACTTTCTGATGCATAGGTAACAGTATAATTTACTGTAAAATGTAATCCTAATTGGAACTAGTAGTAAATGCTTTCCTTTACTTATTTGCTAATTTCTCAATGTGACCGTAATTCCCTTTTGGTAATCGATCTTAAGAGACAGTGCATTTGGACTCAAATTTGAAAGTAATAAGTATATAAGCATAAATTTTTCTATATTTACAGATTTCATAATACTTTTTTATTGATCAACGTTGCCTCTTTGAATTCTCTTTTTTATGAGAAATTGTGTTTTCTATTAGTTAGTTACTCGTAGTTAGTTACTTGTTTAGTGAGCTATTCAAATCCAATAATTACTCAAAATAGAAATAATGTTGTTGCAATACTGTTCCATGGTTAGGGGGGGGGCGGAGGGAAACATGTTTGAACAGGTCACATTCTGTATTTGGTTATGGATAATCATGAGCCTGTAATTCAGTTGATGTCTTTGTTTGCTGTATATCATATTGGTATTTGTTCAATTATTGTTTTGTTCATAAATTAGGCAGTTGGCTTTCTGGTTTAAATTGTTTTACATTTGGCCTTTTAGTTCCGTTCATAGCTTACTATATAACGGGTCTTGCGTATTATTGTAGGTTGTACAGTGACATATAATTGCTAATTTATATAGCATTTCGTCTCTGTTTTATGTTGTTTCATTCCCAATTATATAATATTTTTCTATTTTTGTATTTGCCATAGCTGTAACAAACAAACCCCAATAATTTAAGAGGTAAGGTTTACAAATTGATTGTTTTTACAAAGTTGACGAGTTTATAAATTAACATGTGATTGTTAATCTCACAATTTCTTGTAATTACAATGTATGCATTTATTGGTATTTAAGAAAGTTCAGTCTCATTGAAAAAATTTAAACTTCTAAAATAAATTATACTTTATTTTGTGTCTCCTTACTTGCATTAGAATAATGCGTGGGATTAAAAATTGACGTTTTAAAAGCATCTGAAATGTTTTCTTAATTCTAGTAGGATGGCTATTAGTTCTTCTTAAAACACTTGACAAACATTTCAAGATGCACAAGCATGCATTAGTTTGAATTTAAATTTATCTTTATTTTTACGTCTCGTTTATTTTTTATTTTTTTTATTGTGATTACTTTTTTAAACTTAGACCTTAAAGTTACATGGTGAAGGCGAAAGTATAAGAATAAAAGTCGTCACTAATAAATTTATAAACGCTGTAAACTTCAAACTTGATTTTAAATTATACATTCTTTCTTAATTGCAATCAAATTGTTATTTATTTGTTGATCTTCTATATGGCGCAATATGTTAAATTAGGTACAACACACTTTTGTATTTAATTTTCTGCGATCTATACGCGTGTTTATATTAGTTGATTATGAAGAGAGGTAAAACCGATGACAGAAATATAAAAAATGTAGAAAAAGCTGTTGCACCATAAAAAAAAAGGCTTAAATCAACAAAAACAATTAAAAGTAATTGCGTAAACAAATGAGAGTCTACTCCCTATGCCAGGCATAAATTACCTCAGCTGTATGTGGCAAACTCTTTCTGAATTTGTTATCCTCAATGCTCTTCTCCGTCGTGCTTATTTGGTCTATTGAATGTTTTTATTCGAGCGTCACTTATGAGTATTTTGTAGACGAAACATTTCTATGGCATACACAATTATATGGGCCTTGTATCTTTGATTGTTACAACTATTAAACTTTTTGTTATCTCAGTACAATATAATCAACCAATGTGCCTACTTGATGTACAGCTTCCTTGTTTTTAGACATCACTTGTCGAGACAGGACTAGATAGATGGAAATGAATTTGACAAATATCCCCCAGACCCTCAAAAACATACTTGATAGAAATACTTAAAAATAATAGGCAAAATAATCTAGGATCATCTGAGGGAAGCTGAACCAAAGTTTCTCATATTTTCTTATCCAATGGTCTTTTCTTCAGTTTAGATATTATCCATATTCCTAGTCAAAGGATCGAGTTGAGGCTTGTAATAAACTGTATGAAATGGCAATTTTGATCAAATATTAACAAGTTTCTGATACAATAGTAATGTCACAACTCCTGCAGAGATTGTTAAGAAATTATATCACCATTATGATATTTATATTGATTAAATTAGAATAATTGTGAAAGGATTTAAGAATTTTCTCATGAGTTAACATTTTCAAGGGGCCGAAATGAGATAGAATCATACAACCCTCTATATTAGATATACCTACCTCTTATATATAGTCAATCACTATGCAATGGTTGATACATATACATGTGTATGTCTACATAGACAAAAATACAAACAATTGTTGTCAAAGACTTAAACGAATGAAATATTTTTGGATAAGGGGTTTTAGTGATACTTTTAGTGGGAGGAAGGTTAAAAGATTTCCACTGATTAAGTTTGCATTCACTCAAAACGTTACTTTGAAATCCCCCACCCCCAACCAAAAAATTGAAGTATTAGAATGTTGGTCTTTATTTAAACCGTGTCAATAGCTTTTCAGAAATAACAAATATTGCGTTTGATGATAGTGACATGCAGATTTGTTTTATACTTTTTTACCATTAATAACATGCATTACGATATAATTGTTATACTTTGAGATTTTTCTAATTTTGTTAGTCTGATCTCAATGTTGACCTTTTCAATCCTGTTATGGCTTTCATAATTTTTCATGCATGTTTGCTTGGATTATTTTCTTTGCGTTTTTAATTTCAAATTTGTCCTTTAAATTTGTTTCCTTAACAAGTATTTCATGCTATCTTCGAGAACTGGTGATTAGGAACAATTACATGAGTACAAGTACAGACTACGTATTTTAGAATTGATTCCATTTACAGAACTAATGGCTACATCCGTCGCGATATTTTCTAAATTCTACCGTTTTACGTTAACCATCATCAAATCTTAATTCAATTTATCCTTACGTAATTTTCTTTTTCAGATTAATTCTAAATATATCGACTATTTAGTTGTCTTTACTGTTGCATTCTTCGGATCATGTCATAAACTGTACTTATTCCTCCATAATGTCAACTCATGGTGTTATCAGTGGGCGGTCTAATCTTTTTTTTCTGTCTCTCTCTCTAAATATATCTATCTATATCTCTCTTTAAAACGAACAAATTCGAATATGTGCACAGCAAAAGGGTTGATTCATAAGAATTATGTAAATTTCAATCACTTCGGCTAGTACATGATTTTGTAAAAAGAAAGAGGAAATTCCTTTGAAATATAATGGGAGGAAGACAGACAAAATAATTGTCAATTGCAAAAAAGTAGAAAACGTCATCTAACATAAAACAAAAACTTTATAGAAAAGCATTTTTCTCTATTATGATATACAACATCATCGAATGCTACTTAATGGTAGAAGAGATTTATATGCATATCACATCATTCTCCAACACGTCATTAAAAAAGCGCCGAGGGAAGATTTATTTTATGTGCATCATGTCTCTGGTTGATTATTTCTTAAATTGATATATATTGAGGTGTTTGTGATATTTTTTAAATTGTTGAATCAATTGCATAGTTACACATTATGAAAATGTTGTTGGTCGTTGTTTATTGGGTATTATCTTATAAGGGTCATGTGATATTTATATGAAGGAAACAAGAGAAAGCAACTATTGCATTAAAATGTCGAAAGCGTTACATTATGATCTTTTTTAGAAGCAATCATCCATACCCTTTTTAAAGTGTTTTATCTGTTAAATTTAATTGTTTTGTCTTTTATTATGTCTTCTACTTCAATTTTTCACTAATGGTATTACTGTAAATAATTTAAAACAATTGATACAAAAAATGGAGCCCGAAAGTTTACCTTAAAATCCATTGCATTCCTTGACTTTTGAATAATACAGTTATTTCATTAGCAATTATACTATGTCTCATCATTTGATTATTTTTAAAGCCAGGACTAGTCTGAATTAACATCTATTGAATATTGTTAACGTCAATGAATAGCAATGATTCCCTAGCTTTTATAGCGATTGTTATGTTAATAGTATACAAGTATACCAGCCATTTTTGTTGGGCATGTAGGTTTTGTAGTATCTATAATAGTTACTTGTTTAGGGGTTTTGATGTTAAAATGTAGAATTGTGTCGGCTAATCAGAATTAAAATTCACAATACCAAATTATCATTGCAATACAGGTTTTCCGTCGGAAATGTTTTACACTATCTTTTTAAGCCCCTTTAAAGCTTGATATTATGTGTGAGCTAAAGCTTCATACGCTGACCTATAATGGTTTACTTTCATAAATTGTTACTTGGATGGAAATTTGTCTCAATGGCAATCATACCACATCTTCTTTTATCAATTAAATTGAATTGTTCACATTATTCGACTGTTTATTCAAAAGGATAATTGAACTAAAATAAAATTATATAGAAATGTTATGAGTATGATTTTGAATTGGCATTGTATATAGAATAATTTTGGAAACCCTCGAATAGTGCTTAATTATAATTTGGCAAAATAAGTAGACAAGAGTGAAAAGTTTACATTTCTAAAAGACAATAGAAAAAAAATAACTGAACAACGTAACAACTACAACACTATTGCAAAACGAAAACAAAAAACCACTTAACAAACCGAAATTTTGAAAACCACACATAAATCAAACCTGCAGGTTCATCGAAGAGATATGGAAGGGTAAACAATCCATGTTGCAGGTATTCGTTGTGTAACCGATGGCAAGTAAAAGCCGAAAATAATAATTAATCGTAAGGTTATCTAAAAAACAAAAGATAACACAGAACACAAGATTTTCAATAAACATTTTGCCTTGATTACAAAATCGGCAAATTTACGTTGTTTTTTTTAAGAATCGAGATCGGATGCGTTAAAAGAGTAACAATCCTCTGAATGCATACGCCATGCGAATCCATATTCTCTCAAAATGTCACAACAGGAAAAGGACAAATAAGGTAAATACAGATCAAAAGACTATTTGGTATCTAAAGACCAGATACCGCAAAAACTTGTCGCTAGTGAGTAGATAGATATAGGAAGATGTGGTGTGAGTGCCAATGAGACAACTCTCCATCCAAATAACAATTTAAAAATTAAACCATTATAGGTTAAAGTACGGCCTTCAACACGGAGCCTTGGCTCACACCGAACAACAAGCTATAAAGGGCCCCAAAATTACTAGTGTAAAACCATTCAAACGGGAAAACCAACGGTCTAATCTATATAAACAAAACGAGAAACGAGAAACACGTATATATTACATAAACAAACGACAACTACTGTACATCAGATTCCTGACTTAGGACAGGTGCAAACATTTGCAGCGGGATTAAACGTTTTAATGGGCCCAAACCTTCTCCCTTTTTCTAAAACAATAGCATAACATCACAACATATAAAAACATACGATAAAATATCAATTAGCAGACTTAACTCAATCAAAAAACGTATGATTACACAAAGAACGAATAAATTTGATCTGCGATATCTGAATACAAATGCACAGTTAATTAAATATTAGAGACAAACAGTCATGACCAAAAGGCTATCGAACAAATTCAAACACACTGAGAAATATTTAACCAATCAATGTTCACTTTAGAAAAAAACCCGGTTTTTTATAATCTTGAAGTTTATACAAATGTTGTAAGAATAAGTGAAAAATTGAAGATATTACAAATAATCAAAGCTGGTATACAGCCAAGATCCATATAAATAAAAAATGACAAAAAAGCATTATAAACAGTATCAACAGGTCGAATTAACAAGAAAATACGATTTGAGAGTACTCGCAGTTACTGACAGCTAGTTAAAAGCCAAAACCAATTAATAGTAAAAAATACTTTACCTCGTATTGGTCAACCAATTACTGATGTTGATCGTATACATTATGTTTGTTCCACTCCCGTCGATTTCCTTACATCTCTATTGCAGCACTGTTTGTGTCAGAAGAAAAGAATAAGATCGCAACGTATTAATCAAAATTTGCATGTTCTATACGATGAATAAGAAAATAAATTCAATGAGATAAAACTAAGTATAAAGTTATCAAATACTTTCAATAATCTCAAAAAATTTCAGTAAAGTTTTTAGATCTTTGCATTTATCGACATTAATAATTCAACTTAAGTCTCTTGTATGTATGACAGTCACACTGATACATGTATCCACTATATTGACAACACGGTGTTAGCAAACCAAACATAATTAAGTTCATTTACATGTTTTAAAGTTAAGTGAGACGTCCAGTTTTAACTGAACTAGTACACAATTTTATTTAGAGACTAGATGGAACACCTCCGGGTGTGGGTTTTTCGCTGAGCTGAAAACCTATTCATGTCATTCAACTGTTGTACGCTCTGTTGTCTCTTTGACATATTTCCCATTTCCATTCTCAATTTTATAATACTTACAAACGTCAGAAATTAGGATACATTGTGTTATTATTGTAATCACTATTATACAAATACTTATTTAATCAAAGGAACACAAAATGGCATAAAGACGAAATACATAACCAAGGATGACAAAAAAACAATTCAAAATTGGCCATATCACAATAACACAATGGCAACTACGACTAGCAAGTCCTTAATTGGCGTTCTATCTGTTTATACAGACAAGTCAATTGAACCAAGATTTGAAACACTATTGAATTCGAATGATTTGCTCAAAAGAGAATTTGGACATAAACCAGAAATGAGTGTTTTCATGTGTGTGTGGTATGCAATGTTCCTATAGATACTTGATGAATGCAAAGTAAAATCACAAAAATCCTGACCTCCGTGGAAAACCTAATCGGAAAATCCCTAATAACATGGCAAAGTCAAATGACAAAACAAATCAAAAACAACTGGACAAAAATTGTCATATTCCTGACATGAAAACGTTCTTTGTGTTCCGTTTTTTAAACTGCATTAGAAACGAAAATGAGCCATGATTTTTAAGAACATGGACACAATTAACAATCATTATACAAACAAAATACACTCATCTGATCAAATAAGATCATTTTAAATAATACCCAAGAAAAGGTTAACAAAGATAACCAAAGTAATTACAAAAAACAAACTAACAATAAACATACGCACATGGTTTATATATACTAACTTGGTACATGCTTTAGTGTTGTTGCTTAAAGCAGTTTGTGTCTGCTCTATTGTCGGGTTGTTGTTGCTTTGACACATTCCCCATTTCCTTTCTTAATTTTATTAAATGCGAATCTGTTGACAATATCTGGTCAAATTCATATTAGAATAATTTATGACTACATCAACCAATTGCAGCCAGATGAACATGAACTACACTGTACTAAAGAGTGAACTAATGAAAAATACCACGCTCGTTTAAGTTTGAATATTGAGATACGCATCTATAACTTCATACTGTGTCAGAATATAATTACTGTCTTTGTTATCAGCTCGCTTTCAAAAACACATAATAAAAATATGTTTGTAAAGGATAAATAAATAATAAAAACAGAATGCGACACTAAAACATATACATGTAGGTCCTTACAAGTGATTCATTGGTTGTCTTATAACAGCGGTGGTGGTGGACAAAAAAGTCTCAATATACAAATTTATAAATATCTTAGATAAAATTCTACATCATATGAAATATTGATACTATTCAAAATTCAAATATGACTGAATGTGGATTATCACTTATACTTACAACAAAAGATTATGAAATTAACTTCAATGATGTAAATGAAAAGACGGAACTTCATTATATAGTTTAGTTATGCACTTATGATCACAGGGACTTCATAAAATAAATCAAGCAAAGTTGACAATAAAAACTCTACGACTACGCTTTTGACGCCTAATGATAACACCTTCATCTCGCCTACTCAAAGTTCGCACAAAAACTGAACGTGAAGATGTTGCAATTAACCACTTCATCAAAGAAGAAGAAAAACAGAGGGTTTCTGTGAAAAGAAGAAAGGAAAATTCTCCTGTAAAAGTTGAATAGTTAACGTTGTAGACTATGATGATTCAAAGTGTAACTCTCTTAGTGACAGAAAAAGAAATGTCGATTCTTTTTGTGTGCTAATAATATGATAATTTTGCAACTTGTTCCTTTTTTCGCCCTGAAATCTTTTTAATTTATCACGTATTAAAAGCATGATGTTACATAATAATTGCATATTCATTGCAATTGACATATTTTTAATCATTTGTATTTCATTCACAATTCTATTTTTGTAAATCACATAATACTTGTAACTGACATAATTCTTCACAATTACATAATATTCATGGAACATTACAAACAAT
The DNA here is from genome assembly GCF_036588685.1 of Mytilus trossulus. Lineage (NCBI taxonomy): Eukaryota > Metazoa > Mollusca > Bivalvia > Mytilida > Mytilidae > Mytilus > Mytilus trossulus. Next base: position 169,866 of record NW_026963338.1, on the reverse strand, counting down.
ATATCAATCACTACAAGAAAATGTACTATACAAAGTATAATTCGATCCAAGACTTGAACATTGTGGTGTTAATTGTACAACTCTGGCAAAATTACCCAAACTGTAGGGTGAATAAAACCCGGTGGAACATACTTTTAATATATTTTTTAAAATAAAGTACGATCTTAACTATATTTTATTTTTAAAATTTAAAACATTTTGATTTCGATTCAATGTCTGCCTAAATCTGCAAATCGAGATAGATAAATATAACAGTAGAAAACCTCTGTTCGAAAGTCATAAATCGATTGAGAGAAAACAAATCCGGGTTACACAATTTAACCGTGGGAAACACGTCACATATTAGAGGAAAACAACGAAACAACAGAAACACTAGTTTTACAAGTGCAACACAAAAAAAACATCGACAATGTAACACAAATAGAAAATAACTACAAGATAACAACTGCCATTTTCCTAACTTCGCACGAGACATTTTACGAAAAAATGGTGATTTGAACCCGGTTATGTGGCTAGCAAAGCTTCGCGCTTTTACTGCAATGTTAAATATAGCACTATAATGACAACAAAATTGAGAATGGAAATGGGGAATGTATCAAAGGGACAACAACCCGACCATAGAAAAAAACAACAGCAGAAGGTCACCAACAGTTCTTCAATGTAAAGAGAAATTCCCGCACCCGGAGGCGTCATTCAGCTGGACCCTAAACAAATGTATACAAGTTTAGTAATAATGAACGCCATACTAATTTCCCAATTGTACACAAGAAACTAAAATTAACAAAGACCAGAGGCTCCTGACTTGGGACAGGCGCAAAAATGCGGCGGGGTGAAACATGTTTATGAGATCTCAACCCTCCCACTATACCTCTAGCCAATGTAGAAAAGTAAACGCATAACAACACGTACATTTAAAATTCAATTCAAGAGAAGTTCGATTATGATGTCAGAAGATGTAACCAACGAAAATAAACAAAATGACAACATTACATGACAGGGCTACATAAAAAAACTGGACTTGTTCTTAAATATGAAATTTTCTGAATTTGTCCATATTATTTAAAACCGGCATTATCCTGCTTGGTTTTTTTTATTTCTGTTGTATTTCTTTCGTTGACATTTGAAATTCAATTAAGATTGCATAATTTCTATCTCGATTTAAAAACCCATTAAACACTATTAATTGCCAAGGAATTTCTCCATAGTTGAATAAACTGTATTACGCAAAATTTTTTCAATTAATCAAAGTATGTAGTTTTCCGTAAAGTAGTCAGTATTGTGTAAAATCTAGTTTCTTTCCTTTTTCTATGGGTAATGCGCTGTAATAACGTACAACTGGTTATGGAAACCTTACGGTACTACACACATATACATTTGAGGCGCTCGAATCTCGACTAGCAAGATTTTAAAAGTATGTTTCAAAATTATTCTGTTTGAATCTTATATTGTATACAAAAGTGAGATCATGTGCGTTAAAATCTTAAAAATAGATGTCTTATCTCATATGAACAAGACACGTTGTGTTGCAAATTATTTGCATATACATCGATCAAAGAAATACATTTTATCCTGTTAAGGTAAGGTTTGCGTACACAGGGAGATAACTCGAATTCAAATAATTGAAAAAGGAGGGACCCGCCATTTTGAATTGTTTTGAATAACCAATGTTCGATAACTACAATATTATCGAAAATAAAACAACACCTACCTCAAAATTGTCGTTTTGGTGTAATTTTATCAAAATTTGAATCGTACAAGTAACGTTATGACCTTCAGTTTGTTAGTTTTCATTTATATGACGTCACGTTTATCCATAACGTCTATGTGCAAAAACAATTTATGAAGTTTCGCGGAGTTTTATTTTATTTCATAAATGTACATTTGTATGCCCCCGCTGTAGCAAAGGGTGCATTGAGATGTATCTTTGTCTGTTTGTACGTTGATCCGAATGTACGTATTATAGTGTACGTCCGTTTTTACAAAATTAGTTTCCATTCTCTTACTTTAGTCTTCCTCAACCAACTAATATAAAACTTATGCACAATGATTTTTGCCACAAAAACACAAATTAAATTTGAATTTTGATGTCGTCACTTTTACAGTTCTAGATTTATGAATGGTCGGACAGGGGACACCTTTCTCCATTCTCCCGTCTCATTTCTCTTGTCTCCCGCCATAAAAAAAACCAACAACTAATGTATGGAAATCAAGCTGATTTCAATAGAAATCGATCTCATCGATACTGTGTTTTTTGTGGCTCGTCCCCGTCTTGTCCTTTCACAAGATAGGAGTTTTGTTTATTCTGCTTCAAGAACCCCGGTAACTTTTTCACTGATTTTTAAGCTGTCTTTTTATTGCATTTGTAAGTCTGATGCACGCCGATTCCGATTTTTTATACAGTATTTATATAAATACAAATTATAGAAACGCAGGATTGAATGAAAACGGCACATTTTTGTGACACTTTAAGTCAATTTAGTTTAAAAATTTACATTATGCGCCATGTGTTTTACTTATAGAGAATGCATATATTCTCAGATAATTTTATTGCAGAGTTTTTACGAATGACAGAATGTTGACTTGTACTTTTTCGCAAATACGCACACAACCCACACGTTTACATGTACATCATTTGAAATGTATTCTATTTTTATCAATCACTTTTACAACTGAAGAAGTGTTCTAATAGTAATATTAATGGATGCATTAAGACACAACTATTTTATTGTGTCGTCCTGAACATGCCTGAAGTTCTTGCCACTTAAGGAATAACAGTACTGTAGTTGAAGAGTTGCCACCGTCAATTGTAGATTTGACGGTCGCAAATACAGTTTTACTGGCGACGCGGAGCGGAGACAGTAAAACGGAGATTTGCGACCGTCAAATCAAAATTGACGGTGGCAACTCTTCAACTACAGTACTGTTATTCCGATTCTAATGCATTACAAAAAGAAAAAAATACGATAAAACTTGAAAAAATGTCTAAATTTGTCAAATAAAAAAAAATCCGCGAAACTTCATGAATAATTTTGGCACAAAGACGTCATGGCTAAACGTGACGTCATACAAACGAAAACTTACAAACTGGAGGTTATTTCGTTACCTGTACGCTTCAAATTTGAATAAAATTACATTAAAACGGCAAATTCGAGGTAGGTTTTGTTTTATTTTTGATTATATAGTAGTAATCGAACATTTGTTGATTCATCAATTCAAAATGATGGATCTCTCCTTAGTTTCGCCTGGTCAACTGTGGATTTGACGGCAACTCTTAGCCAATGAAAAAAATTGTAACATCCAAATTGCATTAGAATTTTAATTTGACGGCAGCAAATTTCCGTTTTACTGTCTCCCCTACGCGTGGACAGTAAAAGTGCATTTGCGAACATCGAAATGCCAATTGACGATGGGGATTACTCAACTACAGTGCCGTTACTTCTGTAAACTTTATTGAACTGATTTTAATTGATTAAAATGTGGAAGATTTTCATATTACAGGTCTACATAACTGCATTTCGTATTTTAAATATCAACAATACATATATACGGCTGGTCATTTGTTTTCCAAGGCCATCGTCTGTTTCGTCTTTCATCACGCACAGGATCATGGAGTTTGTTTGTTTGGTCAAAAACCCCAAATCTGAATATCATGTGTTACAATTAGACAAATCATACCAGTAATCTATCTTTCTTCTGCAAAATTTTCCCCTGCTTAGTCATAAATATTTGATCATATTTGAATAACATTTGTTGATGTCTAGATTAAAATTAATGGATTAAACACGGCTGCTGTAAATGACTTTACTATAGTCAAAACTGATGTATTTTCATCCAATTGCTGCATACAAACAATTTACCAAACATGGGGCAATGGAGCAATGCTTTTCTAAGATTTAAAATATTACAGTTTGAAGAACTGAAAGAATATAAGCGTTTCCTTCAAAATCAGAGTCTTGTACATGTATTACACAAGTATGACCAAAGTTAAACACCTCTCCTTCCGACTGATAATTTTTGGCATAAAAGTTAAGAAACCACATCAAAATTTAAATGTAGGATAAAAAAAAAATTAATTCACATAGTTTGTTCACTGACCCTCCCCTCCCCCTCATAACTTAATTTGGGGAAATTGATTAACCGATATGGATATATGTAGAATCGATGTTAAATTAACAAAACTTGCAGCAACTTTTATCCCCCCATCCCCACCCCCAAACTATTTGAATTTTAAAAGTTGTTTTTATCCTACATTGATCTTTTAAGTTGATCACTGTTTTCTCTCATTGATTATGGTCAATCCCAAAGTGTTACAAGACAACATGATTCTTTATAAAAAGATGTTTTTTGAGATGACTTTCTTCCTTGCATATCAACAAAAAAAAATGTTTTTGTTTAACAGAAATGACAAGATACACACATATAACGGCCATTTCCGTACAAACGAGTTCGGGGACATACCAATTTTATTAGCTCATTATAATGCAAATAGTTAATTCCTTAATTTCACAGTTTTTTTACAAAAACGTTGGACCCGGAAAAGGGATATTTTTGGCTTTTTGTTGCCATGGCAACGGGATTTTTTTTACCCAAAATTTAAAAAATCTTGTTTTTAGGAATTTTTTCATGATATTTTTAATTCAAATTTATTATTAATAAATGAACCACAATTATTTATGCATGTTTTATTCAGTTTTTTTTTTTATATTCACTCGCATACATTATTATTTCAGAAGAATTCAAATACATTTTCCCCTAAAAATCGTAAAAAATCGGAATTTGAGCTTTTCGCCTGAAAAAACGGGACGGGCGATGTTCGATTTTTTTCATTAAATCATTGGGTCGTCCTCCCTGAACAAAATTATGTATCATATTGCTATAATATCACCAAGAAAAAAATCCCGGTTTCATGCAAACCTTACCATTACCGAAGTTGACAAAGTCCAGAGAGTAATTCTATTTATGTATTTGTCGAACTATTGTTGGTTAATTAACTGTAAATGCAGTCTATTATTGTGACATAATTGTCTAATACAAAATGGATCGAATGGCTGCTCTGTCTCCGATTCATTAATCACGGAGTGTAAAGAAATATCGTTTGATGAATTGCTAAGTATCTTCTTTAGTCATGGCACTAGAAAATGTCAGTAAGCTTGTTATTGTTTGTTTGCTATTGCGCAATGACTATTTAAATACCTGCTAGAAATAATTTTTGTTGTACCTGTTGGCTGATTTTTTAATTAATAGTCGTATAGAAGTTGATAGATAAACATAAATGAACATCCTTTTATCTTCAATCTTTTGGTAAACAGTCATGATTTGACAAATATCTCGAATTTTGAATATTTATAAGATTTATGATTTCGTTCAATTTAAAGAAACAGTTTGCTGCAATCATATACATTGTATACAATTTATACTAAACGAAGCTATATTAGTCTGCACTTTAGTAATGATTCAAAAACTGTTTTACAAAACCATCTGAAATAAATACTAGTTATAAAAACTCTCATTTTGGTCATTGCATCGATATTTGTGATTTGTTAAATAGTACAGCTTAAAGCAGACACTTCATGATATATAACACTAAAAAGAATGCGTTTATCTACTTAAGCCAACATAAATAGAAATCACACTGACCTCTGTTTTCTTTTATTATTCATTTATGTTCTTGCTTTCCTATTCAACCAGACGTTACTAACTTAAATGTTAACCAATAGTGTCCAGTAAAAGATATTGCGATAATAAAAGGCAATTACAAAAGGAAATGCCAAACAATCTTAAATTCTCTATACCATGTGTGACAAATAAGCAATATAAAATAACGTTGATGAAAGTCCGGTTCATTAAGCTGTTTTATTGAGTTATGAGATCTGAGTCTTTGGTTTTGTTCGTATAGATATCATGCACGATCTGAAAGGATAAATTCACTAACGTTGTTAGCTAGACGGAAGCGTAATCACTAGGACAAATTTACTAAATGTCATTATTTTTTGGTTTTATGACGACAAACAAGGTGTAGCATGGTAGAGTGGTATATTTTTGTTATTCAACGGATAATTAGTGTGGAATTGAATATTAAGCAAAGCAAAAGCCAGTTTACGAAGCATTGAAATTGAGAATGGACAAGAGGAATGTGTAAAAGAGCAGAACAGAGCCGAAGGCCACGAATGGGTCTTCAATACAGCGAGAAAACACTGTACACAGAGGCGTGCTTCAGCTGATCTCTAAACAAATAACTCAGTGATAAAGGACGCCATGATAAACTCCGAAATATATAAAAGAAACTTTAATTGAACCGTATTACAGCGAAACAAATGAAATGATGATGAATACGTCAATTCATAGTGTATATTCAAATTATTGTACTGAGTCGGTGTGTCTTTTCTGTGTTGCTCTTAGCATTATGTATTCGGGTTTTGTTTTCTGTAATTAGTTAACACTTCAGTTTCATTATGTATATCTTTTATATTCCTTTGATAAAATTTAGTGTTTGCAATAGCATTAATTGTTCTAAATAATGAGGATGTTCTTATTCCAAGCATAAAAACATAGTCGTATATGACACAACCTTTTTCAACTTTTGATCTTCAGTGCTGCACAACTTGGTACTTTTTTTCACTTTCGATCCATTATATCTGGGCGTCACTGGTGAGTCTTGTGTGGACGAGGCGCGTTTTTGGCGTATTGAATTTTAAACCTGATGTTTTTTGTTATCTATTAATCATGTGTTTCTTTAACTAATACGTTCTCCTATTTATTTGTATTGTGGTCCTGTAATATTATGTTGTCATTTCAATGTTATATTTAACAGTGCCATTAACGTGGGAGGTTTGGCATGCCACAAAACCAGGTTCAACCCACCATTTGTAAAAATGTCCTGTACCAAGTCAGGAATATGGCCATTGTTATATTATTGTTAGTTTCTGTGTGTGTTACATTTTAACGTTGCGTCGTTTGTTTTCTCTTATTTTTGAGTGTAAATTCACATTGCGATAAGACCTGTCACGGTACTTGTCTATCCCAAATTCATGTATTTGGTTTTGATGTTATATTTGTTATTCTTGTGGGATTTTGTCTGATGCTTGGTTCGTTTCTGTGTGTGTTACATTTCAGTGTTGTGTCGTTGTTCTCCTCTTATATTTAATGCGTTTCCCTCGGTTTTTGTTTGTTACCCCGATTTTGTTTTTTGTCCATGAATTAATGAAGTTTGAACAGCGGTATACTATTGTTGCCTTTATTGTACACTTAAACGAGTGTTCATTAATTTTGCAGAAAATTTAAACTTAAATTTCTAGTATTTACATTATAGATTTTTTATACTTGAAGTAACGCGCGAGGAATCTTTTATGACGTATGTGTGAATACAATAGAGTCATTTTTTAATTATCTGCAATTCAGTTCCAATGAGTTTGTCTGTCCCTCTGGTATCTTCAGTCCCTCTTTCAATGAATATTACTTGTACAAAATAATCTCGTGATTCAAACAACAATTTTAAGTGTTTATTAAAGGCCTTTCATAGATTATATCATAGATATTGCATTTTTACACTATTCTTTAATATTTGTAAAACTTGATTGATGCAAAGAATAACAAACAAAATAACATTAAAAGATTGTATAAAATCTGAAATCGATGACATTAAAGGAAAGTACATCCGATCATACTTTGATTATTCGAATAATTCACCAAATTACCTTAAATGAGGAAAGACCATAAAGAATTATGCACAACAGTTAGTATACTGTATCTATGGAAGTAAACAATACTGGTTGGTTTGTCTAAAAGCTGGAGAAGCGACACAAACAAAGCAGGTCTCTGATATAGAATATACACCCAGGAAAGATTCAAAAATGTCTTGATGTGGCTATTACTTCAATCTATCTTATGGTGCTCATCACAGCGTAGTTACTCAGTTGATTTTACCATTTGATTAGGGACTTCCTTTTTTATATTTTCTGTATTTTCATGATTTTACTTTTTTTTATAAGTTTTGATGGAATATTAATTACATACAGCTGCTTTAATCTATGCTAGTACTCATAAGTAGACGTATAACTGTAATTTCGTTAGTTTCCACCTTAAACAGTTGCTAGTTATTCCATCTTTTTTACGCCCTTTTTTTGGTAATATAACTCTTTGGATATATCGGTTCTTTATTCATCATTTGCTTTCAAATCTGAGGGTTCGAGGGTTCTTCATATCATAAACACGGAAAATGATTTGGACAAATGCAATTTATAAGATTTTGTTTCTAATGTAGTTCTTCTTTATCGTTGATCAGAATACAGTAGTTGTACAGCACCATAATCTTTAAATGACATTGAAAACAAATTAAAACAAAAACAACAGTAATGTCTCAATAGAGAATTATGCCATTATCGCAGAAGTATCTTCTGAGCTGATTTATTATTTTAATTGTTAAACAGTATCCTTGATGTCACGTCCAGCTATATTTATAGCCATTGCAACTAGTTCCTTGAACTTGAAATGACAGAAACATTGCTACAACTACGATTACTTGTAACCTGGCTTCAAACTAGTTACGTATAAAAAAAAATTATAGTAGGCCTGTCAGATTCGGATCGTGAGTAGAACATTTATAAATGACGTACAAAGAGCAACAATATTCTTTTATATGTTTAAGAATAATTGAATGGATGTCAAGTTCATTCTTCGAATATAAAGTAAAACTTGACTTGTTGTTTATTTTGTTATCATTATAGTTTACAATTAATTTTTTTATTTTATTTATGGCAAAGACAATGCATATTGGTGGCGAGATAAAACATCAATGATTCCAAGTTCATGCACTTAAAATCATTTTTTTTCAACTGGCTAATGGAAGGTTATGACTTATTAGATATGTCTCTTATCATTTGCATTTTCGTTTTCAAATTACCCCTATTTCATTTTTGCTTGGATTGCTATCAGTATATCGTAGTACGCTACTGGCCGACAGAGATGTTAACATTATTCATTATACGAATCATAGCAAGCATTAGATTATTAGTTTCCAGTATTAACAAAATGTTTTCTCGTGACGACAAGTCTTTAAAATCGTCTGAATGCTTCTTATTAACTATCCAGACACACATTAAACATTTCAATTTGTTGGTGATAATAATCTTTCGGGTAATATATATATTGAACAAAAGGCATGGCGTTAATGATATTAAAGTCTTAACAACTCGGTTATAGCTAGGATGATTCGACACCTACACATCTGACTGTGGATTCAATCATATTATAGTTTTCATTTAATGAATCGTCCTTGTTTTCACAATGGAGGTATTTCGGTTTATGTATATTGCTCTTGAGTTAACTTTTAAATGGAAGCAACTCAATTTGCGAAAGTATACTGTATATTTAAAAGACAAATATGTTTGGAAAGAATTGTAAATGCATCTCTGGTTTTAATTTTTGAGGTAATGTTCCTGGGTCAGTATAGCGCCTCGAGCTCAATAAATTTATACAATAGATTGTTTATGTATAAAGTAAAAACACAAAAATACCGAACTCCGAGGAAAATTCAAAAAGGAAAATCAAAAATCAAAAGGCAAAATCAAAAGTCCAAACACATCAAACGAATGGGTAACAACTGTCATATTCCTGACTTGGTACAGGCATTTTCTAATGTAGAAAATGGTGGATTGAACCTGGTTTTATAGCTAGCTAAACCTCTCACTTATATGACAGTCGCATCAAATTCCATTAAATTGTCAACGATGCATGAACAAAACAAACATACTCAAAGAGTAAAAATGTCAAAATTAGGGGTACAACAGTCAATATTGTGTTATCATCTTAATATCTCTACATAAACAACAAATGTAACAAAGAAGCACAAAAAGGCATACATTAATTTAACATTCTCATTTTGCTTTTCTTATACGGCTGAATTTATCTATGTAAAGTCTACCCATAATGATAGAAGGTTTCATTACTGATTTAAAAATGCGCGTTTGAAATTCGCACAGGTAGACATAAAAATAATTTTGTCGTATGACGGCATACATAAATGAAGACTTACGTAAAGTTGATATAACAAAAACAGACTTAACAGTAAAAGTAATAATAATAAATAAAATAATGGTGTGGTTCAAAGTATGACGGGATACATAAGAACAGTTTCACGTCAAATACGGCTGAATTTATCTATGTAAAGTCTACCCGTAAATGATAGAAGGTTTTCATTACTGGTGTAAAATAGCGCGTTTGAAATTCGCACAGGTAGACATAAAAATATTTTTGTCGTATGTCGGCATACATAAATACAGACTCACGTAAAGTAGATATACCAAAAACCAGACTTAACAGTAAAAGTAATAATAATAAATAAAATAATGGTGTGGTTCAAAGTATGACGGGATACATAAGTACAGTTTCACGTCAAATGTATATCATGAAAAACAGACTAAACAGAAAAAGTAGTGTTATTGACTAAAATAGTTTTGTCATTCATAGTATTCAAGATCCTTAAGTAAAAGTAATATCAATCAATGAAATAATTTTGCCGTTCAAAGTATGTGGTTTTACATAACCACTGAGTCACTTCAAATGATTATCTAAAAAAGACTTATAAAAGAATTCTATAATACGTAATTAAGATGATAACAAACGTCAGTACGCAAAATCTATCCTTCAAAACCATCTTGTATTATTTGTGAAGTTGATACGGAATATTTATCAACAAGTTCTTGGTATCTTCCGATGAACTTTTTTAGAAAAAGGACGAGACGTTCTTTGACATACCCCTGGTTCATCAACTTTCTGCTCAGACACTGGTGACGTTTTACAAAGTCTGAATAGGAGCTGCAAGCTCTTGAATACCTAATAAGTTGGGAAATGTATATTCCATATGCAGGTGAAGTTGGTATATTACTACTAAGGTGGGGGAAATTGATAATTTCAAAAGTAAAATCGTCTCGTTTGTCATAGATTCTGGTACTGAGATGACTGTGTATGTCAAATTCGAGGTATAAGTCTAAAAATGAGGCGGAGGAAGCCGTGTCTGTGGTCTCTTTAATTTCTAGTTCTGGTGGGTATATTAATGGAATCCAATCAGAAAAGTTCGGATTGTTAATGGAAAGAACATCATCAATATATCTGAAAGTGAAATTAAATAACCTGGCTTCTTTGATCTTCTTGTTTTTGACAAGTGTCTGAAGGAACTCCGATTCATATGAAAATAAGAAGAGGTCAGCAAGAAGAGGCGCACAGTTAGTTCCCATAGGAATGCCGACAATTTGTTGAAAAAGTCTACCTCCAAATTCAACAAATATGTTGTCAATAAGAAACTCCAGCATACTGATCACTTGTTCCTCTGTGTAGTATGTTTTACCCTTTTGTTCCTTATTAACAAAATATGCCTTATGGTATCCCAAAGTGATAAATTTATAGCGTATGCTACCATTTTTATGATGAAAAGCATTGTGGATTATTTCTTTTAGACGGTTTTTCAATTTCACATGGGGAATGGTTGTATACAAGGTTGAAAAATCAAAAGTTTTAATAAAACTAATTTCAGAAAAAGACCGAGATTTAAAATTATCAAGAAGTTCTTTAGAGTTTTTCAGAATCCACATATGGTTAATACCACTACGAGAGTAAACAGTTTCACAGTATATCTGAAGACCCTCTTTAACTGCGGACAGAATTTTAGTCAGTCTAATGGACAATTCTTTAGTAGAACAAGCAGATGAGCCGGCAATGTACCGTTGTTTGTACGGAATTTTGTGAAGTTTAGGTATCCAATACAAACAAGGTAAGTCCTCCGATTTGTCGTTCAATGCAATGTTCATAGAAGCCATGAAGGACTTATGATTCGCCAAAATCTCATCCTTGTCAAATGATATGTTTTTGTATGTGGGATTACCTGAGTGTTCATTTATTCCTAATTCTTTTATAAGACACTCGTAGTAATATGATTTACATACAAAGACAATATTATTTGAAGCTTTGTCCGCAGGAACAACAACGTACTTATCTTGAAGAGATGATAGACATTTCACAGCCTCTTTGTCACTGAAAATGGACTTAGGTCGATCATTCACACAGTTTTTCAACTTATGAATGCGACGTTTTATCAGAGACCTGATTGTTTTGACCCATTCTGACAAAGTGTCCAGTTGAACTTCTTCTCGCTTAGCCCATGCTCTGGCGTAGTTCTCAATGGAATCCATAATTATTTTGAAGTTATGGTTCCAATTGATGTGTTGGGGTTCTCTAAACTTAGGACCACGAGAAATCCCCTTTCGGAGATTTTCATGTTGAATTATGTTTAGATCCCCAGTAATAACATGGCCAGAGGGACTGTAATTGTAAGGCGAGTTGGAACAATCACATTCTGTTATTTACATAATTTTACATTATAACTACATTCTTGCTGTGTTGTTTTTTCTCACAGTTTATGTTCCAAGTGTATTTTCCTACACATCTAAAAAAAAAACAATCAATAAAACTCTTTCTAGAATACAATGCATTTTCAGTTCAATAACGAATTAAAACAATTAAACAAATAAGCATGTCATATCAAAAATTTTGTATTGATTTTATCGATAACATCTTCGGTATCCAAAGATAGCCATATACTCCCCTCCTCTCCACCCTTGGCGGATGAAGAGAGAATTTCGGATCTACGAGGTAATGATTTTCAATGTTATCACAAATGATAGCTTAATCTGCTAAGGGTGGTGAGGAAGTAAGGGGCTCGTAACCCTTAGCCAGCGAAAATGTAACAGTGCTGGCTTTTATTTGTGTAAAAGGAATTTGTGGTTGAATTTCATACTTAATCGTGTGTTATGGTCACCATGTACCATATATGTTTTGTAATATTTAAATTATATTATAGTTTGAATAAAACGTTTTTACACATTGATTCGATTCTAGTACTAGATGTGTTTCCAAAAAGGATAAAACACGGTTACCACAGTGTATCATTGGTCTATTTTGATTTCGTGTTTCTGAAGTTTCATTTGTGTATGCTTGTTCTTTGTTATGTCTTCTTTTATTTTTTAGCCAGGTTGTTGTCTCTTTCCCGTGACTGGTGACTTTTAAAGCTTTTTGACATCTCACACAATTTGAAGCAAAATGTATCCTCATAAATGTATTAAATAATTCTGTGATATTAAACAAAAACAATCGATGAAAACTAACATTTAGAAAAGAAGAACAAATGTATTGGTCTGGTGTATAATTCTGTCAATTTGTAAATAAAGGCAAAACAAGATCTTGTTATTATATGAGAAGGGTTTATATCATACTCATAAAAATACAGAAATTTCGACACAAGCATTTTGGTTATGAATACCTGACACGTCTATGTTTTGGTTGCCTACATCAAACTTTAATAACTCTAAACATTTGCTATGTTAAACATTTTGAAAGAAATTATTTCAGCAGTTTCATAATTATAATATATATATCAATGAAATTACACAATATCTAATCGTTTTTTTTCAAATCATAAATATCTACGCTTACTATATATAGCTACTTTTATATAATAAATAGAATTTCTGACAGGCGAAGTAACTTTGTCGTTTATTTGTAGATCAATTTGAGGCGAAAGTGCTAAAATGTAAGCTTCATTTGAATAATGACAACTTTGTCTGTAATATAAATATACAAACAAGTCTGTCAGATATTATTCCCACGTGTTTCTAATGTTAACGATACATGCAACCGAATGCAAAACAGCACGTGATTGATAATGCCTGTCGTCTTTTATACAACATATTCTTTTATATAAGTCTACAAATATAAAACTTAATCTTAAAAAAGCAAACGTTTCAAATGATTATTTTTTTGTCTTGGATCTTGATAAAAAAAAAATCCCACTTTAACTTTTATCGTGTCGTTTGTTTTCTCTTATATTTGAGTGTGAATTTACATTACTACAAGACGTGTTAGGTACTTTTCTATCCTAAATTCATGTATTTGGTTTTGATGTTTTATTTGTTATTCCCATCGGATTTTGTCTTATGCTTAGTCCGTTTCTGTGTGTGTTACATTTTAATGTTGTGTCGTTGTTCTCCTCTTATAATTAATGCATTTCCCTCATTTTAGTTTGTTACCCCGATTTTGTTTTTGTCCATAGAATTACGAGTTTTGAACAGCGGTATACTACTGTTGCCTTTATTTATATATATAAAAAAAGCCATTAAAGGTGAAAACACTATATTTGCAATTATCAATGTCCGTATTCTTGATGTTGTCAGACTGCTGGTTGCAACTGGTGGAGTATATTATTGTATGGTATAGTTTTATAAAGCCAACAACTGAACGTAAAACTGAGGCTTTCTAAATCTATGCTTAACCGTACATTGACCTATAATGGTTTACTTTTATAAATTGTAATTTGGATGGAGAGTTGTAACATCGGCACTCATACCACATCTTCCTATATCTATTAATAAACAAATAAAAGTATATTTTCGGCCTCTTTACCTAAACGTAAGTTTGATGGTCGCTGTATCATTGATACATTGTTCATGCACTATGGCATGTATTCTAAATTTTTGGATAATGATCGTTTTTACATGTGCTTCTTTCTTCTGTTTCATAATAGCGAATTCGATGCATTTTAAACTAGAATACACTACGGTCAAACACATGTCTACATCTGAAAGTCATTGGGGTGTTTTAGTCTCCAAATTAATTAATCATAGTAAGTGCAGTTATTTTTTACCCTTACACTAATTTTCCTTGTATGACGAACACATATTCGTTGAATTCATCTTATTGGTAATCAGTTTGTTTTTGAATCTCTAAAATTCATTAACATTACGTAAACTATACAATCATCCCATTTTGATGAAAAACAAATTTTCAGGCGATTTAATTCGATATTAATCTAATCATAATGATATTTATATATACCGCAGTCTTATAAGATTTTAATATGCTTAAATTCAAATGACACGTTGTGACAATTGTCAGAGAATTTTATGTTGCAAAGCAGTTCGGGATTGATCCCACGACCGTCAGACATCAGAGAAATATCAGACTGTCAATTAAAAACACACGATATTTGACGAGACGGTCATACAAGTGAGAGGTTTAGCGCAAAAAAAAACAGGTTCAATCCACCATTTTCTACATTTGAAAATGCCTGTACCAAGTCAGGAATATGACAGCTGTTGTCCATTCGTTTAGAGTGTTTTGTCATTTGATTTTGCCATGTGAATATGGACTTTCCGATTGAATTTTCCTCGGAGTTCAGTATTTTTATTTTATTTCACGTTCTTTTTTTTTATATTACTGATAGAAAGTCAGATGACTTATACATAAAAGCAAGTAGAGTAGGCATGCGATTCTCAATGATATCCATCTAAATTTGATTTATCTTTGAACCAGATTCTTAAAAAGTTTCAGGTTTGTCAAAATACTTGAAAACAATGACATAGGTTTATTAATAACTTTAACAAAACATACTACGTTATTCGCCCTTTCAGAATCTAAAGGACTATGTGTAATGTCATTGTTCGAACACCAAAATGAAAATAACGTTACGTGATTGGTTGAACTTCTATTGTTTATCTCGTTTTAAACCAATCACTGCGTTTTGTGTACGCTTTTGGAAATATTATCCTGAATGCATTAGATTCTGAAACGGCGAATTCTGAGGGTAAGTTTAAACCCTTTTTTCTTTTTATCATCGCATGGCTTTTTAATTCTTAATTATTCACAGGAGATGTTGGAGATCCCTAGTCATGTAGCAAAAAGAGAACTCAATTTAAAGAGAAATTGACAACGCTTGTGCAACCAAATGTAAAGATATCAAACAGATACATAAGTTTTGAAAACGTGTCATACAGAATTAAATATTGAATAACATAAACTCCAACTTACAGTTTGGATGTTATTGAATTCTTCAGAGGGTTGAGGAGATAAATATCAAAAAGAAGATATGGTATGATTGCCAATGAGACAACTATCCACAAGAGACCAAAATGACACAGACATTAACAATTATAGATCACGTAAATAAACTCATCATAGATACCAGGACTAAATTTAGTGTACGCCAGGCGCGCGTTTCGTCTACAAAAGACTCATCAGTGAAGCTCGATTCCCAAAAAGTTAAAAAGGCCAAATAAAATACGAAGTTGAAAAGCATTGAGGACTAAAATTCCTAAAAGTTTTGCCAAATAAATGTTTGTTTTCTTTTACGATGCATATCAGTCTAGAGAGCGAATCAAAATACCACTTTCTACGGGTATGCATTTAGGAAATTATCGCAGTAAACATTATTTAAGTCCTTAATAATGATTTTAGAAGTAGTAACTAATTTATTTTTTTCCAGTCCTTTTTTATTAATAAACAATACTTGCAAATAGATTTGAAATAAGCAGTTGATCATCTTTATGGAATTGGTTTTAGTCTAAAAGTGGAAGCAAACATATTCAATTAATATGCGCTCATATTATCAGTATCTATAGTGATAGAAAATCAAAATCATTCAGAATCTAATCGTATCAAAGATATTTCTATAAAATGCAGTCATTAAACGATATTGTGGGACGAAGATGTGGCAGTTGAAGACTAATTTCATTATATATCAGACAATTGTTGAAATTATCTCATCTTTTTGCGTACATAAAATTTGTTGCATTTAATAAATTAAATTATAATGTTATTGCGTTCCTGAACATTGATCGAGGTTCTAAAAGTTTGTTTTTTTTAAATCTGATTTTTTTGGATAAACAGATTTATAATATAATTGAAAAAATGAAAATCACGCCTTTCATGGAACGGGGAAAAAAATCAATAGTTGGAAATTTACTTATGGTCATGAACTAGGTTTTTTTCATTTGAATAAATATATTTAAAGTTATTAAACTTTACGTCGAAATATTGAAAATTTAAATTTTTATTACAAAAAAGTGGACCTTCTTGTGTTGTTCCTTGACCAAGATCTAAAAACAAAAGCAGAAGATACCAAGTGGACAGTCAAAATAATATGTTAAATAGCAACTGACAAACGCCATGACAAAAAAAAAAGAAAAACAATAAACAGATATAGAGGTTCACATTACAAATAAATACAACAGTAATATACCGCTGTTCAAAAGTCATAAATCGATTGAGGGAAAACAAATCCGGGTTATAAACTGATACACATCTATAAGAGAAAAACAACAGAACAACAGAAACAATCAGGAGTAACAACTGCTATATGTCTGACTTAGTACAGGAATTTATAAGAAAAATGGTTGGTTGAACCTGGTGTCATGGCTACTCAAGCCTCCAGCTTTTATAAAAATGTTAAAAATAATGGCAACAGTGGTATATCGCTTTTCGAAATTCAAAAATCGTTCGAGATAAACAACAACTCCGGGTCACAAACTTAAATGCTTGCAAAATATTAGAAATTATTATAAATTAAGGAATGTATCTCCCTCATGCAAAGCTCTGATTCCTTTCACGAATTTTGCTATACTTTTTGGACCTTTTGGATTATAGCTCTTAATCTTTTATATATGCTTTGGATTTCAAATATTTGGCCACGAGCATCACTGAAGAGACATGTATTGTCGAAATGCGCATCTGGTGCAACAAAATTGGTACCGTTGATTTTATTACTACCACTGGGTCGATGCCTCTGCTGGTGGACTATTAGTCCCCGAGGGTATCACCAGCCCAGTAGCCAGTACTTCGGTACTGGCATGAAAATACGGATTTTTTTGTTTTATTAAAATTTCCTGTTGCAAAATATTAGAAATTATTATAAATTAAGGAATGTATCTCCCTCATGCAAAGCTCTGATTCCTTTCACGAATTTGGCTATACTTTTGGACCTTTTGGATTATAGCTCTTCATCTTGTATATATGCTTTGGATTTCAAATATTTTGGCCACGAGCATCACTGAAGAGACATGTATTGTCGAAATGCGCATCTGGTGCAACAAAATTGGTACCGTTGATTTTATTAAACTTTGGGAAACTGATCAAATATTAGAAAAAAACAACGACACAGCAGAAACATAAAAAATGCAACTCACACAGAAACAAACTAGGAGATAACAAAAGCTAAAAAATAAATCACTAAAATTACAACTCTACGTGACAGGATTACAGTACAAAACTGATTGAAAGATTATGTCTGCATTATATGAACGTCAAGCACAATCCCTCTCGTTAGGTCTTTAGTATCATACCATCATTAAATTATGAGAAAAACATAACCCGTATTTTACCGATGACTTATTTTAGAATAAAGTTTATTTCCGATGCAAAGACCCTATGAGTGGATCAATGGCAAAACCAAAATAAGCCATGTTAAATGACCTGACAACAGTATCGTAACTATATTTCTCCTTAATAATTCTGTTGTAAACTTATGGTAGTTTTTGAGATGAATGCCGACATTTTTGTGCTTTGTAAAGAATATTTCATTAACGAAGGTATGTGAAATACTAGAACGTATTAGATGTCTCAAGTTTGTACCAAGTCAGAAATATGACAGTTGTTTTCCATGTTTTGTTTCATGTGCGTCAGTTTTTGATGTACACATTTGATGAGGGACTCTCCATTTTGAAAAATAAAAAATGTCGAAAATCCTTAAGAGTCAAAAACCAGAAAATGAAGAAAGTATTATGGATACTTCAACCAAAATCATATCTAAAGTGACTATGATTTACAGTAGATTTCTATTGATAGTGATTGGTCAAGTTTACGATTACAAAGGCGTTTCGTGTAAGTGTGTAATTAGAAAAAAATGTGTTTACTTTAATAAGTTTTTCTTTGATAGCAGTCGTTATTTTTCTCGTTTGAATAATTTTACATTTTTCATTTTGGTGTTTTTTATCTATTGCAATGCGGTTTAAATTCTGTAAATTAATAAAGGCCGTTTGGTGACCTACATGTATAGCTTTTTATCGTTTTTTGGCCTGTGATGGAGAATCTTATTTTCGTTAATATCACATCTTCTTAGTCATGTTTGTAAATGTGTCAACATATAAAGTAACGCTTATTAATGAAACACTTTGATTTGATTGGCAGCATTTTATTTGAACAAATATTCGATCGTTGATTTGATAAACTACAATTTACTAGTATACAACTCAGTGAAAAACAAATTCATTAATATTTTCTCGGTATACAAACTTTATGACTGAGTGATTAAAGACCTTAGAAAGGAAGTGTTCTTATGAAAGAAGCCTGTAACTAAAATTTATTGAACAATATAATACGCATGCCTTTATTTTATGTCAGAGGATATTTTTCTCCAATGATATGTCATTTCTGTCAGTCCAAACTTTTGTATACGCATTGTTATATATATTGTGAATTGTAATATAATGAGGCAAATGATAAAAGATTTTAACATAAAGTTTGAAGTAATTTGAAAATGTCATTAATTGTTTCAGTTAATGGAATTTAAGTTAATAGACTTAAATTCAGTTATCGCTGGGGCCTCTTGTCAGATAGTGTTTCATCTTTTAGCTTTACCAATATGTATGACGTAATATTCTGTGACGTAATTAAGTCTTTTACAGAAATTCCATGGAAGCAAGCTGTTTGATTTTCATTGTTAGCGGAAAATTTGTAAAAAGCTATCTTTAATTCTAAAGTAGGGTTAGTATGGTATTGTTGACGTGTTTCATGCATCTGATATCGTTTAGCATTCTTAGGAAGGAATTTCATTTTAAAGTTTGTTTTTTTACCAATTTTGGATATTCCAAATTTATATCGCCACGTGGTGAACACATGCGACTAAAGCATGATATAATTTATTCTTCGTCTTACATCGTTATTTTAATTTAACAATAGAACTTATGAGTTAGGATATTGTTCAAAGTTTTTCAGATGTATAGTATTAATGATATCGTCCTTATTTCTTAGTTAGTTAAATTACAATTTACGTAGTTATAGACTGGCTTGATACCGTGTGGCGTGTTGCACATTGTTGACAATGAGTTAAGATAGTTGTTTTGATTATATGTTAAGCTGGTAAAGAACGGCTGTGTGATGTATTACGCTGTTACAGATAAGTAACGGTTATAGTTTTCACGGCTCGGCTAGGTCAATGAAGTAAATTCGGCATTATATATAGCAGGAGGCATGCGTTTTTGTTTGGCCCTTGCATATTCATCAAGTTTTCCAAGGTAGCCATTGTGATATGTGTCTAGATCTTATAAACAAAACAAATATCACTATATAAGATATTAATGTTACAAACATCAAACTTAGTTCGAAACTTGGAAATCTTACACGGAGTCGACAGATAGATGCCCAAATCGTTACGTTTAATGATAAAGAATGGGTCTAGAGTATATCAAATATTGTTAAGTACCCACACGAATACTTTTCGACACCTTCAGGTCACTTGATCTTAAAACTGATCTGCTGATTGATTGATTGCTGGTTGTTTTACGCAGATCTTAAACTTAGCCGAGGGTCGGTATTCATAAAATATACATATATGGTTGAGATCAATATCAAAACCTACTATAATGTCTCAAAACGGTCACAGCTAAACTATCTTGTAAATGTGATTATTATGTGCGTCAACACTCGATTGTGTATTGATTTTGTTAAGCTATTACTAAAATGTGATTAAGAAACACTTGTTAACATTTACTCTTTTGAGTTGTAGCACAATGTTGAGAAGAACAGCAAGAAAGCGTTAAGCCAAGGGTCAGGAAATAGCACTCCCGAGGAACGCCACTACAAGGGCAGAGATACTCACTACTGGATACCAGACGCAAACATCCATGTCAAGGCCATCACTACTTTTAGGTCCCACTAGTGCAACTGCTAGCCAACAGAGCACCACATCAGCAGATACCCATACTGTGTCAAGTCACACATACATCCCAGACAATAACATACCAATGCAAAATGCAGGTAATCAGTTTATTAACTTGACACCTGTATCAAATAGTACACCACAAATGTATATACCACAGCAAATAGATGGAGTTAATAATGACATTGCAATGAATGTACCACAAATTATAAAAGATAAAATTTATAAAAGTGAATACATCGATATGGCTGTTTTATTAGCACAAAACATGCAATCAGATGCTAACACACAAAAGTTAGTGGTAAAAAATGGGCAAATTGTCATGCAGTCCGCTCCAAACTTGTCTTAAATATTTGGCATTGAGGTGTGGACTACTGCGTTTATTATCTTTACAAGCATTTATTGTACTCTTCATCCTGGAAGATTTCAGGAGTTGCTAAAATACATGAGTGTAATACGTTTAGGTGCCAAGCGTTGTAATAATTTAGGTTGGAAGCTTTACGACGAACAATTTCGTTTGCGTAAAGCCTTTGACCCTACTGGTTCCTGGGCTGTCATTGATTCGGAATTATGGTTAATATATATGAATGATAGTACAGAGAGCAAGAACGGTAGTACTTCAAGCAACTTGTACACTGCTTCTAACTTGAAATGCTATACTTTTAATTATGAGGGTAGTTGTTCTAAACAATCTTGTTTTTATAGGCATGTTTGTATGCGTTGTGGTGCAGGTCATGCTGTTATAAACTGTCATAATGGGCAGACTTTGGCTTTGCATAATCAAAGACCTACTTATGTTAATCCAAGATTCAGGTCACCTAGACCTCAAACTCAAAGCAGATATAATTTTTCATTTAGGCAACCTGGTTCATACCCTCGACAGAGACCTGCTAACACTTTTATGGGACATGGGGCATACCCCCATAAGAATTAAATGTTTAGAAGCTTGTTTGGTAAGTTACCCTGACAAAGTGGTTGCTGCTGAAATTTTATTTGGTTTTTCTCATGGTTTCAGACTTCAGTATACAGGCCCTCGCTTTCATTCTTTTTCAAAAAATTTAATTTCAGCTGTACAAAATAGTGATGCAGTTTTACACAAGTTGCAAGATGAGGTAAATCGTGGTAGAATGTTAGGACCTTTCAAAGTTATGCCCATTTCAACCCTCCGTATAAATCCTATAGGTCTTGTGCCTAAATCAGACAGTAGTTGGAGACTTATAACAAATTTATCGTTCCCGCCTGGTGAAAGTGTAAATTCGTATATTGATCAAGTATATTGCAAGGTGAATTACACGTCATTAGACACTATTTTGGAAAAAATTTATGAATGCGGAATGTCATCAGAACTGGCTAGAATTGATGTTAAGTCGGCTTTTCGGAATTTGATAGTGAATCCTGCTGATTTTGATTTGCTTGGAATTAAATTCAATGACCACTTTTACATTGACAAAGCTCTTCCTTTTGGGTGTTCGATATCGTGTAATTTATTCGAAAAGTTTGCAACGTTCCTGCAGTGGCTTGTTGAAGAACGTAGTAAGTTACATACAGTTGACCATTACTTAGATGCCTTTATTTTTATTGGTGCCAAATCAACTGGCCATTGTGGTATTTTAATGGAGGCTTTTGGCAAGGTTTGTAATGAATTGGGGGTTCCTATTGCACAAAACAAAACAATTGGGCCTGCTACAGTCATTCCCTTTTTGGGTTTTCTCATTGATACTGTTCGTATGATGGTTATTATTCCTTAAGAGAAATTGGAAAAACTGCAGTATGAGTTGAGTTCTTTATTACAGAAGAAAAAGATGATGTTGAGAGAGTTGGAATCTATCACTGGTTTAATGTCTTTTTGTTCAAGGGCTATTCCTTCTTCTCGAGCTTTTATACGTAGGTTTTATGATCTAATTGCATCAGTTAAGTGTAATAAGCATCACTATAAGGTTAGAATAAATAAAGAGGTTAAAGCTGACGCGACGCTTTGGTTGCTTTTTTAAACAATTTCAATGGTCAGTGTTTTTTGCCTGAAAGAGTTTGGTTATCAAATGATATTCTACAGCTTTTCACAGATAGTTCTGGCAATCAATTTTTAGGTTGTGGAGCTTTCTTTAATGATAAGTGGTCTCAGTTACAGTGGCCTCAAATTTGGTGTTCATCACCCATATTGATGAATTTGGCTTTGCTTGAGTTGATTCCTGTTATTCTTGCTTTGTATTTATGGGGAGATTTGTTACGTAATAAGAAAATTCGCTTTAATATAGACAATTTAGCTCTAGTGAGTATAGTTAACAAGAGAACTTCTAAGGACAAGCAAATAATGAAACTTATTCGCCCCCTGGTGTTGTTAACCATGCTTAATAACATTCAGTTTGCTGCTGTGCATATAAAAGGTTCTGAAAATAAAATAGCCGATGCCATTTCTCGTTTTCAGATGGATCGTTTCAGATGTTTGGCCCCAACAGCAGATACTTACCCTGCTCCAATTCCACTAGAATTTATGACTGTCATTTTAGACCTTTAGTAACCAGTTTGATTGAAAGTTCCATAGCGCCCAGTACATTGCAGATATACCAAAGAGGGCAAGCACTTTTTTAATAGTTCAGATCTCTCTATGGTTTAATGAATACTTGGCCTATTCCTCTTTGTGAGTTGTTAAGTTTTATTGCTTACTTGTTCAAGAAAGAATTATCACATTCAACAATTAATTGTTACGTTACTGGACTGGGATTTTTTAGTAAGGCAAACAATTATGAGGATGTCACACAAAAATTTGTAGTTCGGAAGCTTTTAGAAGGTATAAAACGCTCAAGGCCTAAGAAAAATGATTTACGTTTACCTATAACCAGAGACATGCTGAAATCTATTATTTTTTCTTTAGCGTGTGTTTGTAAAACTCGCTATGAATTAAGTTTGTTTAAAGCGGCCTTTTCACTTGCTTTTCATGGTTTATTTAGGGTAGGAGAATTGGTTGTTACTAATAGTTTACAGGGCCATACATTACAGATATCAGACATACATATTGTAAGTGGTCTGCTTCAAGTGTGCATTACTTCGTCCAAAACAGACCAGTTGGGGAAAGGTTCAAACATTTGGATTTATCCTCAGTCAGATTTGAACATTTGTCCTGTTAATTTGGTCAGTGAGTTTATTAAGTTGAGACCCCCCGTTTTAGGTCCCCTTTTTTGTCATTTTGACGGTAGTCCTTTATCTAGGTATCAGTTCGTGACTTTATTAAAGAAGGCTATCGATTTGTCTGGTATTGATCAAACCAGATATAGTTCCCATTCTTTTCGTATTGGTGCAGCAACCACCTTGTCAATGGATGGGGTATCGGATAGTGAAATAATGAGGTTGGGTCGTTGGAGTTCAAATGCTTACAAGGGTTACATAAGAATTTAGTATCATTTATTTGCTTTAAGTAGTTGATTGTATTTGTATTATATATAGGTATTGTAGGTGATCCTGTAAATGTCTGGATAGTAGGATCATCTATAGTCAAGCACGCCTTTGTGACAGCTCGGGATCGGCCAGGTGGGGTAAACTTAGGTTAAGGTCGTTTGAACGCCTCATTTTGGTGGCAAGGCAAGGGTGGCATGCTAGTCAGACATGTTAAAGGTCAGCTCAGGACAATGAAAAAATATGAGGATCCTCCACATTTTTTAGTATTACATGTAGCTGGAAATGACTTGGGTAGTTCCAAGGTGGGTTTTTTGCGTAATGAAATAAAAAACATAATTCGTTGGATAATGAAGGAGTTTCCAAAATCTAAGTTGATATGGTCTCAAATTTTGACAAGGTTGAAATGGCGTCATTCTGATGATCACAAAGCAATGGACTTGTGTCGCTATAGGATTAACAACTCTATTGCCGCCTTTATAGTTAGCTGCGGGGGTTACTACATTAAACATCCAGATATTCATGCAGATCAATTTTTTTTTGAATCAGATGGTGTTCACTTGTCATCCTTAGGAAACGAATTGTGGTTGAATATCTTACAGGGTGCAATGGAACACTTTATACAATTCAAGAACTGTGCTTCCACTTTTCCTTATTAGTTATATATTTTATGACATACGTCACCTATCTGACATTTATCTATCTACATATACATCTATCTATATATATATATATATATATTATGAATGAAATACAATTATAGTTACAATCATATATGATATAAAATTACAGATACTATTAGTTTAGGATATACAAATACAAAACTATCAATATTTGATATACAAATACGTTACAATCTATATATGATATAATAATACAGATGCAATCATCTATGTGTATATAGGACTTGTTGTTTTGGTAATTTTGTATGTTTCTTTTTACTTAGGTTTGTATATATTTTACACAATTGTTCGATAAATCAAGAGATTATCTATCTAATTATCTGGTTCACAGCTTTGCAGCGAACCGCCTTTTTTATGGCTAATTTTTATGGATAATACAGACTACACTTGTGTATCCCACGGTGTTTTCTAAATTTGAAGCACCCGTGTATCCCACGGTGCACCTTCACATTTTAATATATCTATCTATCTATCTACAAGGTTGCCATATTATCTTCGGGTAACCAATCATTTATCTATCTACAATACATCTATTTACAATACATCTATCTACAATACATCTATCTACCTATATATATATATATATATATTATATGGATCTATATTATGAATAAAAGCTGTGGCCAGATATCGCCAATCCATATATGCATTTTGTTTTAATGGCACCATCTGAGATAATGCATTTGTCGCGACTAGCAACAAAAATAGCATAGGAAGAGATATTCCTGACGCGTTCATATGCGTATCGATCACAAGCATTATCATTTACACCAGCGACTTAAGAAGGGCAGTTATTCTAATTGTATGCATATTATTTTTGTTAGATTTTATATAGATTTTCAGGAAAAAATCAGTGAAATAGGGTCTTCAGAAATACCGTGAAACTGTTTACTCGCGTAGTGGTATTAACCATATGTGGATTCTTAAAAATTCTAAAGAACTTCTAGACAATTTCAAATCTCGGTCTCTTTCTGAAATAATTTCCATCAAAACTTTTGATTTTTCAACCCTGTATACCACCATTCCCCATGTAAAATTGAAAAATCGCCTAAAAGAAATTATCCAAAATGCCTTTCAACATAAAAATGGTAGCATACGCTATAAATTTATTACTTTGGGATTTCATAAAGCATATTTCGTTAATAGTGACAAACAAAAAGGTAAATCATGCTACACAGAAGAACAAGTGGTCAATATGCTGGAGTTTCTTATCGACAACATATTTGTTGAGTTTGGAGGTAGACTTTTCTAACAAATTGTCGGCATTCCTATGGGAACAAACTGTGCGACTCTTCTTGCCGACCTCTTCTTATTTTCATATGAATCGGAGTTCCTCCAGACACTTGTCAAAAACAAGAGGATTAAAGAAGCCAGATTATTTAATTTCACTTTCAGATATATTGATGATGTTCTTTCCATAAACAATCCGAACTTTTCTGATTGGGTTCCATTGATATATCCCCCAGAACTAGAGATTAAAGAAACAACAGACACGGCTTCCTCCGCCTCATTTTTAGACTTATATCTCGAATTTGACTTACACAGTCATCTTAGTACCAGAATCTATGACAAACGAGACGATTTTAATTTTGAAATTATAAATTTCCCCCAACTTAGTAGCAATATACCAACTTCACCTGCATATGGGATATATATTTCCCAACTTATTCGATATTCAAGAGCTTGCAGCTCCTACTCACACTTTGTAAAACGTCATCAGTTTCTGAGTAGAAAGTTGATGAACCAGGAGTATGTCACAGAACGTCTCGTCCTTTTTCTAAAAAAGTTCATCGGAAGATACCAAGACCTTGTTGATAAATATTCCGTATCAACTTCTCAAATAATACACGATGGACTTGATGTATAGATTCTGCGTACTGATGTTGTGTATCATCTTAACAACATGTTTTTTTGTTCTTTCATTTGTTTTTGTTCTATTATTAAGATTACTTTTACTGTTGAATGGTTTTATGTGATATCCGTTTGACGTGGCTCGGTACTTATACATCTCGTCAATGTGTGTGTATTGGCTTTCATTTTTTTTGGTGATTTGTTTTGTATATGTGACTCTTTGTGTGTCTTTTGTTCTTATAACGTGACTCTGTACTTTAAAAGATCCCGTCAGTATGATATTGGTCTATAGTATGTCATTATGATATATTTCTATTGTGAATTACTATATACGTTGAACCACAGACCTCGAAATCATTCAATCGCGTAGTGGTATTGACTATTTTTGGATTCTCAAAGGTTCTATGTATAACTTTTGGACTAGTTTAAATCTCGGTCTGTTTCTGTAATTTATTCTTACATACTTTTGATTTTTTAACCCTGTATGCGTTCATTGCCTATGTAAATTTTAAATTGTTTGTATGCACATTTAACGACAAATTTATGTGACGTATATAATTTTTCTGACGTCAGACACTCAAATAAATCCATGTGTTCGTAGATAGTAGATGTGTTTGTGTCCTGTTAAATTGTTCCTTTTAAAATTGTTATACGATGATGACTGATGTACCCATATTTTGACTATTTTATTAATTGTGACTGTTTATTTAACGCATCATGTAAATGTAGCGGAATTTGATGAGAGTGTTATTTAAGTGAGAGGGTTAGCGCTATAGAACCAGGTTTAATCCACCATTTTCTACATTTGAAAATGCCTGTACCAAGTCAGGAATATGACAGTTCTTGTCCATTCGTTTTTTATGCGTTTTGTTATTTGATTTTGCCATGTGATTATGGACTTTCCAAATTGATTTTCCTCTGAGTTCAGTATTTTTGTGATTTTACTTTATGCTATACCTGCTACCCATGTACATTACTTTGAATGTTGACAAGAGTCTTGTGTTGTCTATACACGAACTCTTTGCTCCCTGTCATTAAATGAGGTTTTTGTCGTCTTTAATCGCATTTAAGAAACTTTGCAATGTTTTAATACGTCTGGGATAAATGTTTTCGTCCTGTCAATTAGATAAACTTGTAACATAATAGTTCTTGTAGTTCGAAAGCGTATTCATTAATAAGAAACAAATGAGAATATTTGTTATTAGATCATCTAATCTATCAATGTTAAAAGTTTCTTTCCCTACTGAGAATTCATTCAGGAAATTATTTTGCTAATTTTAATTCGCCTTTTTAATAAGGCTGCAATGGAATTGTTACGAACAAGTCTCTTGAATATCAAATTAATCCAATTTTAAAAGGCACTGATGTAATCGTCGTATATAAATTGAAGTACACATGTACTGGTTTATTTTATTTTCAAAAAAAATAGCTATAAATGAGTATGTCCATTTCCCAGATTTATATAGAAGTCAATAAAATACTGTTAAAAGGTTTTCATGTATTCTTTTGGTTCTGTAAATTGGTGTTAACCACCTTAATCGTCTGATGTTGTAGCTTCCCCTTAATTATTTAATAGCAATGCTACTGAGTTATAAACAACGACAGCGTTAACAGTTACCATTAGTTTTACATTTTCTTGTAACGTTATTTTCTGCTATCTTTTTATGAACATTTTAGAAATATGATGATAAAAAAATTATGTTTTCTCGTTTTCATAGTTAAAGATTTACACCCAGAATTGCATAATTTAATAAAAGACAAATGTTCTTTGTGGAATTCTCGTGCAAAAATAAATCTGTGTTGATGACAATTTAATCTGTTTAGTAAAACATTACAAATAATTGGAAAGATAAAGGAAAACAATACTAATTTAAAGGGGAAAGAGGTAGAAAAGAACGATAAGGTGTTTCAATATTATTCTAGAAATCGAAGTATTGATTTATAATATTGTCTCGCATCGGCACCCATTTAATTTTGTGGTTATTTGATATGCATTATTTATAACAAAATATCAATATCATTTAGTATTTATTTTAAACAAAATGTTACGGATTTATAAGAATGTTTTTGGAACTCAAAAGTGTCATTTTTATATCTTTTTACAAAATTATCGCAAAAACAATAACAATATGTCAATGAATATAGAACTGAAAATGTAAAGCATATATAACACTAATTACCTTAATTTGACTTCAAGGTCCAAGTCATCGTCATCATACAAGCTTTATTTAGGTCGACATGTAACATTACAAATAAACATACGCTACCAGAGCTTGTATAACCGACAAATCCATACATTTCCAAAATATGTATACACATAATAATATTAAAACATATAAAAAAAAACATAGAACATACATTTCATGCACATTAAGGCAGCACTAATTTTGATACTTTTAGATTATCGTTGGTCATCTCAACGAGATAAATTTTCTCGCTTGAGCAGGAACAGCGAAAGTGAGAAAAGCAATCGAGTTGAGATGACAAATGATAATCTTTTTATCGCTATTTTACCTATGACGACGTTGGTCAATTTCAATGTCAATTTCGTTAGCAACGCCACGTCATCTCCTTAGTTTCTAGCGATAAATTTTCTATCTCAAGCGAGAAGCATGATATGAAAATTATCACAAAAAAAGATCAAAGGAAAAATGCACAAAAGAGCGATAATATCTATTATACACATGCATGAGCACTAAGCTCAAAGTAGCATAAAAACTAAAGTAATAAATGACATTGACATTTAGACCATCTATTCTTTTTTTCTTTTTTTTTTATCTAAAACAATTTACAGAGTCATATAGATCTGCATTTCTACGAAGACTAAATGAAACTGTATGTTGTTATACGAAGAGCTTGATTTAGTTCTATACTTTCAGAGCAACGAAGTTAATCCATTCCCACACTGACGACCAGCGTAGTTGCTGAGTCAACATCTTAAAAAATAATTACTTCTCTTTATTCAAAAAAGAACGATAACTTTAATTGATTCTACTTTTAATGGTTAATGGCATAAAACAAATATTTAAGATGGACATATACGTTCTGCATGTGGAAGTTTTATCACCACAGGCTACAGTATATAGAAATTAGAATTCTGATGTAGACAGGGTAAAGGAAGGACTATAACGTCTAAAGATTGATTGAACAGGAAGTTACTGGATTTATAGCAAATCTTACATACATAAATAATCCTAAATCTCGTTTAGTAAACATCTCTAACGAGATTCATCAATATAAGGTGTGTAATTAGGGAAAAGAAACATTATTGTTTGAATTACGGAATCTATATAGACAGGAAAAACATTTCTATATTATTGATGTTGTCTGTCCATCTCTTTGAAGTCTTTTGCTCTTAATTGTAGCAGTTTAATTTCACAAAAAAGTCCAAATGATAATCATATTCATTTAAAATATGCAAAGTGAAAAAGTGCTAAGAACGAATTCAATAGAAACTGTCACTTGCTAATTTACGAAAGAAAAAAATACAACGGAACACATACAGTTGAACTCTAGGTACCATTCCTAGAAAATACGTTTTTACCTATAATGTCTGTTTGTTTTGTTCACAAATGTTGGTCAATATAAAGGAATTTTATGCTACTGACATACCAGGGATGTTTTTAGCTAGCAATAACACCATATCTTATCCATTATGTTCTACATAAGAAAATGTCTGAACCAAGTCAGGAATTTGACATTTTTTACCTATTTGTTTGATGTGTTTATTATGTTCATTTTTACAAATTGTGACTTGGATGGAGAGTGTCTCATCGGCACTCATACCATATCTTTTTATATATAAAGAGCTTTTGGTTTCGTCATTTGCCTATGGAGTTTTTAATTATAATTTTCCTAGGAGTTTGGTATTTTTGTTATTTTATATTTACAAATACCATATTTAAGTACAACAATAATTTGTGTTGACTGCAAACCATGAAATCGACAAAACTTCTACCCACAGTGCAGTAAAAGGAAAGCAATCTCATGAGTGTATACAGATTATAAAATTGTGCGAATTAAATGTCAAAATAAAACATGAACTATTTATCGAGCAAATAAGACAAAACAAAAATAGAAATTTGTAACTTAATGATTGTCATAAAAGTAAGAAGATGATTGATGTATGTCTGGTTCTTCAGAATACATTTGTTTGCTCTCGTTGATAACTTCAAAGCTACATAGCAAACAGATAAATATAGATTCTTACATTGATACCAGTGGATAATCGGATTTATCCAACCGAGATAGTTAAATTATCAATTTTAAAATTTATAATTTAACTATCGAGATTGGATAAATCCGATAATCCACGAGTAACTATGTAAGAATCTGTTTCTCTAATGATTAAAAAGACATTTTCTTTTTTTGCAAACCGAAAAATCCCTTCGAGTGCCTTTCACATTGCACGAAGTTGTCAATTTCATTAACACCTGTTATCAAACCCTTAAAATCATCCAATGATCTTTTGAGATCACCAGCAACCACACGTTGATTAAACTTTTTTTATACAATGGGTTCGCAAAGGGATAAATTTCCATAGAATTAGAGAAAACTTAATTCAAAAGGTTCATACACAGTTACGTTTAGTGATTACCTCTCCAAATTTTTGTTTATCAGAGATGTGAAACGTACACCAAATATAAAATATAAACTATCGGCAATTTTGTTTAATTTTTTTTTTTGGCTTTAGACAAATGATACTCGTTACAGATTATTTTATTCACACAGGCAGCATGGGGTAAAGACGATAATGATCACAGACTTTTTATTCCAACTGTTTGACCCTAGTCCACGTATTATTAAATCTGAATTGACATAAATATGAACTGAGAATAGCTGTTATAAGATCAGAAAATAACTTCTAATTATTTAAAACTATTGACATTTTAGCATGTATAGTGATTAACATTATATTCTCCTGTCGTTTTTGTTTATAGCAGTCTTGCATACTATAAAACAACTTATATTCGCGGATACTTTATTTTGCGTTTACAATTTTCTATCATAATTCGCGGTGATTTAATTTCGCCATTTTTAATTGTACTTTATATAGTTAGACCAGGAATGATTCAAGTTTTAAATTATATGGTCATTTATATAAATTTTCTGTTTACAAAATTTTGAATTATTCGAAAAACTAAGGATTTTCTTACCCCAGGAGTAGATTACCTTAGCCGTATTTGGCACAACTTTTTGTAATTTTGGGTCCTCAATGCTCTTCAACTTTGTATTTGTTTGGCTTTTTAACTATTTTGATCTGAGCGTCACTGATGAGTCTTATGTAGACGAAACGCGCGTCTGGCGTATAAAATTATAATCCTGGTACTTTTGATAACTATTTACACCACTGGGTCGATGCCACTGCTGGTGGACGTTTCGTCCCCGAGGGTATCACCAGCCCAGTAGTCAGCTCTTCGGTGTTGACATGAATATCAATTATATGGTCATTTATATAAATTTTCTGTTTACAAAACTTTGAATTATTCGAAAAACTAAGGATTTTCTTACCCCAGGAGTAGATTACCTTAGCCGTATTTGGCACAACTTTTTGGAATTTTGGGTCCTCAATGCTCTTCAACTTTGTATTTGTTTGGCTTTTTAACTATTTTGATCTGAGCGTCACTGATGAGTCTTATGTAGACGAAACGCGCGTCTGGCGTATAAAATTATAATCCTGGTACTTTTGATAACTATTTACACCACTGGGTCGATGCCACTGCTGGTGGACGTTTCGTCCCCGAGGGTATCACCAGCCCAGTAGTCAGCACTTCGGTGTTGACATGAATATCAATTATATGGTCATTTATATAAATTTTCTGTTTACAAAACTTTGAATTATTCGAAAAACTAAGGATTTTCTTACCCCAGGAGTAGATTACCGTAGCTGTATTTGGCACAACTTTTTGGAATTTTGGGTCCTCAATGCTCTTCAACTTTGTATTTGTTTGGCTTTTTAACTATTTTGATCTGAGCGTCACTGATGAGTCTTATGTAGACGAAACGCGCGTCTGGCGTATAAAATTATAATCCTGGTACTTTTGATAACTATTTACACCACTGGGTCGATGCCACTGCTGGTGGACGTGTCGTCCCCGAGGGTATCACCAGCCCAGTAGTCAGCACTTCGGTGTTGACATGAATATCAATTATATGGTCATTTATATAAATTTTCTGTTTACAAAACTTTGAATTATTCGAAAAACTAAGGATTTTCTTACCCCAGGAGTAGATTACCTTAGCCGTATTTGGCACAACTTTTTGGAATTTTGGGTCCTCAATGCTCTTCAACTTTGTATTTGTTTGGCTTTTTAACTATTTTGATCTGAGCGTCACTGATGAGTCTTATGTAGACGAAACGCGCGTCTGGCGTATAAAATTATAATCCTGGTACTTTTGATAACTATTTACACCACTGGGTCGATGCCACTGCTGGTGGACGTTTCGTCCCCGAGGGTATCACCAGCCCAGTAGTCAGCACTTCGGTGTTGACATGAATATCAATTATATGGTCATTTATATAAATTTTCTGTTTACAAAACTTTGAATTATTCGAAAAACTAAGGATTTTCTTACCCCAGGAGTAGATTACCTTAGCCGTATTTGGCACAACTTTTTGGAATTTTGGGTCCTCAATGCTCTTCAACTTTGTATTTGTTTGGCTTTTTAACTATTTTGATCTGAGCGTCACTGATGAGTCTTATGTAGACGAAACGCGCGTCTGGCGTATAAAATTATAATCCTGGTACTTTTGATAACTATTTACACCACTGGGTCGATGCCACTGCTGGTGGACGTTTCGTCCCCGAGGGTATCACCAGCCCACTAGTCAGCACTTCGGTGTTGACATGAATATCAATTATATGGTCATTTATATAAATTTTCTGTTTACAAAACTTTGAATTATTCGAAAAACTAAGGATTTTCTTACCCCAGGAGTAGATTACCTTAGCCGTATTTGGCACAACTTTTTGGAATTTTGGGTCCTCAATGCTCTTCAACTTTGTATTTGTTTGGCTTTTTAACTATTTTGATCTGAGCGTCACTGATGAGTCTAATGTAGACGAAACGTGCGTCTGGCGTATAAAATTATAATCCTGGTACTTTTGATAACTATTTACACCACTGGGTCGATGCCACTGCTGGTGGACGTTTCGTCCCCGAGGGTATCACCAGCCCAGTAGTCAGCACTTCGGTGTTGACATGAATATCAATTATATGGTCATTTATATAAATTTTCTGTTTACAAAACTTTGAATTATTCGAAAAACTAAGGATTTTCTTACCCCAGGAGTAGATTACCTTAGCCGTATTTGGCACAACTTTTTGGAATTTTGGGTCCTCAATGCTCTTCAACTTTGTATTTGTTTGGCTTTTTAACTATTTTGATCTGAGCGTCACTGATGAGTCTAATGTAGACGAAACGTGCGTCTGGCGTATAAAATTATAATCCTGGTACTTTTGATAACTATTTACACCACTGGGTCGATGCCACTGCTGGTGGACGTTTCGTCCCCGAGGGTATCACCAGCCCAGTAGTCAGCACTTCGGTGTTGACATGAATATCAATTATATGGTCATTTATATAAATTTTCTGTTTACAAAACTTTGAATTATTCGAAAAACTAAGGATTTTCTTACCCCAGGAGTAGATTACCTTAGCCGTATTTGGCACAACTTTTTGGAATTTTGGGTCCTCAATGCTCTTCAACTTTGTATTTGTTTGGCTTTTTAACTATTTTGATCTGAGCGTCACTGATGAGTCTTATGTAGACGAAACGCGCGTCTGGCGTATAAAATTATAATCCTGGTACTTTTGATAACTATTTACACCACTGGGTCGATGCCACTGCTGGTGGACGTTTCGTCCCCGAGGGTATCACCAGCCCAGTTTATAACTGTTTATAAAGTCGCGAAAATAAGTTGGTTTACAGTAAACAGTAAGACATGGTTGTGTGGTGATATAAACTACATATTCCATTTATTTCTGTTATCTCTGTGAATTGTAATGCATTTCGACATGTTTTGTTTTCTTACAACCATAGCTGCCGAAGATTTCAAATATCAAGCTGTGTTGAAATGACAGTTTAGAGAAAAAGTGAAAACCTTATTAATTTTAATGACCAGTTAGCAAATGAAAATATTGTCATTTAAAATATCTGCTGTGAAAACATGGAGTTTTTAATGGCTAGTGGCATGTTCCTTGTTAAACAAAATAGTGCTATAAAGTAAGTGGGTCGTAAGTAACATGTCAAGGTTTTGTCAAATGCTGAAAATTGTTTATTAGAATTCTGCTAGATACTTAAGAATAAAAGCAATAATATATAGAGAGATTTATGGGAAGTAACTGGTTTAATAGGAAGTTATAAACAATTGAATAATCCCCTTAAATTCGCAATAAGTAAGAAATGGGATTAAACGATAAAAGGATGCTATGATATTCCTAATTTATTCATTAGCGATAGCTGTGGAAAATATAATAATCTATAACTCATACAAACACAGACAAAAACTATGATTATACTAGTAAATTCTTTTTTTTTCTTTCATTCACCTCCATACTGATAAGTCTATTCTATCTTTATTTGTTTTTGTATTTCATGTATATATCATATGATCAATTATATAAATAACTATACAATGGCTGTTTCAATTCCTTTATATGATTACATTAATTTTCTTCCTCAATACTCAGAACAGACAATCATAC
The DNA here is from genome assembly GCF_036588685.1 of Mytilus trossulus. Classification (NCBI taxonomy): domain Eukaryota; kingdom Metazoa; phylum Mollusca; class Bivalvia; order Mytilida; family Mytilidae; genus Mytilus; species Mytilus trossulus. The sequence goes on along the minus strand of NW_026963338.1, from coordinate 134,477 downwards.
TACATCTCATTATCTTTTCATGAAACGAATACTAGTATTTGACGTTGCTTTCGCGACGTCTTTGAAACTCTTCATTTCACACGTTACACTTGTCTAGTAGGTCTATTTTGTTGCCACCAAGTTCACTAGTACAAACCAAAGGAGGAAAGGTAACAATCATGGTTAAATTTTTAAAATTTACGTTGAATATGGCTAGTTCCTCTACTCACTATTGAAATTTGTTGATAAATACCAATGTTGCTACTTCAATTGGTTCGCTGTTATGTTTTTTGAAAGAAATGGAACGCTATATCTGTATTTTTTTCCCATTTGATGTATTACGGGATTTTGTGTCTGGCTTTTTTTAGTGCCACATAATCGGAGCATAAAATGTGGGATACTGGTGTATTATAAAGAATTGGAGAGAATTGTAGCCATTTAAACACATTTGGTTGTATCACTTAGAGCTTATTATATAATTCGAGCGCAGCTTTCATTTATAAACAGATTCAGTTCATTGCATAACATATATGCATAGTTATAATCATGCCAATTGTCGACATCTTATATAAGTTGAGAGATATAAGAAGATGTTGGTATAAGACCCTGCAAATAGTTCAACAAAACAATCTTCTATATAGACCTATGTTCGCAAAAGATTGCGAAACACTCATCTCAAACCGGCGTAGACATTCAATTACACTTCGCCGTTAATAAACACCATAGAGTGTTAAGAACATAGGTTCAAAATAATGTATCGTCCTGAATATGCATGAAATATTTGCCACTGGACGGTAAGCAACCAACAATCAATCAATCAAACAAAATAATGAATGCTCTATTGCTAGTAACCTTGATTCATAACCCTCTTTAATCTTCTAAACTTAGTTTGGAGACGAACTATTTTCAAAACACTGACTCCCGTGCTTATGTTTAAGATGAAAAGAACTTTAATGTATGACATGTGATATAAATGTTTAATCTGTGTGATACTACGTTTAAAGTAGATAGGGTGTCTTCCTCCATCTTGGATTTGGAAATACCAGAAAACAAGGTCTGGGTCTTTAATAGAATGTGCACATTTTAAGAGTAGTAGGTAATTCATGTGTAAGAACTTTCACTTCAATATAGAAGAGGGACGAAAGATACCAAAGGGACAGTCAAACTCGTAAATCTAAAACAAACTGACAACGCCATGGCTAAAAATGGCTAAAAATGAAAAAGACAAACAGAAAACAATAGTACACATGACAAAACATAGAAAACTAAAGAATAAACAACACGAACCCCAGCAAAAACTAGGGGTGATCGCAGGTGCTCCGGAAGGGTAAGCAGATCCTGCTCCACATGCGGCACCCGTCGTGTTGCTTATGTGATTACAAATCCGGTAAATAGTCTAATCCGGTAGGTCAAATTCATGAAAGGGAAGGGGATTGTAGTTACGACGTAAGGAACATGTCCGATATCATTTGTAAAATGACATGTTTTGTCATATCTATGGTTGGATTTTACAAAAAACAGTTAACTTTTGTTGAATTAATTTTTTTCCAACATTGCCACATAAGGGGAGGCAACTCAAGGGCAGATAATTCAGATGAAGGTACTTTTACAATAGAATGTGTTAAGAATTTACCTTTTTTATTATGTAGCAAGAAAACGGGTTCGGTGACCTCATTTTTTCTTTTTGTTAATTGAAAGCATACTATTAAAGCTATCTTCTCCTATGTTATCTCATAATTCTATGGAGTAGTTTATGCTTTATTGTAGAAAATTTTCCATGCATAATCTATACAAAAATTGTCAATTTTAAACACCACTCAGCGTGAAAATAAGCACGGTGACCCATCCTTTTTATTTAATTTTTTTTAAAAAGCATTATAAAAACTACATTTTGGAAAATTATTAAACAATTCTACCGATAATAATTTAGACACCCCATCTACCTTAAAAATCGTAGTTCCCACATAATGAGCACACACGTTAAATACACGTTGTTGTAAATTGAATGTGTATGGGTTTTTTTTAAATAAAATTACAAAAATACTGAACTTCGAGGAAAATTCAATCGGAAATTCCTTAATCACATGGCACAATCAAATGACAAAACACATCAAAAATGAATGGACCACAACTGTCATATTCCAAACTTGGTACAGACATTGTCAAATGTAGAAATTGGTGGATTGAACATGTTTATTTAGCGATAAACCTCTCGCTTGTATGCCAGTCTCATCAAATTCTGTTATATTTACACAATGCGTAAACAAAACAGACATAATAAATAACATAGTCAAAATATTGGTACAACAGTCACATTGACTAATAAATTTCACCATTTTTGCTATCTAATTATTCTCTCTGGGAAAGTTTATATATGTGTACGTAAACTTTAAAGGGTACCTTCTTATGAAATATTTGTCAGTCTTACTTTATTACTAGTAATAAAATGACAAAAATTATATATTCGGTATTTGATATGTACAAGATGTAGTTCTAGTTGCCGCATGGAACTGTTTAAGTCCGTACAATGTAAGATGACCTATAATTGCTAACATCCATGTCACTTGAACTCTACGTAATAGGTGTCTCATTTGGCAATTATACTAAATCTAGCTTCTTATTGTTACAATGATAGTTGACAGTTTTGAAAAGCTGCGTTTGTATTGCAGTAGTTAACATTTAAAACTGCTGCATGTACACTGTCACAATCTTTCTTACTTATATATCAATAATTTCCCAAAAGACTTTTACTGTTATTTATTGATGCAAAATAGGTTGTTTACGTCTTATATTTCTCAGATGACTGACGTATATAATTTGAGTATGATGTATTGTACTGTATTTTAACTCTTTTTTTGTTAATTTCAAAAACGTTAGAAATGTTCCCTTGCGATTTGTTCATGTAACTTTCTGACAATTTTTTTGTGATTAACCATATTGTGTTAGTTAATTTATTTGCAGAATGATTGACAAATTGAGTCCCAAACGGAAAGCGTAACTTATTCTGGTGCAGTAGATGCATATTTACTCGATATTTTAAAAGATGCAATTCAGTTTGATACTTTAGTGGCTACTATGAAGATCAATTATGACTGCAACCAAGATAAATCATTTCTCAAGCATATTGAAGATATGCAAAACAAATTAGATTAATATTTACGAATATAGATATTCTAAAGTGAACCACAAATGATGATAAATAGATATGTCTTCTGGTATTAATATCAAAATCATAATTATGTTTTTTATGATTTTAGTAGTCAGCGTTATAAGGACGTACGTCTATCCACTATTATCCCCCGGACCAAAAATATGAATTTAGTATAAAATTTTCGGTCTTAAAGATAGTATCACATTACTTCAACTCTAAATAGCAAGACATAACACAAAATATCACTTTTATTTTTCTACTAGTTATTAAATATTTAAATCACCTATTTATAATTATGCATTAACTGTATACAAACCTCAGTTTGAACTTCACGAAAAACTAATGATTATCTTCCTTAGGAATAGGTTACCTTAGATACCAATAAACTGTTAGGGGTGGGGGATGATATTTTCGTTCGAAAATTTTAACTTCCCATTTCTTTGCCTTCTAACAAATTAAGCTTAATGTTTATATTGCATATGTGCATATATATGTGATCAGTGTATTTCATACACATAGATCTTATGCCTAAAATTTAATATGATTTAAATTCGAATTTAAATCCAATGGTTTGATACGTTTTCTGAAAGTGCGTACAAATAAATGTCATGTTCTTCAATTTTACTTTTAGATATATTGCTGATGTCCTATCACTAAATAACCCATATTTCAGCCAATACATCTCATATATCTCAGTGAACATGAAATTAAGTTTACTACTTATACCAGAAATGCTGCTTCATACCTTGATCTGTTCCTCAATATTGACACAGATGGACGACTTCACGCAAAAATCTATGACAAACGGGACGATTTTAACATCCCAATTATCCATTTCCCATTTCTCAGTTGTACCCTCTGTCCTGTCTTATTGTGTTTTCATAGCTATGTTGATACGTTATGGTCGTGCATTATTACAATATACGAACGTCATACATGGGGTGTGCTCAGAAACTGCTCCAACAAAGTTAAGAGGAGGAAATATTAAAAATAAAAACCTACAAAATAAAAATATCACGCTGTACATTTAATGGACACCATCACCAATTGGTTGATCCATACGATGTGTCTGTGTATAAACTAAGTAAGGATAGGTTTTCCACGTCTTAGATTGTTATCAACCATTTACGTCAGCTAGTCTTATAGAACCGAACATGACCAATTCCCGATTTTGACTGTTTTGTTGACTGTGAAATCGCATTGTTATAAGACAGTACTTGTTAACCAACATTCATGTATTTAGTCATGTTGTTGAATCTGAAATTGTGATCGATATTGTTAAATATCTTATCGTTTGTGGTTGTTACTCTATCCATTTTTTTATTTTATTTTGTATCACGGTAAGGATTGTAAAGATAATTTATCAGCCAGTTCATGTCTAAAATTTTAGTTTAAAGCAACTATATTTACATTATTAATTAACATTTATTAGTTAATGTGTTTCTCTCAGTTTTAGATTGTAACCCGGATTTATTTTTGTAAAAATCGATTTATGACGCTCGAACAGTAGTAAACTACTGTTGCCTTTATTCATGTCTTTCGTCAATTTTTTTTTTTATAAAAACTGCATCAAAAGGTCAATGTGAAAAAAAGTGGTTTGAAACAGTACAGGAATTTATCAGCCTATGGCTAGCCTTAATATTTTCAGAGATTACTATAGTATAGTAGTCTCAGATATGATGTAGAAAAAAACAATAACACATTCTAATAATAAATATTCCATCCAACATGGAAAGTACAGAATAAGCCATGATGTCCCTAATATCCCACTTTAAAGGCTTTTTAAGTCATTAGTTCTCTAAAAGTAAATGTAATTGCATTAACTGTCATTTTTGAAAAATAAATCGGGCCAAAATTCTAACCCAATTTCTTAGCAGTGTATTGCTTTCCTTTGGATCCTCATTTAGTCTTTGTAGAAGAAAAGCGCGTCCAAACTAAAGGTATATTATTTTCTTTTTATATAGATATTATCAGGTCATAATATCTATATATACGAATATTTGATATATGAACTAATAACTAGAGAATGAAAAATAATCTTCACTAGAAGCATCGCAGATTTTGAAAGATGCAGAGGTGTTCCATTCATAAGAGACACGACAGCGTGAAATTGAATTTGAAAAAAACGACTTGCATATTGCCTTGTCCGTCACTTGTAATAACTGCTTTAAGTGTCCTAACAAAAAGAGTCGATCTAAAAAATGCACCAAGACGCGCAAACTGGATATACTGATGTTTTCACTGTAAAACATCCTAAAATGAATATGCAATTTTTTTAAGGGAATTTTAGAATAAAAGTCTAGTTTTTATATGTTGCATACACCGAAATGCATTGACGTAACAATTAGACAAAGCAATCGTAGATACAAATACTATTGTTATGTCCGTATTCAATCATATCCCAACCTTGAATTCCGATAATTAGCCTGAAACCTTTCACTAATTGTTCGTTATTGTTTCGTTTTCAAATTTGATTACATTGATATTTTCAAAAGATTTTTTTAATGAAAATGTCGACATATATAAATAAAATACATTTGTACTCCTTCCACCTATGGATTGAAGTCAAAACACTTTGTTCAGTGCACGGAGCACAACAATTAGTGCTGGAAACAGACAAATCAGCATTTTGATTGGTTTATTTCGGAGTAGAAATACATAAAATTGACTCCAAAATTGTATGACTTCGAAGCCTGAGATAGGATGAGTATTAAATAGATAACTCAAATATATTACCATACAATGGATTAAAGTAAAGCAATAATATTTCAAATATATATATTTTATTTCAATTTAAATAAACAAACGTTTTCTTTTGAATCAAATAATACAAATAATGTAAATAAATCACAATTTTATGAATAAGTGTTTTTACAATAAGCACATAAAAAAATAAAGATATAAATGATAAGAGCTCCTCATTGCATGATAGAGTTAGGAAGAAACCTGAGTTAAAATTTAACAATCGGAATAATTAAATCGGTATCACAGCTAGAAAAGGTTTAAAAATCATAGATTGCTAGTCAGTGTTGTGATTAATGAATGTCTGTACAATTGCCAATCTGATTTTATCTGCAGGTTATTCTGAAATGCTTCATCTTCAGGATAAGGTTGAACCTGATGTCGAATCAACTTCTTCACCTTTTCGTTTGCATGTTTCATGAAAAATTCTTTAGATAGCATAATGCATTCAGCACCACGGCTTACCTGAAAGAAAAAAATCATATCCATATCAATTAGTGTTTTTATGCTTTAGAATGATTTAAGTTTATGTGGATTTTATTTATTCTTTGACTCTGGAGCGTACCTAAACACTCTTGGTGCTAAAACACACGCATGTAACGTGCGCGTTTGATTCGGTTTCATCCGTGTATATAGCATACCTATTTTCTGTGTTAATATGTATTCACAAAAATAAAGTTTATTTTCTTTACGAGCGAAGAAAACAAGGACAGTTATCACCTGAACATTATCCAGAAAAGTTAAATATGCGTTCAATGCATGCATGCAAAATGTGTAAAATCATTGAAATCAGGTGAAATTTCAAAAATGTGTTCAATCAGTTCAAAATTTTCGATTAGAAAGTTAAATAGATGAAAAACAAACTGCATAATACTAAGGTTATATCTAATGTACTTTTATAGAATATAAGCATTCTAGTATATGTAAGTCCGAGAATTTGAACAAATAATTGAAGGTTATAAACTGTTATTAAGTTTGCTTTATTCAGAACATAAACTTACCAAGCTAACAACTGTATTTGTCCTTTCTGAATCAGTATCAAATTCTATAGTTTCTAAACCCTGTAACAATTTTGAGATTACTTAAAAGTTATCTTAGTATATTCAATTTTCAGTTCACCGCCGCCAAGAAGCTATTGCCAGTTCAACGTCATTTATTTTCAATATAACAAGAGAAGAGAACAAATGTCACTACAACACAGGGCCTTTTACTTGTACTTTCACGATAGCGGTTGACAATGACTTTAATTTCATCAAATGTAGGTAACTTCAACATACTAATAAACAATTTTTAACTGTAACGGTAGGAGTTCGTACCCAGCATGTCGATTCTTAAATTGACAGGACTATCATTTTTGCTGCCGAGGGTCGGTATTTGAATGAGTATTCTAAAGCGTATGATTCAGTTTCAATAAAAGTACGTAAAACAACGGACTTTAACAAACACAGTGATATAGGTTGTTGTATATTATTGTCGATAAACAAAAACGCATTGAATAATATAGAATGGAAAACTCCAATATCACTGTCACCACAACATTAATAATTGCCGTTAAGAAATAACATGCTATCTGCAAATCAAAGAAAGTATAAAAAAAAAACTAGACAAAATGACACGCAACTGAGGTAACTTCTTTAGGTAAAATCCATAATAATTGACAAAATCGGACGATATCAAACACTAGCGTGGATAACAAATATCATATTACTGACTTGGTACAGGCACTTTCCAAGAAAAATGGTGGATTAACCCTGGTTTTATAACTAGGAAAAATTCCTCTTGTACAAGTGTGGTACTTGGTAGTGTAGATTTTGGCCCAAAACACTACTGAGAAAGAATGCCGAAAAACTAGAAAGGATATCGGTAAATTTTCAGGCAACTTGCTAGGTAAATACCCAAATTGCACTTATATAAATTTTGCAACTTTTTAGCTTCATTAAATGTATATTCTTTCCTTTTTTGTTAGTATTAAAGTGTATGACACATCTTTTTCTCTTAATCACTCAATTATTAGTTAAAAGAATGGTAACTCTAACTTACAAATGCATCTCTTGGTTTAAGAGCTTCAACTTGAACATATACTGCTGGCAGTTTTCCTGTTGATAGTTCTTTCGGTTCTGGTACAGGTTTTGGAGGCCTGCATTTCTCTGGTATGACGTAGTTCTGTTTTGGTCTTTTCACTGCCTAAACATTAGAACAAAAATTTATCAGACTATTGTTTATCACATGCTGCCACTTAAATGCTGTATTTATAGACTATTAAAATGTAGTATTTTATGAGGTACAAGCACGAGCAGTATGAACGCTAATGATTTATGTAAAGTTTTATTAATTTAAAATGTTTTGCAGGAAAAACCTCAAACACAATAGCCAGTAGAAAAATTTTTACATTATGTTAAAATTAATTTTAGTTATTTCCTTTCTAATGTCTCTTTGGTATCACACATATGTAGTAATAGTTTGTTAAGTATGAACATTCCAGAGGTGCAGATAAGCAAAAGCGCTTCTGACCGAAAATAAAGTCATGTGTTACTTTCTTGAGCACGTTTCAGACATTGTTTTGTTTTTGTATGCGCTTTTCATAAATAATATTTAAACAAATTCAATAAATGCTGCTACTTATCATAGGTTTGTACAGTTTACAGGCTTAACGCCGGTGTCAGAAGTGAAACAATTCGGTCACCAGGTTTTAATGGGTTTATGGGTTCAATATTTGATTTTCTGTGTTATGATTTGTAAACACTTAACTGTCTTTTTAATCTTTCGTGTTTTGGAAATTCTTTTCACATTCTTTTTTTTTCTTACTGTAGAAGTACAGTAAATTTTTGTTGATATGTATACTTCAAACAATCAATTCAAATACATACAAAATGAGCTTTTAAAGTGGTGGGATTCTTTGAGTATTGATCTTTTGAAAATGTATGTGCTTCTGGTGCCTTATGTTCCTCCATTGGTGGACTGTTTTCTTCATTCTGTAAAGATATTTAACAAAATCATCAAAGAAACCAAGTTTGTTATTATATACGACATATACTACTAGTAAGCGTTTCATCTAACGTGGATTGAACACTTCACAATACTTATAAAACAGGAAGCAGCATGAACTCGATTTCGTGTTAAGCACATTGTCATATCGAGGACTTTTATAGCCGATTATGGGGTATGGACTCTGTGCATTGTTGAAGGCTGTACGGTGTCGTATAGCTGTTTATGTCTGTATCATTTTGGTCTCTTTTGGACAGTTGTCTCATTGGCAATCATACCACATCTTCTTTTTTATATTGTCATTTAAATATCAGATCACAAGAAGTAGATGTAGGATGGATCCAGAAAAAAGCTCACACTTTACATTTTGTAGTAAATAAGTTGCTAACTTAATATGATGTCATTATGTTAATCAGTCATTGTGAAACGTGTTGCGAAAACGTGTTCTACCTCTTCAGATTATCCCAAGTTTAATTGAACTTATTCAGTACATTTAGAGGAGTAGATATATCAAAAAAAAGAAGAACACGAAAATCGGACATCAAGTTGTCATTCAATTGTTTCAGTTTTCAGAATAATTGATGATCTTGTATTTATTTGACTATTAATGTTGTACAAAACCACAGTATCATCTCTTAGAATTCGTGGGGAAAATGTTACAAAATTTAAACGTGAATATTCAGCTGTCCAAAAACATACTGAATTATGGACTTTCCAGATTGTTTTCTTCCTTGAAAACTTTGAATATCGGAAAACTATAATAAACATTAGTTGTCTATATGTCATGGTTCTAGAAGATCCGTTCATCATTGACAAAATGTTAAATTGACAAAAAAATGACAAAGATTCTTTAAAAGGATCATACCTCTTCTTTCACTGGAGCAGATTTTGATCGTCGTTTTCTTCTTAGGCCAGTATCAATCTTGGCTTCTAAAATGGATGATAATTGTGTAATTAAAATTGTTGCATTGTGTTATATTGTCATTCCATATACATCAAATGAGAACAATTTATAAAAGATTCACCTAATCCAACTAATTCGAGCATTGAATATTACAGGATCGCAAAAATTAAAAAGATTACTTTTTAAATTAATGAGAACATAACAAATTATTACAAATGAGAGGTATATTACCGATGTTCAAAATATCATATATCCATTTAAAAAATAAAAAAACGATAGAGAAATCAAATAAATTAATTCCAAAAGAGCGAGACCTTGCATTCCGGTCATAAATAAAGACAACGGTAGTATACCGCTGTTAAAAATTCATAAATCGATAGAGAAAAAACAAATCCGGGTTACAAACTAAAACCGAGGGAAACGTATCAAATATAAGAGAACTACGACACAACACCGAATTGTAAAACACACAGAAACGAACTATAATGTAACAATGGCCATTTTCCTTACCTGGTGGGTTGAACCTGGTTGTGTTGCATGCTAAACCTCCCGCTTTAATGGCAGTGTTGATTTAAACATCAAAATGACAACATTACACGACAGGGTTACAATAAACAAATGGGAAAAATATATAGGACAGAGAAACAAACGAATAATAGCCATCAAACGGTAGCAGGTTAAAAAATATTTTTATATGCCAGACGCGCGTCTATGAACTATACTCTGAAATCAGAGTACACAATTTCTGCTCGAATTATCAAATTCATAAAAGATTTTTGAGTTTGAGTACTATAATCGAACTGGGCCTCTACGACGGACGAGACGACAGGATAAAATAAGGCCACAGCATTTTACTGATGTTCAAATCTCGTCAATCGATTGGGAAGGCACAAAACATGAAAACAAATAATATCTAAGGGAATCACATGAACCCAAATATGAGCGGGATTGGATTGAGTGCGCGGTAAAAATGTCTCCTTGTGTACATCATCGGTCATGTGAATTCATAGGCAAAATGTCATAAACAAAAATAAGACTCAATCGATCAAATTATAGGTCAGACGGACGACCACATTGAAGATAAAAGACCAAAAACATACCGCTGGTCAGATAAGGTATTAATATTGGTCAAGCAAATCTTGTGAAAAAATTTTCAGATGTTCTTCCGTGTTACTTTTGTCGAGAATACTGCCAGAGTTACGTTGTGTTTTGCCTTATGTACCTAGGGTTGACAATAGTGCATGACTTAGCCTAAGTTCTCCTAAATATATGAAGTAAACGTTAAACAGTATAACAATAGATGAGTGTCCCCGATATTTATGGTGCTGTAACCAAAGGATTCAAGAATATTGGGAAATCGAAGAAAATAAGTACTGTTAAAAGTAGTGCATAGACGAGACTTTTATGAACATCTGCTTTCGGTAGTATCTCAAGTTATATTTGATTTATGAGATGTAAACACGCATTCTTATGTTGCTTAATATAGAGTGAACGTGAAATTATTTATTTATTTAATTTTTTGTGGTCGAGAAGGTTCTGTATGAAAACTGATTCGTATTAGCACAAAAACCAGTCGATCCATGGTGGATTTACAAGCTTCTCTATATTTGACGAGTAGAAATACTGTCTTCTGCAGGTGGAATGCAATTCAATGAATGCAAGATATTTTCTCACATAGGCTTTCTGACACTGAAAGTTATTTTTTGGGAAGGAAGAATAAGGTTGTTGGACAATTTTGAAACACTATTATTATTTGATTGTTATTTACCTTTGATTAACCCTGGCAATTTTGGTATCGACGGATCTTTGTCTGCGTTTTGTCTAGTGTTAAATCCAAGTCTAGGTGTTACACCTTTGAGCTGTTTCAGAACTTGGCAGAACCCCTGAAAAAAAGGGCAGGGAATACGTTGAGAACATAAAATATGGAAAGATGCACATACACAAATAACGTTTTGATACATTTGCAAGATTCTGTAGATATATGAGGTTTTTTTCAATTTTTTTTTTTATAGCTAACGTTAAACTTTTTTAAAATCGAGGGTTCCAAGAAAAATAATATAAAATATGAAAGATAAATCAAATCTTTAACACTTAATCATCTTCAGAAATATTCAATCCAAGAATATTTAAGCTGTATGAAAGAGGCACGAAAGATACTATAGGAATAAACGCGGTAAATAGTTGAATTCGATAGGTCACATTCGTGTGAAAAGGGAAGTAGATTGCGACATACCTAACATATCTGATATTATCTGTGAAAACGTTATTCCATAACGGTCAACCAACTCGTGATGGCGTCCGAAAAATTGCATGATAAAAGCAATACAATTTTCGATTTTGATTATAGAATACAGATATATAAGTTAATGCAATTATTTCTAGATTTGGTATTGAAATGTTATCACAGATAAACGGTTGTTTGTTTGTTTGAAATGTTCTTTAAAGTATGACCATAAAGAAAAACATCATTAGTTTAATGAAGGTCATATCAAGGTAACAATCACAAACGGCGGAAATTAAAAATAAATACATTAGGAGCTTCAATACACATTAGTTTACATAATTTGTTCTTATATTCAAGACTTACCGATTTCACAACATATATCCATTCGTTAAAAGTGCTGTCTTTCACAATAACAACATTTCGTCTAAAATTTGAAAAACAAATAAGAAATTAAATATTTAAGCACAGTCTTTGATTTTTCCCGTATTAATGGTTGAAATTCTTGTCAAATATAATGACATTTTATTGTTGTGTTTCTATTATGTCTTTGTTCTCCTCTTATATTTGATGCGTTTCCCTCAGTTTTAGTTTGTAACACGGAACTGTTTTTTTCTCAATCGATTTATGAATTTCGAACAGCGGTATACTACTGTTGCCTTTATTTTATACTAAATATTACACTAAATTAACAGAAATAAAATTTAAACAATATTGAATAAAATTTTATCAACGAATGCCTGAAGTTACTAAATCAAACTTCAAACATTCATATTGATGTCATACATATAAAATGATCTAAAGTGCGTAACCATCGCATAAACTCGCTATGTGTATCTTCACTTACTTGAAAAAGTGCAGCAAACATTTTTCTGGATGTTCCAATAAATTTTCAATAGGCCAGTCTTTCATAAAGTCGCACTGACTGAATAGGGAAGAAAACAAATTATATTTAATTAATATGCATGAACGGTAACTGATAAAATGTTCAATCTTTAAAATAAATGCAGCATATCTTCATATGAATAAATCGAGTTGTCGTAAATACATCAATGTGACATCAACAGAACGACCAAGTTTTAATATAGTATACTCAAGTTTTTGTGTATTGATCATATCAGCTCCAACTGAGTTTTGTACCGATTTTTCTAAGATTTTGTGGTAGGTACGGTGGACGTAGGTGTAGTAAATGTCATCTCTTAAGAACTGAGAGATAAAAACGAGAATCAAGATTTGAATGTAGCTTTCAATAACACATCACACTGCGTGCATTCAGATGCAAATACATTGTAAAGATCCGTCCTATGCAGTATATATTGCTGCGGTTAAAATATTGATTTTAATATAAACAAATATCGCTTTTTTATATTGAAATATTCAAACTATTCACGTGACTCAAACAATGTTAAAAAAAACATATAGTTTTAACAAATCGTCCAATCAAAAAGTACACTCAATACAATATATCATTGATGTATTATAGCAATTAAGACAACAATATATCATTGACTATTAAAAACAATGTTGACAAACTTTAAAGATGTGTTGGATGTTTTTTCTGTTTGTTTTGTTCACACATCAATGTAATTGAATTTAATGCGACTGTCAGTCAAGTGAAAGCTTTAATCCACCATTTTCCACATACGAAAATGCCTGTACAAAGGATAGGACAATTGTTTTCCATATGTTTGATGTGTTTGTGCTTTACATTTTGCCATTTGATTAGGGACATTCCGTTTTGAGTTTTCCTCGAAGTTCAGTATTTTTGTGATTTAACTTTTTTCTATACTAGATATTTCCTTGTAACAAATTACTATTATGAATTGTTATATTTTCTAGTACGATATTTCCTTCTGTTTTACCTTCATCTTTAAATCACAGCATCATAGACTGCTTAAGGCGTTTTAATTATTTTTCTTTTATATATTTACGTATGAATTCATGGAGAGTTAATTATATTACAAAATGGATTGGTAAAGTGTTTGTGGATATAAAGCAACATTCAAATCTTTACTTAAGATCAAGACGAAAGAGAGGAAAACATTCAACTATGTAAAGGTTTTAATTAAAATATTGTAATCAAATAAATTAACAGCCTATGAAATAACAAATATCCGGTTCGTCTCCATATAATCAATATAAAAGAACGATTATCTATCCTAATAACAATATAATCTTACAGTTCTTCTAAGATAAAATCCTCAATACTTCCTGTCAGGAATATATTATATACTTTGCACTTCGATAAACTATAAAAACTGGTGTCAACTACTTTAATATTTTGAACTTAGGATAACATTTGGTTGAGAATCTTCAAACTGAAGATAATAGTGTGAAGAATGTTCTTGTTGTGTTTAACCACTTCCCATTTCACCACAAATGTGACATACTAAATTGGACACTTTATCGGGTTTGTAATAACATGAGCAACACGACGGGTTCCACATGTGGAGCAGAATCAGCTTTCCCTTCTAGAGGATTCTTCGTGTTGCTTAGTCTTTAGTTTTCTATCTTGTGTATTGTGTACTTTTATCTATCTGTTTGTCCTTTTATTATTTAGCCATGGGGTTTGCAGTTTATTTTCGATCTTTGAGTTTGACTATTCTCGTCCTTCATTTATAAAAATCACGAAATAGTCTCGAGCGAAATTTGGCTTTGTGTGAAAATTGACATGAACTCATGCTTTTATATTTGTCGATATATAAAATTTGGTTTGAAGTAACTACAACTGATTATTAACGAAATCATTTTAACCATATGGAATTATAATGACAAACTTATTCTGATTACGTTTACTTAGTGGTAACAAGTTAATTAACTAATATATCGAACTCTGAGGAAAAATTTAAACGAAGTCCGTAGTCAAATGGCAAAATCAAAAGATCAAACACATCAAACGAAGGGATACCAACTGTCATATCCCTGACTTGGTACAGGCATTTTCATATGGTCGATAAAACCTTGTATTGTAGCTAGTTAAACCTCTCATTTGTATGACAGTCGCATAAAATTCCATTTAATTGACAACGATGTGTGTGAACAAAACAAACAGACATAAAAGGTAAAAATGTGCACAAAAAACGATGCATATTATTTTATTTCATATTTACTACTATTAAGTTATGTGTATGCGTCGCATTAACAATTGTGCACTTTTGTCCATTGTGCTATAATCGCAATTATGATCCCAGAACACAGGTATTTCGTAGTGCATTTTTTTTTTATCAAAAAATGCAAATCACTGCTTAAACTAACAATTCATGCCCCAAATTTATTTGCGATTTATGTCATTCCAGAGCGTATTGTTTGCATAGAATATAAAAAAATACATTTTTCATACAATGTAAATTCTAGGGACTTTTTTTTCAACCAACGATAAATGTTTTCTCGATGAAGGTAAATCCAGAAAAGCGCTTCGGACGCAAGAAAATTATTAAACTTATTGTCTACAATTTTTTTCCCGGACATTAGTGTTGGACCCCATTTTTTCAAAATTTATAAAAAAAAATTACAAACAACATCATGTAAGCGTATCTACCTTATGAACTTAATGTGATCAGGAATATCGTCAGGTCCCTCTCCACTCATAAAGATATCAAAGAAATCTGCTCGTCCAATGGTAAGTAACTGTACAGTTCCTTGGCTAGTTACTGTAGCTGTGCGTCTGGAGTGATGTAACAAGGCAAGTTCCTAAAGACATAAAAAAAATTAGTTTAAATATCAACATATCTGGAAGGATACTTCAAATGAGCTGTGTTTCCTGACGTGTTTTACTTTAAAAGTTACCCAGAGACATATTGAGGAACTCAATGTTCATTTTATGAGATGAGGTCCTATGCATGAGCTCGGGTTTATGATGAATCATAACTCTGTTTATTATTAAGTGTGGCGTTTCCATATCTTTTGAGATAATTAGTCCTTGATCTACTTCTATATTCCAAATACGTTAATAAATTAGATACTTACCTTAATTGGCATACTTTTAAAAAGCTGCCGAAGTTCTTATATTTCAAAGATTAGTTTAAGTAAAATGAGTTTAATTACTTTTATTGGTGATTGTCTGAAATAGTTTATAACAATTTTCCATGTATATTTTTTATCAAAACGATTACAATAGATCGTAGATTATACATAATTCATACTTACTCCAAAGCTCATTCCTTTTCTCATTATTGTTGCTGTTTTGACAAAGGAAGCACCAGTTTTAGGGTTTGTAAGAAGTAATGTGACAACAGCTGTAAAAATATAGAAGTTTTAAAAAATTGTTAAAATGTAAACTTTTAGTTATTCATTTGACAGTAGAATGCTTATACTACATAAATTTAGGCTGATTTTGACAATACAATGCACATATATTGGGTACTAGCACCATCACTGGTATTAAAGAGATAATAGTAACTGCAATTACGATTATCCCAATATGGCGACGGTAGATATAGGTAAAATCTTTACACTCGTTTTTCTTAAATGTAGCATGTATTTGTCAATAGTTACTCAGCTGCAAGGTTTATCTATACCATTTCATCATATTTGAATCGTAACGGTGCACTGGAATTGTCTAATCGCTGTGAAAATAGCCGTTGAAAAATTCGGGATGATAATCGTAACTCGGAAAAAAGATAATCGTAATTATGTATCTAAAAATAAAAAAGATAATCGTAACTGGAAACTGTTTTATTAATATTGACACTAAAAACGTAAATCTGATAGCATATTATGAAATTATGGCGATGAATTATTTACGAAACGTACCAACATCTTATGACATTTCTTTTTATGCATATATAATTATGAAAACAGCTACATACTAGTATATCATACAATTGGAAGGGTGAACAAGCTTCAAGAAATTTGGAAATGGGAAAACACGAACTTTGTTAATTTACAGAAATTTCCAAACACTAGGTAAGCCACAAAATATGTGAATGAGCGATGGAAATTATGATACATGATAATAATTGTCAGGCGACACGCATGTGTCACCTTATATCAGATTTCTGATTAAGACAGTAAACAAAAATTAATTTCTGAAGTAAATAGTAAATATAGTTAATATTGTTTAAATTCATTTATTGCAGGTGGTTATATGTGCTATTTCTGCCCCCGGTGATTTAATTCTAGAACATACCCTATTATGCCATAACGAAGTAGGAAAGACATTTAGTATTCGTCAAAAACCGTTTGACGAGAAATTAGTGGCTACAGTTTTCATGTCACTTCGATCATTTTTCATGGATGATATCATAACTTAAAAGCTATGATGAACAAGGGAAAACTTTGAAAACTGTGTTTTACAGTGTCATTTCGGAGTCTCTTATAGCTGAATATGCGGTATGGGCTTTGTTCATTGTTGAAGACCGTACGATACCTATATTTGTTAATGATGAGTCCTGTCGGTCTCTTCTGGAAAGTTGTCTCATTGGCAAACATACCACATCTTCTTATTTATATTGGCTACTTCATGACTGTCACTGAACTTGAATTTCAGTATCTCAGGTATAAACTATAAAAAAAAATCAAATTTAAATCTGAATTATGATAATATGACATCCTTAAAACATTTAATGCTATATAATTACATTAGATGTATGTTTCATTATAATACGTTATTCTGATTGGCTAATTGCACATCACATGTTATTCCGTAAGCAGTTGCATGAGACAATAACATTTCATTCATGATGACACGAGGTCCCACAATAAAGTGCACAGGTGAATTTAAAAATTTAACTTCATGAAAATTGTGTTTTTATAATCCTAGCTAAAAAATGTAATTATAAGTATTGAATGCTTCTTTTTGTAACTTTATAGGGTTGTAAAAGCGTTGACCGTGCGTACATTTTTAGAATGAAGCGCTTCCGCGCTTCATACAAAATGTACTTCGGTCAACGCTTTTACACCCCAGTAAGTTTACAAAAAGAAGCATTCAATTCTTAAATAAGATTAGAGAAAGATTGGCCCTACATGGGATTCTTTGTGTATTATGAAATTAAGTAACGTGGAGTTCATTGACAAACATGGATTTGTGTTCTTTTATAGTTTGGCCAAAAGCCCGAAAATCAAGAAATAAAATTGATGTGGCTTTAAATTTTCTTACAAGAAATACTTATTCAAAGAATGACTGCAAAATTGAGAATAATTGAATAACCCATATTCCGCAAAATAAGAAACAAACTTATTAAAAATTCATAAATACTCGGTATATGAAAAATATGCTGCATACATATGCATGGAAGATATTGTAGAGAAAAATATTGAAGGTACTAAACAAGGAACATTTTTGTATTTGCATGCTGGCCATATAAGTCGTACTTTTGTATTAAATTACATTTTTAACACACAAAATACCATTGAAATGCTGAAAGACACATTTATTATGTTTCAGTTACTATTATCCGATTAAGAAAATTACGATTATCAAAGAAGAAAAATACCATAGAGTTACGATTATCATCCCGAATTTTTCAACGGCTATTTTCACAGCGCTTAGACAATTCCAGTGCACCGTTACGATTCAAATATGATGTAATGGTATAGATAAACCATGCAGCTGAGTAACTATTGACAAAAGCATGCTACATGTAAGAAAAATGAGTGTAAAGATTTTACCTATATCTATCGTCGCCATATTGGGATAATCGTAATTGCAGTTACCATTATCTCTTTAATACCAGTGACCATTAAGGCATGCTAAATTACTAAAATCATCACAATACAAGCATTTTAGGTTAATTTTAGACGGTTTTCGTGTAAAACGAAAGTTGCCGCATTCGTGTTCATCCTTAATATTGAAATGTAAGCTGTATTTTATGAAAATACATAACATATATAAAGGTTGAGGATGAACACGGATGCGGCCACTTTCATTTTTGACAAAAACCATGTAAAAAATGATATTTCTCTGCATATTTGGTAGATTTTTCATATTTCAGCTTGAATCTGTGCGTTTTTTATGACTAAATCAGTTTAAATCTTACACATAAACTTATTGATTGAAATAAAATAGACACTTAAGTGTTTAAAAGTGGTCTAAATCTTTTGTCAGATGAACGTGAAATTTGAGGCCAAAATCGGTCCTTAACGGACCTACTCCTTTAAAAAAAGGGATTAAACCTTGCTATCCAAAACACACTATCAATTTAAAATAATGCAATTGTTCTTTGTATTGACGATTAAAAGGTATTAGCATACGTTTTTTTCATTTTTTAATGATTAATGAATTTATTGATAATACTGTTGAAATTATTTTAAAATATTGCTATTGTCTGCTTTCATGGATGGATCAGAGGAGACGAAGTATGACAAAACATTCACTTCTTTACACCGATGTGAAGATATTTAAATGTGACGACAACAAAGTATTGTAATTCTAAATTCTACATTTGAAAAATAGTCAAACACGTACACAAGGGCCAAACTCGGGACCAAACAATACTGTCCTTGTTCATCTTTGTAAAAGAGTTGGTTTGAACTGAGGTCCAAAATGCATATATATCAAAATAGCCTGGTAGGACAAGAGTGACCTGACAAGACAGGTGTTCGCTTAATATAGATTTACTGAATAGTTTTGAACAGCGGTATACTACTTAAATTTGCTTTCATTTGCTGTATAAAAAACTGAAAGAAAACAAGTTCTAATGAAATCGCATGCATGAAGTCTAAACGGAAAGATATATTGTATGCTTCGACTAAGTAGGTGTACTTTACTACTCATGCACCAACAGTCATTTCAATCCAGACTCATTCATAATTGTAGCTATGGGTCACACATCAAAAACGGTATTCTCCATATAACAAGAAAATGCTGGTATCTTTGATTTAAACATCCGACCACTAATTTATTCATATCGACATTGTGTTTGCAGTTTTATGAGCACATTTTCTTTCAGTTAAACTTTTTTTAACGTTCAGCAAGTCCACTCTCATGATAGCCTCCGTCTTATGTGTCTTCGTAATCGGTTTCCTAAAAATATGCGCGGTTTAAACAGATACCTGCCAATAGCTTTATTGGCTACTTACCTTGTCCGGAAAGAATAAAATAAAAGTTTTCTGCAAAATGTCCCTGACGAATTATAATCCTTTTTGGTGGTACTCTGAAATAAATGTATTCATTTGTTCAAATATTTTTAATGTATGAATTTTGTTTTCATTCATCGAATCCATTCCATCAATACGGAGGGATTTCAGGCTTAACCTATAAACCATATTTTGTAACATTAAGTAGTCTTACACAGTTAACAATCTTGCCCATTGGTCAGTATAAACATTAAACTTTTTTCATTAATTGATTTTATGATATAAGAATCATTTATAAAAGCTGTCCTTATTTTAATATATTGAAGAGATATTTATGGTGTAAATGCGCAATAGACGTGTATAGATACTCACAATTCGAACCAGGCTACTGACGCCAGCTTTTCTTGCATATGAAGTGGATATTCAGCAAACGATCGAAGACTTTGTAGTCCAAACATTGCCTGAAATTAGGCATATTTTATTTTGATAAACTTTTTAGGATAATCCTGTTAAAAATTAGCATTGTTTACATGCAAAACTAATTTAGACAATTCCAATTATAACTTTTCATTCTGTCATAGATAGATATAGAAAGATGTGGTATGAGTGTTATAATGAGACTACTCTCCATCCATGTAATGATTTATACAAGTAAACCATTATAGGTTAAGGTACGGTCTTCAACATGGAGCTTTGGCTCACACCGAACAGCAAGTTAGATATAAAGGGCCCAAAATTACTAGTGTAAAACCATTCAAACGGGAAAACCAACGGTCTAATCTACATGTATATAAAAACAAAAAACGAGAAACGAGAAAAACTGATGAACCACATAAACAGACGACAAGTCAACCACTGTACGTCAAATTCCTGAATTAGAACAGGTGGAAGCAATTGCAGCGGGATTAAACGTTTTAATGGTACCAAACCTTCTCCTTTTTCTGAAACAAAATATAACATCACAACATATAAAAGACAGTCATTTATAAAAATCGGTAAATAATGGGCTCACAAAACAAAAGGTCTTACAATAGCTGTCCCCGTTTTGTACAAAAATATACATATTATTTCCGGATTGTATTCAAATAAAGAATATATATTAAATAGTTAAATTTTATTTATTGCCATTGGAGTTGAAGGTTTAAATCTTACATGATTGGTAACGAATAAGCTATATATTTTATCAAAATTGGCTTAAAGAGCTTAAAGAGTGAAATTGGTTCTGCCTAATTGAATGTTCGAGGCATGAAATTGGATTTCAGGAATCTAACTATACAAAAAATGACAGACTTAGCGTATCTAATTTTTAAGCTTGTTTTTTTTAAATTTTGATGTTAGAGAGTGTGTTGATCTTTGTTTTTATCGCCTCATATTCATAACCAACTTGTTCACCTACTAACAAACAAATCGTTGAGAATTATTGAAACTTCCAACGTTTCAAAAAAAATTAAAAAAATTACTTAGGCTTTTCTACCTCAGGAATAGATTACCTTAGCTGCATATAGCAAAACTTTTAGGAACTTTTGGTCGTCAATGCTCTTCCACTTCGTACTTTATTTGACCTTTTTGATATTTTTATCAGAGTGTCCCTGATGAGTCCTTTGCAGACGCAACGTGTGTCTGGCGTAAATATAAAATTTCTATCCTTGTATTTATGATGAGTTTATTTCCGATGTTAAACTGAGAATACACTTTACTTACCGTTTGGATTTGTTCTGGAGATCTTTGATCTGATGGAAGACTAAGAATATTTTTCACTTCATTACTGATATTTATCTATAAGACAAAGTTAAATTGATTTAGAATAAGGAAACTTTTAACAAAATCAGATAAATTGGGATCCAGCAAAACTTGAGCACGCTGTATATATTTTTGTTTTATTACAGCGTTTGACTTAATTTCCGTATATATTGGGTGTGACGGTATTTCTTCTCTTTCAAATCATTATAGTGTATTTTAAGTGTTTAATGTATGGATGGTATTGTTGTTATTGCGTCTCTCTTTAAACTACTTTCAATGTTCCTGTTCATGTCAACTTGTCGCTGATTTATGTTATTTATAAAAAGAGAGTAAACAGATAATTTAGGGATAATTCAGGTCGTAAATATACTGATAACACCATGGCAAATATACAAACAGTATACAAAATGCTCAGGGAGGATGAGAAAATCCTGCTCCACAGTTGGCACCTTTGTACGTGTTTTGTTAATTAGAGTTTCCGATGCTTCTTTAAATGCATTGTTTTGGACCTGCCTTTAAATCAAAACATTTTAGTTCACATTCATCAAAAACATTAACCATTCGAAATAATGTTAATTCATATAAATATAAAGGATAAATACTTGTTCTATAAAAACAAGAATTTTATATGTATTTATTTTGCAATTTATAATAATAAATTAATACAAACATTACAAAAGCAATTGAACTACTTATAGATTTTCAATTTATAAAAGTACAATAAAAGCTGAACGATTTTCCTTATCAAGTTCTTTCTGTAGTAATAAATGTGGGTTATCAGTTATTAATATTTAACAAACCT
Organism: Mytilus trossulus; assembly: GCF_036588685.1. NCBI lineage: Eukaryota > Metazoa > Mollusca > Bivalvia > Mytilida > Mytilidae > Mytilus > Mytilus trossulus. The sequence goes on along the minus strand of NW_026963338.1, from coordinate 111,937 downwards.
CTTTTTTAGCTTTAAAGTAGTTAGGATCAAATGAAAGACCTGAACTCTTTAAAGCTGACGATTCTGCCTCACTTGCTATATCTGTAAATGTTTTCATACCCATATCAGTATCACTGTAAAAGTTAAAATGATATAAAATTATGTGAGGTCGATTTATATAATTCGTCTAAATATCAGCCCCACAATGTTAGATCTGTAAATCTGAGGAAATTTTATATTCTTCCCTGGCCGGGGTTGAAACTCATGCTATTGAGATATCGAGACATCAGTCGCCTTGCACTATGCCCGACGCGCTAGACCACCGAACCACCTAGGCTCTCCTTATAATATATATCTTAACTTATGATATATAGATATGATATAAGTTATGTTCACAATCAAACAATATGATATAATACATTTTACACTTTCTTTGGAATAAAATAAAATTATTATCTACAGATTTGTGTACATCTGAAGCAAGTACCTCATAATCTATGTAATGTTCCCCTTTCACAAGTCAAAACGGTGACAACAACCCCTGAACCCCAATCCAAAGTTCGGTTTCACCATCATCAACGCTAATTATAGATAGTCATGCATATTTAAGCACTGTATTGTTGACCTGTAGAAGAAAGATCTGCACTAAAAGCATTACCTTCTATACATACAATTGATAATCACTAGTAGGGAAATCCTGAAGCATGTTCCTATTTTTGTTATATAATTCTGAACCTTTACTTATTCATTTGTGAAATAATCCTGAAGCTTATACATGTTCGTGTGTGTATACAACTAGTACTTTTAAAATGCTTATTAATGTGAATAATTCTACTGTGTGTATTCGAATATAACTAATTGTCATTTACATTAAATTGCTTTAAATTTGTTTAATGTAATCGTGATACATGGTATGTTTGGAAATATCTAAATTCACAAAAGTATGCATCAATCACAAGAAAATAGTTTTGGCACACATTTTGGGTCCAAATTTGGGCCCCAATCCCGAAGAGAAATATGCCTTTTATCCAAATTTTCAACTCAAATTTCCAAATTATATATTATATAAATATCGTCGCGAGATTTTTGTTGGTGGCAAATTTTGTTTTACAAATCTCTTCCCCTAAACACGATAATTAGCCTCTTGGTGGGATTTTAAAAATATTCTAATAAAGTTCATGTATCACGAAAGAAAAATAACGTGGAAAATGTCGACACAATTTATGTTTGCCATAAAAATTTCCGAAAATATTCACAAATGTTCTAATCAAAATAGAGAAAAAGACCGAGCGGCAATGGTGATAATCATAATTTCTAAAAAAAAAAAAGGTATATTCTCCGAAGCCCTGATTACCCACAGGATTATTATATAGTCCCTAAGTCCACATCACTTTTAAAAAAGGTGAAAGATTTTGAGCATAAAGGTAAATATATAAATCTTACCCTTGACCCGCTGCTGAGGAGAGTTTATGAACCATAATGATGAATCGTGTATATTTTCTCCAATTTTCTTTAGCCTGAAAAGGAAAAGAAAATAAATATATTAGTGACCTTGCACAAAAAGTTTAAAGAAATAAACATTTTTTTCTACAAATATTCTTACATTCTGAAATATATGTAAACGGAGAGCTGTCTCATTGGCACTCATACCACATCTTCTTATGTCTAAATAAAAGGAAGATATAAATATTACGTGTTAAAAACGATTATTGAATGAGGAACACGAATATAGAATGTTGAACATAAATTTTGAAAACGAATATTGAATATTAACGAATGTTGAATGTTGAACATTGAATGTTGAATGTTGAACATTGAATGTTGAATGTTGAAAATTGAATGTTGAATGTGAATACAAATGTTGAAAGTTGAAAATGAATGCTAAAAAATAATTTAAAAAATTGAATTTTGATTATTGAATATTGAACCAACTTGACATGCATATAATTATATGTGTTACTCTCTTCAATATAAAGGAGTCACCGATTGAAATATCATCAAGAGCAACAAAATAAAGGGCATGGCAAGCTCAAAACTTAAAGCTTACATAGGTAATAAGCATGAAAAGTCAGTGGCGGTTTAGAGGTTGACATCCCCTTTTTAATCGAACAAAATATAAAATTTTGGCATAAATGGTCAAAAATAAATTCGCTACCCTGCGACTGCCGATATTTTCACTCATGACTACTGCACCACACTCTGTCCTCGAACCCTGGATCAGCTCTTGTTAACCGATCGTTTACAAAATTTTCTCATTGTTTTTAAATAACTTTTATCATAATTTTCCAGTTGCACAGATTGTATCGTGTGTTTGAGTTTAATTTAATTAAAGATTAATGACAGTTTGTTCTGTTTCGTCAAATTGTGTTTCCAATTTATGATTTAAATATGAATGCCTTTAACAAAGACAATATTATCATCTTTTCTGCATTGTCATAACTAGTCATTCCTCGATGACACAATAACGTTATGATAAGAAAAATCAAGTACTTAATATATTAAAGTAAAATTTTAAATGAATGAAATAGGAGAATTTGTCCTATTGAATAATTTCAATACCGATCGTGTCGTTTAATGGTTATAATCTTATATACTAGTATTTACTTTTGATATTTTGAAACTAAAAAATGTTATGGTGCCATGAGAGAAAATATATATTAAAATTGCTCAAATGTTTTTTCGTAGGACTAAGAATGTAAATAACAGCGTGTAGCAAATAACTCTTTTATGAAATGAAACAGTGTTAAATTATAAAAAGAACAGCACCAACTTTTGTCGATTGGAGTATAAATGGCTCCGATATAAAAAAAAATTAGGAAAGTTTTCAATTGAAAAAGCTAAAGCCTTGTAATTTGTATCAAATCAATTTACGGAAATCAAATATTACACACATATGAACTTTATGTTCCTGACTTTGAGCCCTCCCCTAACCTGTAACAGTAGTGTTACAGCACAAAATAAGAACTATAAAATAAGTTTTTTAAAAAATCATCAGATCGAAACAATACAGAAAATTATCTAACAAAACACCAGACCGGACGTATGTGATGTCAGTGATACATTGTCTGTTTAACATTGTGTTGCGGAAGTGTTTGCTTATGTGTCTCTCAGATTCAAATTGATATTTTCGTCCTATACTTGCAAGACATATTTGCCACTGGACGTTAATCAACCAACAATCAATTAATCATACTGATAGAAATTTAATGATATACAGAAGGGGAAAAATCAAGTTGACCCATCGAGTACAGTTTGTTTAATTTTTACTTCATTTTCAATTAAATTGAGAACAGAAATGGGGAATATGTCAAAGATACAGCAATCCGACCAAAGATCAGATATTGGTTTTCAATGTAGCAATAAATTCCCGCATCCGGAGGTACTGCGTACTAGTTCAGTGATAATGGACGTCATACAAAACTCCATATAATAAAATAAAAATGAACTACAATTAAAAAAAGCATACAAGACTATCAAAGGCCACAGGCTCCTGACTTGGGACAGGAGCAAACATGAAGCGAAGTGTTATCTATTTCGCATATTATTTAACATTGTTGACACGAGAATATATTAATATTGGGATAATTCGTACGTACCTGTCTAGCTCTAAGCTCCCTGGATAACAGGTTTCCCTTCAATGACACTGAAGATCTACCAGATGCACTTTTCCTACCACCAATACATGACTGGCTTCCACTTATATCCACTGGCGTAACAGATAGTGAACGTTCCTTCCCTATTGTCCCAGTGCCAGTACGGTATCCGGAGTCCGTCGGCGTATCGGGAGTATTTATTGGTATTTCACATGAATCAAAACTTTCCAACTTTATTTCCAGTTTTTCTTCCTTTTTAGTCGATTCACTTGTTTTTGGTTTTTCAATATCCGATTTTTCAGACTTGGAATCTTCCTCCGCGATGAATTTGATTTTTTTGGAACTAGATTCCTCCCCTTCATCGTCGCTTGTATCGGGTTCATCTGGCTCGATGTCAGCATCTAAATATCCTTTTAAAATATGACGGTACCTTTTAAAAAGGTCAAAACCATCTTTCTTCTTTTTCTTACCCTTTAACGCATCAAGTTTTGCCTTGTCTTCCTTTTGTTTCGCAAAATTAAACCGTTTTATATTTGTTAAATTACTTCCTTCATAATTTTCGGGTCTAGAATAATAATCAAGATCCGTTTCTGGAGGATCGGCGTTTTTCTTTGTTGTGTCACCTTCCATAATTGTTATAAAACACGCATACCAGTTCAAAGAATTTTTTCTGCAGTTGTTTAATTCTGATCCATGATTTTCTCGTTTGCCGTCGTGAAGTACCGTTATTGTGACGTTACGTCATTGTTACGCTTGAACTTCATAATTAATTTGGAAACGTTCTGCATGTTGCTGCGAATACGGGTATTTATCTGCCTTCGGTTAGAAAAAATATAATTGCCTCGTGTGGTTGATTTTTCTCAACAGAAGATTTCTACAAATAAAAGAAATTATCAATCCATAATCGTTCAATTGATGTGTTATCTGAATTGCAAAGCAAATAAGTTTCCATATAATCGCATGTCAATTCCGATCCCATTTAAGAGGTACACTTACACATGCCATTAAGTGACATGCATTTTTCTCTAACTAGTTAGTAACCTATAATAGGTAACAACGGTGAAAGAGAAAAACTTTCTAAAAAGCTTTTACACACCTGAGCCAAGTGGTCATATTGTAAATCATTATCCTTTACAGCCCACTTAGACCATGTAAAGTGTATATTCTTAACTGACTATATCTTTCTCTTTACACCATGTGATAGGCAACCGTAGTAAATAAAGTGATCTGAAATTGATCTATAAATCCATCTACCCTGTTTGATCAGTGAGTTTATTGAAAGTTGATGTAAAACACGGGTTTCAAGTGTCTTTATGTTTTGATCAATACAAAACATAAAATACTAAACTTTGAGATGCTTTAAACATGTTAAAAGGGAGCAACGCGTTTCCGGTCTGTATCTGTCGACGCCGTTGATTTATCAAATTCTTTTATGATTTGTAAAGACCTAATTCTGCAATTCAACATTTTATTATCTCTAAGTATTTGACTTTTATAATGAATTGACAGTGAAATTAAATTAACTTTGAGAGATTTAGATATAACCCCATGGTGTAGAGTAACAAAAGTTTACAGACAGTACTCCCATTAACATTGTCAATTAGTTTTACAAATTTCAATATCAAAATACGTATAAAACCAGAAGATTTTAAACCTATTAATTCTTTAATGAACCTTTTAGGTAAAGTCTATATTTAGTACAATTGTAGCATTATATTTAAATCACTTTATAAGATTTAATATCAATAAAAACAAAATTCTATAGATATTTTATATAAAAAAACTGACATTTTAATGTATTTATTACAACATTTTATTCAGATTTTTTTATTTCAAATTCATTGCTTTTGGGATAAAATTAACCAATTTTCCTATGGGCGTGGGATATTTTCCTTTACTTTACGTCAGAGTGATACTTTAGGTGTTTTTCCCTCTATTTACAATACCACTTCATCATCACCATTTCTCTTTACACATTTGAAGAATAATATATAGCCACACTGTGAGTTGCACATTGCCGAGGGTTTGACATAATAACTTATGTGTACTTAACTTTCATTCATCCTCAGTTATCGAACTAGATTTGTAAAAACAGTATTTTTCACATTTTTTTTCTATGATTTTTGTTTACAGATTTTCGAAAGAAGTGTTTTATTTACACAGGCTAAGTACTAGCTTACTGATTTTGATTTCGGCGATTTTTCATATCATAAATTTTATCTGGTTATAAATAACAAACGAAAGGTTTATTTGGCTTCGTGAATTTCGTATGAAAAATCAACACCCACGTTTTTTGTACTGCCCTCTTTTCTATGTTTCCTTATATGAATCGAGAGCCGTGTGTTGTGGTCGAATACCATCTATCACCCCCTATATATTGCGTTGCTGATAACAATAACACGTAACATGCCCTAAACGCAGTTGACTACTATGTGAAAGGCATTGAGCCTTGTATGGTGAAACGTTGACTTGAGGAACTCATTGAAATGAAAGAATTAATTGAAGAAAAACAAATGTTATCTAGATGTCTTTTTTTATGCCCAATTTATGGGCATTATGTTTTCTAGTCTGTGCGTCCGTTTGCTCGTCCGTATGTCCCGCTTCAGATTAAAGTTTTTGGTCGAGGTAGTTTTTGATGAAGTTGAAGTCCAATCAACTTGACACATAGTACACATGTTCCCTATGGTATAATCTTTCTGATTTTAATGCAAAGTTAAAGTTTTTACCCAATTCTCACGGTCCACCGAACATAGAAAATGACTCGTAGTGCGGATGGGGCATCCGTGTAATAGAGACACATTCTTGATTTTTTTAGTTTAATTTTTTTCTTGTGTATTGCTTGCATGTTTTGAAGCATATTAGTAATCCCTTCTGGTCAAAGGCTCCTGCTAACGTCTCTACGTACTTGTACATCTCTAAACTTCAAATGTTTGGATATGAGCTTTTCTGTTGGAGGGGAGGTGTATCAAGAAAAGTCTTTCGGACGAACGAAATGCATGAAATATTGTTTTCCTTGATCGATCATTGTATGTTTTATCTGCTCTTCATAACAAAAACGTTCCAAAAGATGCAACAAACAGATATAGTATCATGACTGAAAAGTTGAGAATGCAAATGGGGAATGTGTCAAAGAGACAACAACCCGACCAAAGAACAGAAATGGTGGAATGTGTCAAAGAGACAAGAACCCGACCAAAGAATGGAAATGGGGAATGTGTCAAAGAGACAACACCCCAACCAAAGAATGGGAATTGGGGAATGTGTCAAAGAGACAAGAACCCGACCAAAGAATGGAAATGGGGAATGTGTCAAAGAGACAACAACCCGACCAAAGAATGGAAATGGGGGAATGTGTCAAAGAGACAATAACCCGACCAAAGAATGGAAATGGGGAATGTGTCAAAGAGACAGCAATCCAACCAAAGAATGGAAATTGGGGAATGTGTCAAAGAGACAAGAACCCGACCAAAGAATGGAAATGGGGAATGTGTCAAAGAGACAACAACCCGACCAAAGAATGGAAATGGGGAACGTGTCAAATAGACAACAACCCGACCAAAGAATGAAATGGGGAATGTGTAAAAGAGACAAAAACTCGACCAAAGAATGGAAATGGGGAATGTGTCAAATAGACAACAACCCAACCAAAGAATGGAAATTGGGAAATGTGTCAAAAAGACAAGAATCCGACCAAAGAATGGAAATGGGGAATGTGTCAAAGAGACAACAACCCGACCAAAGAATGGAAATGGAGAACGTGTCAAATAGACAACAACCCGACCAAAGAATGAAATGGGGAATGTGTCAAAGAGACAACAACCCGACCAAAGAGCAGAAACCATACGAAGGCCACCAATGAATCTTCAATACAGCGATTTGTTTATATTTTAACTATTTACTGTCCCGTGATCAGACATGTTAAATTAAATGTTTGTATTAGGACTACTGGAGATTTTCTGACGATGGATAGCGTACTGCGTGTATACTACTAACGGTCTCTGACCCCGATAAATTTATAAGTCGAAAGTTTAAAAGGCAATCAAATCTACATACATTAATTCTTATACCTACAACATTTTAAATTATACACAGAATTTAGATAATATAGCGTATAAAGTATTATAATAAAAAACTGAATTCAGAAACATCACTGACCATAATTTTGTCGTGTTCGAACTGGGCTGATTCAATTCAAAAAGTTTCAAATTAAAAAAACTATCATTTTGCCTCAAATGAAAACCAGCACGTGTTCACAGAGGGCGGCTGATTGCTTTATTGATAGATATTTATCACATTTAATCTATTTTGAATATATTTATTGCAAGGTCTATGTAGTAAGTCTTACTATATAAGTCCTTGTTTATTGATTTAAAAAAAATGAACCATGTAATTCAACGCATTTTTTATTTCACGCATAATAATATATTAAAGCGTTTAAAAACACGGTAGTAAAAGATATGCATTACAACAGACAACACTTCTTCAAATGTAACAATGTTTAGATAGAAAAAGATTAAAACAATATCCATCAAATGGCACTCAAAATAACTATTGTTTTGTCGAAGCAGACGAAGAACATATCGTACAGCATACATGTCTTAATATTCTCAACATTTTTTTAACATCATTATTGTAGAAAAAAAAACATTAAGAAAGAAAGTTCGACAGGATTGCAAAAAAAATCACTTTTACAATACTCGGCAATATTATCTTGTTTTCAAATATATTTTTTTATTGTTTCAAACTTCAAAAACATGACTAAGGATTAATCAATTATACTATAAATTCTAACACTAGTTGTAGTCAAATATTATGATGTTCTTTCTACGAATTAATTTATATGCATAACAAATTATACTTGATATTTAGTGCTTAGAAGACTCCGAGTTTCAAGTCTCATTAGGCCAAAAAATATACATCTGTTTACTGCTTCATATATGCATGCTGAAAAAAATTGGCATCTTTCGGTCTGTTGTTTCGTCTTCACTTTGAGGAAGACATTAATATTTAAAAAAATTTACAGATAGTCGTTAATTTCTGTGTCATTTTGGTCTCTTGTGGAGAGTTGTCTCTTAGGCAATCATACCACATCTTCTTTTCTTTATATAGAGAGAATGGTTAAAAAAAAATGGAGCACGTCTGATGCCAGTAAACACTCAAACTATCTTCTTTGGCCTATGTCATATATATCTCAACATATATATCACTCAAACCTGCCTGATATTCTGTACTATATACCAATAAACACTTATCTTTATCTGAGAAACAATGATAATTAAATAAGTAAATCCGTAGTCCTCGTGTCAATATTAACTCCCTATTTATTTCAGATTATATAACCGTATTTACAAAATCTTTTGATTTGATGTATCACGTATATGATTTAAACAGATTTTGACTTGTATTTATTTACTTGGGTATGTTATAGTCGAGTACTTATCATTTATTGCTGCCGTAAATAGAAAATGGTCACAGGTGCAAAAATCGAGTCCAAGTATTTTTTGACATGTAAACACAATACTTATTGTGTTGAATTAGTAAAATATATATTGAAGGGTACTTGTTCTTACGCAGTTGTGGTGATAAAGAACGTATTACTCAGTGGCGGATCTAGAACTTTTCATAAATGGGTCGGGACTCCAGTCATGCTTCAGTGATTCCATATATAATCAAGCAATTTTTTGACACGAAAAGGGGGGGGTCGCCCCCTCCTGGATCCGCCTATGTTACTTAATATCAAAATGAAAATCTAGATTATTTAAAAGTATCATAGAAAGAACCGGCTCAGCTCAAATACCTTTACCGTAGATAGAAGAAAAACAACGAACAGCAACGACCAAGAAATTAGAACCTGGTACAGAAACAACATGGATGGAGGGGTTCAAACCATTTTTATTTGCGCAAAACACCTCACCACGTGCCTTTCATTAAAAGTGTTTTTAACATACAGCAATGTTTCTATTGATCTGTGGGTGAACAAGACTTAGTATAGATAGTGTTTAATTAGATGTAGTCTGTGTATTCTGGTAAATGGACAAATATATTTCGGAAAGGCGTACTTTTAACGTACATGTATAATAAGTACTGCAGAGATCATTGTTTTTGCTATGTTTTTCTCTCGAAATATTGAATTCATAGCAGTTCCTCATCGTAAGAATACTATTTAACAAACAGTTTAACAATTGCCACTTTACATCGGAAGTGTGTAATTTTAAAACAAACAATATATAATATGCGTAAATACAAGCTGTACATAGACTAACCGTAGTGTTTTTAATTTAAAAGCTTGCATATTAAAACCTAAATTGATAGGTACCAGTGGCGGATCCCCTTTATTGGAGCATATAGTTAGACCCCCACCCCCTTTACTCTGGGTTGGGAAATCCCATTTTAAAATGACTGGATCCACCCCTTCGGTACTACTGTATCCAGTCATAGTTACTATACTATATATAAAAAATATTAATTTTCGCGAACCATTTAGGTCACGGAAATTCCAAAATATGGCATCAGTAAGCAGAGTTGTACAAATAATGTGAAAACACAGAACCCCCATCCAAATCATCTTAAGTTAAAAGTTTTCATCTTTTCTATTTTATATGTACTATCAATAATATGCCATTTTTCAATAATTTCGATTGATTTTACATACAAAATATATAGTATATACGTAAAATCAAATATTGGTCAAATACAAGTTCGCAGGACATGAACTTATCTTTACACCGTCTTTTCAAAGGATGTGAAAGTAAACAGGCATTATTCTAACCTTTACAATGAAATACTCATTGCAGGAAATACATTTTGTTTTTCATCATTGCCGTTCGTTGGTAACTGTGACCCCTTTTATATTATGTCAATTGGAACGCAATTATGACAAATTCGGTGTATGATTGCTCAATGTTAATAGACTCGCACTAAATTAAATATCCTTTTCAAACTATTGTCCAGTAAAACTGGACATTCAAGTCAACATTGATTCACGTCTTATATTTATTTTATTTGCTTTATGTACATGAAATATTTGAACAAAAATCTGTTTGACGAAAGACTTTAAAAGTAAATAGTTACTACCAAAAGACTTTATAATATACTTTAAACGACGAATTCAAGGCAATATTGTTATTTCTTTGAATAGCCACAAAACTATAATTTTTCAGAGAAAAAGAGATGAACATGTTTCATGAAATATAATACTGCAATGGTATCAGGAAGATCATTTTCAAGAATATGTTACAGCACTTTTCATTATGCTAGCCAGACAAAACAAACTATGGAAAAAGCTGTAACATATTCTTGAAAATAATCTCTGTGACAGGATCTGCAAACAATATAGATAGGCATTATATATTAAACTAGACTGTACATATTATATTGACATTTGATTAAAAGATATCACAATTACAATTATCAATAGATAAACAAAGCAAGCAATTTAACCAAAGTTTCACCCTACATGTAATAGGAAATTAGCTGCTGTAACATAATTTTTCGAACACAAATCTATTTTTTCAGTACCTTGATAAACCGAAAGACGGCCATTCATATTTAGATAATTTTTTTTATAATTCAAAAATCGAAAAATATCCAACGTACATTTATGACTGCAGCGCAAAACTGGTCGTAAAAATTAAGCAGAGATAATCAAATGTTTCTTATCAACACAAAAATAAGAAAAACTAAACCATATAAAAAGTGCTCAAATTTATAACGAGAGCAAGCTCAAAAAAATAATCTGCTTATGTGAAATAATGCCATGCTATATACACTGAAATGTGTCATGAGTATATCGCTGGCTAATCTTTACAGAGACGGATCCAAAGGGGTGGGTTCCAAGGTTTAGGACCCCTTATTCGACAACATGTGTAGGAACCCCCTCCCCCTTTTTAAATGGCTGGATCTGCCCCTGCTTAAAGTTGATTTAGTTGGTTTTGAAATATACATCTGAATCATCTAATTCCAACAAGGATAGATATCATTAAAAAACTTTTTATAAAACAACATGAGGAGTCTACAAATCCTTGCTTCAACGATATAAAAAAAAAAAGGATGTAATTCAATTTGTCAAGCACTCTATCGCCAAAAGTCAAGAAAAGTGCTGAAAAAAAATAACAAATGTCCACAATTCAAATTTCCTTCAGTAATTTTTGTTTTTGTTTTTGGTAATATAAAAATAAGGAGATGCGGTAGGATTGTCAATAACACAACTATCCACCAGAGACAAAAAGATGATGATACATGTATAAGCGACACTGTCAACAATGGACAATGAGTAAAACCAATACTGCATGTAAGCATGTCATTAAAAAAAGCCCATACACGAAACAATTCAATCTGAAAACATATGGCCTAATTCATGATAAAACAATAAAAGAAAAAAACAGATATGACAGATAGCAACAAAAACAACCACTAAATTAAAGCCTCTTGACTCGGGATGGGTACACCAGTATATATGGTGTACAGTAATCTTACTTAATTATATTTCTTGTAGATTTTGAAATAATATATATATTATTACATATCAAATGACTGAATAATAGCCAGCGATAAATCTTACAGGGCGATGGACTATATAATTATGACACAGTACACTACAAAATATAGTATATAACCAGTCTCAAAGGGTACAACATCACCAAAATAACAATAGAATGAACAAATGTTAAATATTCAGGATAACAGATATCCTTCATCAGTATGATCACGCTGTAAAATGAATCATATCAATCTATTATAAAACTATCACAATCTTGAAATTTATACACAAAAAAAAAAACAGAAAACAAAACAGTTATATACATATATATCCATGTAAAACTTACCCGTTAGAGAAATGGACGTTTTATCCAATTATAACTTTTCATCACTATAAACAAATTTAAATGTCAAAATTTCATATATCCATAATAAAAAGGATTAAATGATCATAGGGTTATGATATCCTACGTGAAAAAAAAATTGTGTATTCCGTACACCTACTGGACTTTTGATTCTTCAGCTTAAAATGGATAACTTAAGATTTGTTTAAATTTCCTCAAATTTGAACAACCAATACTAAGCAAATACAAATAATGGCACTCAAACGTTTAGGATTTATTGTGTAAATACGAAAAATTAATTGAAGTAACTTTAAAACTGAAAATTTGAATTTTTGCATTCATTGTTACATATCAGAACTTGTCACTTTATGAAAAGTACTTTCTTATGTTGAAATTAATACATTAATTGGTATTGAGCTATAAGTGGGTGTTTTAAAGATTTGCCCTTTTAATTTACATGTGTATAAGTTTATTAAGCTAGATTTGTTTGCTTTCTGTAGTATTTACTTGTGATCTCTGTTTGATGGTTCAACTTGGTTATGTTTAGGAGTATTTATTTCAGTTTGAGAAGGTCAAACATTTTTAACCTTTATATGAAATGTGTCAAGAGAAAAACGATCTGGTTAAAAATTAGGGACAATATCAAGTGTTAATTGATACTACATGCAGTTGGGACTTCATTTATATGTAACTATATATGAGATATCTTATATGCTATACAAAAGATGTCTCATATAAAATACAAGATATTTTATATAATCAGTTTTCATAAGATATTTTATATAATCAGTTTTTATAAGATTTCTTATATCATCAGTTTTTATAAGATATCTTATATCATCAGTTTTTATAAGATATCTTATATCATCTGTTTTTATAAGATATCTTATATCATCAGTTTTTATAAGATATCTTATATCATCAGTTTTTATAAGATATCTTATATCATCAGTTTTTATAAGATATCTTATATCATCAGTTTTTATAAGATATCTTATATAATCTGTTTTTTGAAAGATATCTTTAAGTTATATAATCTGTTTATGATAAGACATCTAATATAATTTAAAAGATCTCTACTAAAGTTTATAAGATATCTTATAAATAATTATATTAAGATATCTTATACAGAAAATAATATGCGATATCTTATTAACTAGATATGTTATCTTGTAAACTTTATGAGATATCTTTAAAAAAAACTATAAGATATATCTTATAAACTTTATGATATATCTTGTTAACTATACAAGATATCTTATAAACTATATAAGAAATCTTGTTAACTATATAAGATATCTTGTAAACTTTATGAGATATCTGCAAAACTATATAAGATATCTTGTAAAATATCATATTAAGATAGCTTGTCAACTTTATGAGCTATCTTATAAACTTTATGAGATATCTTAAAAACTGTATAAGATATCTTGTAAAATATTATATTAAGATAGCTTGTAAACTTTATGAGATATGCTATAAACTATATAAGATATCTTATAAACTTTAAAAGATATCTTGTAAAATATATATATAAAGATAGTTTGTAAACTTTATGAGATTTCTTATAAACTATATGAGATGTCTTATAACCTTTATGAGATATCTTATAAACTATTTAATATATCTTATAAACTATTTAAGATATCTTATAAACTATATAGGATATCTTGTAAAATTAAAATAAGATATCTTATTAACTATACAAGATATCTTATAAACTATATAATATATCTTGTAAAATATATACTAAGATAGCTTGTAAACTTTATGAGATATCTTTTAACTTTATGAGATATCTTATAAACTTTATGAGATAACGTATAAACTATATGAGATATCTTATAACCTTTATGAGATCAGATATCATATAAACTATATAAGATACTTATAAACTATATAGGATATCTTGTAAAATTAAAATAAGATAGCTTATAAACTATATTAGATATCTTGTAAACTTGATATAGCTCTAGCCAAAATGCATATAGAATATCTGTGACACTTGCAACCTCCTCTATCAGTATATGTCCGATAACAAGGAATATACATCCGTCTGATGTATTGACCTTTTGATTTTGCCATTTGATTAGTGACCTTCCTTTTTGAATTTTCCTCGGAGTTCAGTTTTTTTTGGGAAATTTTACTTTTAATCAAATATGATTTTTTATATTGGGATTTTCTCAAAAAGACACATGTTAGTAGTTTCGTATCAAATATAAAAACAAACGGACCGACGGACGGCAAACAGTGTCGTTAAAAGGGGAAGATACTTAAAAAAATATAGATTCTTACATTGATACCAGTGGATTATCGGATTTATCTAATCGAGATAGTTAAATTATCAATTTTAAAGTCCGAGCCGCCTCGGCGTAAAATAACGTAAAATATAATGCCTACCCATGTTAAAATGAGCATAGAGCATGACATGAAGGAATTATTTCTTAATTCATCCAGTTAGCTAAAATGGTCATGACACTAAAAAGCATCCAATGATCTTTTGAGATCACCAGCAACCACACGTTGATTAAATTCTTTTATACAATGGGTCCGGAAAGGGATAAATTTCCATAGAATTAGAGAAACAAGTTTATATTATTAAGAATATGATAAATAAATGGCGTAACTGTTTCAAACATAAACAAAATATCACACGAGTAAAACAAAATGGTATATAATTGGGATACGATTGCTGTCAAGCAATCTGTAGACTTTTACCATTGACCCTATGACACACTCCCTCACGTCATTCGTTTTATTCTAAACATTCGGCAACATCTCAGATTCTTATTATTGTCTTGCTTTAAAAGGTAAAAACAAGCAAAACAATTGAACATAAACAACTTTCCTGTAATGTTTTACTCATAATCTTCATGTGTGATATTTTCCTTGACTTATATGCGTGTTTTTAACAATACGGAAAATCAGAATTAAACAGTATTTATATTTAGTGTTTTTATAAATTTAGAAACACGTCAGAGGGAATTCCCAAATTTTGATAACTTGCGAGAGTTCTCTGAAAGCCGATCGATAATTCTATTTCTGTCACAAGAACTGAAGTGGAGTATTTCTATATTTTACCGTTATGAAACTGATATTTGATACTGTACTCTCATAAAGAAATGGAGAACCATTCATCATTTAATAAACGTTCTTGTTCCAAATCGCAAGTCGCGGTTTGTTTATGTATTAATGTCCATGCGTGGTCTCACTAATTAGAGACAAAAAGAATTGTAGAGACAAAAAGCGTCAAGAAGCGACAAGAAGAATAATATTAGCAACAAGAAACTATTTAGCGACAAGAAAACATTTTTTTTAATTTATATTACTTATTCAAAATAAATATTAAAAAAATATGCACAAGAAAACAATTTCAACGACAGGAAAGCTAATTTTGATAGGGGGGAAAATGAAACTTGTAAATCTAATTCAATGGCTACATTTATTTACATGATATTTTATAAGGTATCACAGGAAGTATATTTTGTCTTTTTATTTGTTTTTAAAACCATTTTTGTACAATATATAATTAACTTGCAAAATGCATTATTTGTGCATAATTGTCCAGAAAATACATACACAAATTGTGAAATACAAATTAAGAACTGAAATCAAACAAGAGGAAAACATAATTAAAATGTGAATATTTTTCATCATTTTATTTAGTGTATTGTCTCATTTAACGATATTTATCATGTTTATGCATATAGATTGAAGATTAAAGGAAACTGATGACAATCTTGAGTTTTCAACAGGTGTTCACTATTCGGTACAATAATTTTATATTCTGGTGCGTGTAATTGATGAAGGTGTTAATGGATGTTATTGTTGCAATAAAACAAAGGACACGCACCTAGTTAATCTCATTTGTTGCTCTTAATTGTGTATTACCTTAGAGTGAAGCCACAGCTAATGTTGGTCCTATCAGGAAAAATTAATTGTACAGTTAGGAAGGAAATAATATTTCATGTTTTTGTTTTATTAAATTCTTCAAAAGGAAGGTGACAAATCTTTGTTTTTGTTTTCATTTTATAGCGTTTACATTTCCTTTGCTCTTACACATGTTTAATTTCTACATCTATCAATATGATAATAAAAAGTACACAATCTCTTCATCGAATTTTTTTTATTTCTTCATCTTTCAATATAATCCTTAAAAATATTTTAATGTATGTGATAACAAAATGTATTCTTGTCGCTAATTAGCTTCTTGTTGCTTTTTGTCACTTATTATTTTTCTTCTTGTCGCTTCTTGACGCTTTTTGTCGCTAATTAGTGAGACCCCACATGCGTGTAGTTTTCCTGATTTCAAGGGGTATCAGATTGAGTGATTCCCCGCTTCATTGATTAATTTGAAACTCATGGGATTCTTTCTATGTCTGTCTGCATATGGAGGGCTATTGTTGTTGCATAATTTTAAATCACATGCATAATTTAAATTAAAATAATGTTTCATCGTAAAAATTACCTATAACACCCCTTCAGCAGAAATGGAATCTTCCATGTTATCGTTTCGAGTTGTCTCCCTTTTCGAAGTATTCGTCAAGAAGAATTAACTCGTTAATGCCGGTAAACGTCGTATTATATTAAGAACGATCTCAATGTAAACAGAGGAGTGTGTACGGAAAGGAGTCATGCCCTCTGACCCAAAGGAACTTCAATAATTAAAGAGTAAGAAATGGGGTTCCTCCTAAACTGGTCCGTCGTTCTATATATAGCTTCGCACCGAAGGTCAGTGTAGCGATAAGTGAACACAATAGGGGTCCAGTTTAGGGTTCCTCCTAGAATTACGGTGATAAGACACGGAAGCAAGTTAACTCGTACCACGGCATTGGAACCAAAAAAGTTAACTTGTATTACTGGGAAGTCGTAACATTCAGAAAAATATATAAAAAATATGATGTTTTATGGGTTTCTGTTTGTAAACTTAATAGAAATAAAGTTGAATTACTTGAATTTTACACAGGAGTTAAATGAAAACTTAGACAAAATAAAGAATGTTTTAAAGCATTAATGTTTTAACTGATCTTTCAAACTAGAACATAGGCGGATCCAGCCCCCCCTTTTTTTGTGGAAAAAATTTGGTTGATAATAAAGGGAATCATTGAAGCATGACTGGAGCGGGCCCCCTCTTAGGTCAGTCAGCGGGCTCCCCCTTAGGAAAAGTTCTGGATCCGCCACTGTAGAACTTAATCCAGAGGAAAGTTAAAACATTGCTTTAACTGTACCTTATTAAAATTGAACATGTTGAATATGTATATATCCAATTTAAGTTAATTAAAGCTGTAATCCATGATCACAAATTGAATGCTATGTTTACAATTGTTGAAAGCCATGTGCTTTTTTTGCGTGGAAAATGCGGACCCGCTTAACAGGAATCAGTTAAATTTCATTGTTACATTTATTTATAGACAGTAAAAATAATTTTGGCAATCATTTTGACTAACTGCTAAGATTTAATTATTCATGAAAAATTTTCTTCGGGTGAAACTGTATATACCTTAAATCTACATCTGCCACAGTATTTTCTATCTAATATACAAGGAACATAAGCTACAAATTGGTCATTGTACTTTCAAATTATATACATTTTACAGACTTCAGAGGTTTTGGGTGAAAGTAACGTATATCATGTATATTCATCATTTAACACCATTTGAATGCATTTAAATAAGTTGGTACGAGTTAGCAATGGTACGAGTTTGCATTGGTACAAGTTTTTTTTTAATGGTACGAGTTTACAATGGTACAGGATAACTATAATTCGATAAAACACAATAAGTACATGGCTCATACACTTGTAACGGGGATTGGCTATTCTTTTAGTTGAGTGACTATTCAGATTGTTACATTTGCATGTGCAATTGAATTAGTTTAGAGAATAATACTATCCAGCTGTACCAAGGTTACCGGCCAAAAATGCTTGAGACTCGCGCATGTTCATGCTTTTTTTTGCAACAGTATTCTTGGATCTATTTCTTTCCTCTTTGATCTTTTGAATTTTGGCCAAATCTCATGCATTTGTTTAATGAAAATTTGGCAGAACTGCTATACATGTGTCAATGAAAACTATGGCAATCGTATCCCTCAGAGCATTCTGCTCTTTGATTAATTAATTATACAGCTAAAGATTACTCTAACGAATGTATCAAAGTATATATAACCGACTGAAACGTATCTAATATGTATGCACTCATAATAATGATTAATAATATGGTTCGCAGCTAGCTAAATTTTATTTGTTCTCGTCTTGAAAGTTACTTACCTGATCATCGTCTTGAAAGTTACTTACCTGATCATAGTGTAAGATATCAATGTGTGTTAAATAAGTTTTCTTATTGAGACTCACCCATACTTATTTCATTGCAAATTGCATCTATTGCTTTCTGAAACGTTGATGGATTTGTTTTTGGTTGGTTACCTCCGTAAAAGATCCAGAATACCTTTGAAATATTCAAATATAAATATGTCAAGTTTGTCAATAACCATGATAACCAATGATAAAGATTAGGTACCAGTCTAGGAATTATTGAACATTTTCGGTTTGAAATTTCTGGTCGCTCATTTTCTTTTAGCGCTGAAATCCATTAGTTAAATAAATGAGGATTCTATGTGAATTGTCACGAGCTTTATGAGTCAATGGCGCACAAGGGCAGTAAGTAAGTAAGTTTAAATATATAAATAAAACGTGCGACATTATTTAATAACAGTAGTACTTTATCATATTCCTAAATAACACATTACACATTATTGTCTAACTTATAATTTAGGTAATTAAGGTATGCTGTCAAAATAAGAAAAAAAAACTACCAGGGATTAATTTACAACAATAATGAAGCATTCAATTTACACGATGTAATGTTTTTTGTTCATAAGATAAAAAGCGGATTAACACATTAACCATATAGTATTGACTGTTTTTAATAGTTCTTATTCAATGAATGACAATGGAACTGAAAATCCTAAATATAAAACGAAAATTAAAAGTTAAAATAACGTGACAAGTATTTCACGAAGCAGAAACATTATATTGTAAACACAGACTTTTCCATATAAAGTAATAGTTAAAATGATTAAATAAAAAACGTATTTCCCAATCTAATGCATACTTGATCATACTTAAAAGTTGATACAAAA
The DNA here is from genome assembly GCF_036588685.1 of Mytilus trossulus. Lineage (NCBI taxonomy): Eukaryota > Metazoa > Mollusca > Bivalvia > Mytilida > Mytilidae > Mytilus > Mytilus trossulus. Next base: position 92,406 of record NW_026963338.1, on the reverse strand, counting down.
AAGTCTCGATCAGGTGCCACAATATTTTCAACTGAAGCCAAGGAAATGAGCCGTGATGTAGTGGTTAATGCATCGGACTACTAACAAAAACTTAAGGTTCCTGGTTCGATTCCCGTTCCGTAGTAAATCTTAATTTTCGGCTCTCCCTTGACACCATTTGCGAGTATGGTCTTGAGGAAACGATCGATGATGGTCCGTTGGAAGGGGATCATTATGGCTGACCCGTGTTCAAAGAGAGTCATATCTCTTGCACGTAAAAACAACCTTGTATATTTCGAAAAAGAGCAGACTAATGCCGCTACAAGGCAGCACTCGCACCACAGGCACTTGTTTCAGAAAAAAAATATTCTTATTAACATATAACGTGTTATAGGTCCGTGTAACACTTATCAATTCAAAGTTTTAAAAAGTTTTGAAATTTTAGATTTTTGGAATTTTGATCAAAGTTTTAAAATATCAAAGTTTCAAATTGTGTTAAAGTTTTGAAATTTTGAAATTTTAACCAAATTATCAAAATATCAAAATTCTAAATATCGTTTATAAATTTGATATTTTAGAAACTTGATCAAACTTTTAAAATACTAAACCTAATCTGCAATTTTGATTATTTCACTTTTTGAAAGTTTAATTTTTTAAATGTTTGCTTAAAATATCAAAAGTATAAAGGGGCGACAAGAGGGGTATCTGTAATCACTGATGTAAACACGGCTCTGACAAGAACTATCTTAGTTATAAATGAATAGCATGAAATATATCAAATCATTCTTAATAACAAAATAAATAATGAAAAGAAGAAGTCGGCTTTTTTTTTATGAAACATATTAGACATCACATGGGATAACAGTATCCTGAAATTTTAAGGATGTGCATCTATCAAAAAAAATATATAATTAAACCTATTTAAACCGGAATCAACTACGTTAATTTAAATCTCTTATATAAGGTTAGCGTTTGAGATAAATAATTCAAAGCTATTTTGTGTTCCCAGTGCCCAACATTTAGAAGTATCGCGCAGTGAAAAATGACCAACTCGCAGTAAACCATATAGTACTATTCGCCTTTTTAACGTTCCTGATGAAGGTAGATCCGGTGGGCTGGCATACAACTTAAAACGTTTTCCTTTCTTGTTTATCGATTGCATGATGATAATATATTGCCTTTTATGATGTATTTCAGTTCCAAGAAATGATACGGAAGGAATACTTAAATATAGCGTCGCAATAAAAGTTGTGCTAGGCGTATTTCAGCTGGCCCCTAGACAAAAAAGTGTACTGGTTCAGCGATTATAGACGTAATACTAAACTCCGAAACATAACAATGAACTAAAATCAAAATCATACAAGACTTAGAAGGACAGAGGCTCCTGGATTGGGACAGGCGCACAAATGCGGCGGGGTTTAACATGTTTCATGAGATAACAACCCTCCCTTATACCTCTAGCCAATAAAGAATGAAAAACACACAGTAATACGAACAGTAAAACGCACTTCAATAGGAAATACAAGTCCTATGTCAGAATAGGAAACAAACTAAGAAACTAATTAACATGCATGACAATGATGATAAAATAACAAAGGACTACTATACACAAGGCTAGCAGTTACTGTCATACGCCAGCTCAAGACCACAATTAAACTAATTGAAAGGTTTTATATGTCCTCATTATGCACACTCTCTCCCTGTTGCATTTATTGCTATTTTGTTCCGGAACATTCATTAAATATTTGTCACTGGCAACAACAAAATATCGATAATTTGAAATAGGTTGTTTACATACAAATTACGAAGAAACGTAAGATTCAACTTCCTAGGACAAAGTAGACCTAATAGATGGATTTAAATATGTTTTAACTTCACTTTGGTCAAACACCTCTTTAATTGTTTTGTTCTTATTTTGCTTGAATTTCAAATTTCAGTTTCAGCGTTCCGTATGTGAATTCTTTACTTCAAATTCAGCGTTTAACATTGTACTGGTTTTTCGAGAGCGACATTGGTGTACGGCTAAAAATGGAAAAAATCCATCATGCAGCTGACAGTGTGGCTTCTCTTTGCACGCCCCATTCTGACTGGGTGTACATGTGAACTTTTAGTTTGCTAAAAGTCGATTGTCGTACAATACTTCAAAATACCCAAATAACAAAATGCAAATACGGGACAGTAATATCCTTTAATACAAAAAAATCTATTCCTTTTGTTTACTATAATAAAACAGTGGTTGATTTAGAACCTGTAATGGAGCTGCTTAATGTAGTACAGCGGCAACTATTACATAAACATGAATGCAAGTTGGGTGCTTAATGTAGTACAGCGGTAATTATTACATAAATATGAATGCTCGTGAAAATAATGTTTATGATATACGTTTATATATGATATGAAAGGTTTCAACTTTTACAAAACCAGAGCTATACGTTGGATTTAAAAGTTTACTTTATTTGGCCTTTTCAATTTTATTTGACTTTATTTGCCTTTTTAACATAATTTGGTTCGAGTGTCAATGATAAGTCTTTTGTAAACGAAACGCGCGTCTGGCGCAAAAACCGGCAAAATTTATATTCCGGTATCCATCTATGATGAGATTTTGTAGATACCTTGTAACAGTATCTTGGCTCCAATTTGCTGATATTGGATCCTATTACCGTCTTAATTTCAGCGTAAAAAGATTACATTAAAAACCTGCCACACTGTGGACTAGCACAACCTTAAACCATGCATTCAGTATCACTAAGCGCTTTTCTTGATCGACCTCCATACGGAACGCTTAAAGCTGAATACATGTATATAGGGCAAACAACTTACAAAGAACAGATAAAAACGTTTAAGATGATCTTTCATTCTGTACATGCAATGATATATTCTTTAGCCAATATGATTGCAGAAAGTAAGAAGTCGTAAAGCAAAACAGAAAAAAAATGAAATCCAAAGAGATAATACATCGTGTATTGGGCCTTTTCATGGCTTAGAGTTTAGTAGAAAATGTATATACATGCTCAACATAACCATACTATTTGACCTACTGCAAGTTGTTCATTTTTTACTGTTACTCCTGTTTCTCCTAAAATATGGGTGCTAGAAAAACCAGCAGGTAAAATGGTCAATATCAGAGCCGTACGTCTGGTTTTGAAATGAATTACCAGTATCTTCTTTTAAGAAATATTAATTTCGTCATCCAATGTTTCATCGCTTTCAACTGTCCGTTTTATTTCATACATTAACTTTTAAGTATCAGTATGTTTTTAATTCATATTGTTTCGTTTCGTTCCGCTTTTATTTCGTTTCGCTTTTTACAGGTATCCCTCTTATTGCCCCCTTTCTATTTTGATATTTTAAGCAAACATTTAAAAAATCAAACTTTCAAAAAGTGAAATAATCAAAATTGCGCGTTAGGTTTAGTATTTTAAAAGTTTGGTCAAATGTCTAAACTATCAAATTTATAAACGATATTTAGAATTTTGATATTTTAATAATTTGGTTAAAATTTCAAAATTTCAAAACTTTAACACAATTTGAAATTTTGATATTTTAAAACTTTGATCAAAATTCCAAAAATCTAAAATTTCAAAACTTTTTAAAACTTTGAATTGATAAGTGTTACACGGACCGTTATATTGGGGTATTATAATATAGGAAAAACAAGAATGTGTCCAAAGTACACGGATGCCTCATCCGCACTATCATTTTCTATGTTCAGTGGACTGTGAAATGGGATAAAATTTCTAATTAGGCATTAAAATTAGAAAGATATTATCATGAGGAGCATGTGTACTAAGTTTCAAATTGATTGGACTTCAACTTCATCAAAAATACCTTGACCAAAAACTTTTAATTAACCAAAACCTGAACCTGAACTTCGCACTATCATTTTCTATGTTCAGTGGACCATGAAAATGGGATACAATCTCTAATTTGACATAAAAATTAGAAAGAGCATATCTTATATTCAAAGTAATGAAAATGTGTATGATGATTATCTTGATAGCTTTATATCATATGAAGAAGTGTATAATGTACTGTTGTCTTCAAAAAATGGTAAATCGCTTGGCTGTGATGAAATTACGGTTGAACTTTATAAGAATCAAACTGCATTGTTAGCTTTAACTCGAATTTTTAATATTTGCTTTAACTCTGGTAAGATACCTGCTTTATGGTCCAAAGGTATCATTACTCCGATTCCAAAGAGCTCTACTGCAGATCCAAGAGACCCTATGGCATACCGTGGAATAACTTTGGCTCCTGTATCTTATAAACTTTACTGGGGTGTATTAAACTCTCGTCTTACCGTTAAACTTGACGAACATAATTGTCTTCATGATGAACAAAATGGTTTCAGAAAGGGACGAAATACTATAGACCATATTTCACCTCTGACTACTGTCATAGAAACACGTAAATTGCATAAATTATCAACATATGTAGCATTTATAGACTTTAAAAAAGCTTACGACTGGATAAACAGGGATTTGCTTTTTGGTAAATTGGAAAATTTAGGTATAAGTAGTAAAATGTTAAATGCTATTTTTTCACTTTATAGAAATGTATATTCATGTGTAAAAGTAAATGGTAATTTTACTGATTGGTTTGAGGTTAAATGTGGGCTAAAACAAGGGTGTATACTGTCTCCAATTTTGTTTAACATTTTTAATAATGACCTTGTAGATGAAGTTGAAAAATTAGATACTGGAGTAAAAATTGATGATGAAAAAATTTGTGTACTACTTTATGCAGATGATCTTGTATTTTTAACAGAAAATGAGAAAGATCTACAAAAAATGTTGGATACTTTAAATATATGGTGTTGTAAAAATTATTTAGTTGTAAATCTAGAGAAATCAAAAATTGTACATTTCAGAACTCAGTCTACACCAAAAACAAATTTTACTTTTGTACTTAATAATAATGATATGGAAATTGTTCCTAGTTATACTTATCTAGGTTTACTGTTGTCAGAATTTTTAGATTACAATTGTATGGCTAAGGCAGTAGCTAAATCTGCAAGTAGGTCATTAGGTTTATTAATAGCTAAATGTAAAGCTAATGGAGGGTTTCAATTTGATACATTTACAAAACTTTTTGATACACTTGTTATGTCTGTGATTGAATACGGTGCCTCAATTTGGGGTCACCAGGACTTTTCTTGTATTAATGCTGTAAAAAATAGAGCAATGAGATTTTTTATGGGTGTGGGTAAATACACCCCTAACTTAGCCTTATATGGAGATATGGGTTGGATGCCCAGTATCATATCTCAGTGGACATGTATTTTTAGATTATGGTCAAGACTTACTAAAATGTCTCATTGTAGAGTTAATAAAAAGGTTTTCTTATGGGGCAATAAATGCTGTAATAGTAAATTTAAAAATTGGAATTATAGAGTCAATGTGAAATTTAAAGAAATGGATATGGAGTTTTTATGTAATACTGATTTTTCTATTGATAAAAATACAATTAAACAAATTGGAAATGAAAATTTTTGCAGATATAAAAAGAAGTGGTACTCTGACTTAATGCACAATGAAAGAAGTAAATTGCTATAGAATGATTAAACAATGTTTTAATAGAGAAAAATATTAATGTATTAATATGCCTGGAAAATATAAGAGTGCATATGCTAAATTTAGATGTGGTGTTGCACCTCTGAGAATAGAAACTGGTCGATATGAAGGCATTATGGTTGACAATAGATTATGTTTTAATGAGCAATGTAAGAAAAATAATATTATTGAAGATGAGAAACATGTGTTAATTAACTGCCCAGTATATGCAGATTTGCGAGCTATTTTATTTAGACATGCTAGCTCTTTTAATTGTGATTTTGTTAATTTGTCTGATGATGATAAATTCAAATTTTTATTCACTGATGAAAATGTGTGTTACTTTTTAGCCAAAATCTGCTATGATGTATTATTAAAAAGAAAAGGTACTTTATATAATTGTAGATAATAATGTGTTTTTTAGAAATTTTATAGTCTCTCGTAACTCTTTTTAGAGTGGCTCATGTTGTTTTAAATATTATTGTTATTTTATTAATGTATAAATGTATGTCAATTTTGAGGTGAGACTCTAATAAAGTATTTGTCTTGTCTTGTCTTGTCTTATCATATAGGGAACATCTTAATTAAGTTTCAAGTTGATTGCACTTCAACTTCATCAAAAACTACCTCGACCAAAAACTTTAATCTGAAGAGGGACGAACAGACAGACAAACGAACGAACAAACAAATTGACGCACAGATCAGCAAATATCATGGCCATAAATGGGGTATAAAAAGAAAAAAAATGAGTCTTATTTCTTGATTTTTTACTTCTATTGGACTGTTTCGTAAAACTAATATTAACATCTTTGAAACAATTACAGTGCAATATATTTATATATAAAAAATTTAAAAGGCACTTTCTAGGGGTGATTGTTTTTTGGTATTTATCATTGACATATCCATATGTAATATAACTATCTTTAGAAGCTTTAATTAATTTTGACAGTTTGTAAAACAGCATATTTAAAGTGTGCATGGATGTATTAATTCAAGATTAGCTTATTAAATTTTATAACACCCCACCATAAGAATTTCTTTCTTTTGCACTGATAATCTTATAGAAAAATGGTTAAACATTGAACTTGGAGAAAGATTAATTGATTTATTAATAACGAGACATGTGTCATTTTTTTATTAAAAGATCTTTTAATCATCAAATGTGTTCACTTTCAGATAAATTGCTATACTCAAAATTCGAAAATTGCTTGTATAATTTTGGGGGTCTGGGCCTGGTTTACAGAAAAGAGAATAACAAACTCTCTTTGGTGGGTTTGTTTTCTCTTTGACACATTCCCTATTTTCATTATCAATGTTAAGTACCAGCCACACAACATATTTATTGGTGTGAATTGTGAGAAAGTAACCTTTCATTAGACCAGAAACAGGTGCTGAATGATAGATTGATTGATTAGTGTTTTTAAAACACCACTTTCACCACTAGTATAGTGCTATTTTATGGTGTTCAGTTTTTTTATTGGTGGAGGAAGCAAGAGTACCTGTGAAGAACCACTGACCTTTGGTATGGCAACTGACAATTCTAGTAATTCAAGACTAAGATTGAGAATACCTGTAATGTGTAGTACTAGCAATCACAACCTCAGTGTTGACGGGTTAGTGATACAGTAGTTCCACTCATTCCATTCAGCCATGGGGGTCTCTAGTTGCTGAATAAAGAGTAACAGAATGAAGATAATACTCTATTTGAGATTGACAAAGACCTATTATCTTTTCCCCCATTACTAACTAAAAGTATATAGTAAGTGACATGTACAAGCTTAAGGGTCCACTAAAGTCAAAATATAGGACACTTCATAAACATCTAAACTTTGCCTGTATTTTTCAACCTATAATGAATAAAGTCATAAACTATGAAAACATATGTTCATTAAAACATACTTTACATATACACACTGTGTAAATTGTAAATAAACTTGAAATTGTTATGTTGTGGCCAAACCGGTTCTTGGGGTGAAAACTAAATTTTCAAAAAAATCTGCAGGCCTGCAAGACGACTTAATTTGCTTAAAATTGGTATGGACGAATACTATTACATGTAATGCAGGGCAAGCCATTGTTGATTTTTTATAAAATGTATTGATTTTCGAGTTTCAGTTAATTTCATGTATCTTAGTGAACGAATATGGAAGGTACAATACAGAAATTGGACAAATCAATTCGTTGTGAAAAATTGAATATTCAGATATTCTCATGATTATCCTTTATATATTGTATACAATTCTTTTTAAGTCTGATGCAGACATTTCATAGTGAAAGCGTTTCAGTTAAGGTTCCACTAAAGTCAAAATATAGGACACTTCATAAACATCTAAACTTTGCCTGTATTTTTCAACCTATAATGAATAAAGTCATAAACTATGAAAACATATGTTCATTTAAACATACTTAACATATACACACAGTGTAAATTGTAAATAAACATGAAATTGTTATGTTGTGGCCAAACCGGTTCTTGGGGTGAACACTAAATTTTCAAAAAAATCTGCAGGCCTGCAAGACGACTTAATTTGCTTAAAATTGGTATGGATGAATACTGTAACATGTAATGCAGGGCAAGCTAATGCTGATTTGTCACATACATATGTTTTAATGGCATATTTGTCCAATTTCTGTATTGTACCTTCCATATTCGTTCACTAAGATACATGAAATTAACTGAAACTCGAAAATCAATACATTTCCAAAAGTAATATCACAAACCGTGAAGTCATTATTATATCAGGTATACTACCCTCGTTTCAAAGTAGTCTAGTGCAACATATAGATACATTGGTTATCTGTCGGACTAGTCTACTCTTTTAGTAAGGTTGTTTAAATAACCTAACAATGACTTCAAGGTCCAGCTAACAAGCAAGCTAACCATATTACCTTTGGCTACACACTCAATGAAATCGGCTGTACAACTTTTAAGTTATTAGAGAAATGAAGGCTTAAGAGCAAATGCAATGAGATTTCTATTGTAATTAATACTTGCAAGGGGCATAACTCATTAAAATATATGATCTATACTTATGTTCTAAGGTGTGAAAGACTTTTCTGATATAAACCTATCATATAAGTTTCATTAAAATATTGCAAGAATTGTATACCTGAGTGCACTAACAATGCATTTTCCATATAATTTATGTTTCAAAGGGGCATAACTCTTTTTAGAATAATTTATCAGCACTGATTTTCAAACTATTTCAAGACATTGCTTATATAAACCTATGACATAAGTTTCTTAAATTCTGGCAAGAATTGAACCGATGAGTACTAACAATGCAATTTTCCATATATTAAAAAAAAATAATAATGTTTCCAATGACGTTTAGGGCATAACTTTTACAAAAATAATTGATCAGCATTGATTTTATCAAAGACTTGCTGGTATAAACCTATGATTTAAGTTTCATAAAAATCTGGTAAGAATTGAACATGTGAGAGCATAAACAAGAAGGGACAGATGGATGCTGGTTTGTCTATGTCCCCCGCAATGCTTTGTATGGATAAAAACAAAGCTGCAGTTCATAATACAGAAGAAACTTAAGGCCATTTAGGCCTCCAGAGTTCATATACTGTAAATTCAGAAATTATTGCATGCATCAATTATTGTGATTTTGTCATTTTAGACATAAATGCGAATTTAGTTTTTACAATTTTGAGAATAATCCTATTTAATTCATACAGAATATTTAAATATGCAAGTTTAAATTATGGCGCTTAAAACTCTGTCGCACTTTTTGCAATAATAAAAACCTAGCAATAATTTCTGAATAAACAGTACATCAAATTGATTTTTTTTCGTTGGGTTCCCTATTGCTCAATTTTTAATTTTCTGTGTAATTTTCTGTTTTTCTCAGCTACTGGTTTTTGATTGCCTCCTCTGTATCTTTTTTTTTAACATCTCTCTCTTCCGATAATTTTGTATTTATCAGAAACTTTATTTTTATGATGACAAAATTATGAATTTGAACAAAAGAAAGTGAATATTTTTTTTATTATGAAAATAGAAATATAAAAAGCACCATAATTATAAATAACAAGTATTAACAAGAACAGACATGGCAAAAACGTCTATACCTAAAACACACAAACACTCACATACCAATCACTTTATGTTACAAAGAGTACTTTTTTATGAAAGCAAAAAATATGTTTGTGCAATACATAATAGTAATGGGAAAAAAATGCATAATTACATATTTTGGGAAACCTTTACGTTTTATTCAGCTGCTGTATATCAAGAATCAAACTTTTGTAAATTCATCATTTTTATAAATCATTTTATATGTTCAAGTCTCATTTCAACTCTATAATAGTGTTTAATCTCAAAGTTAATAGTATGTTTCGAACTACGGTATATATATAATATGATGGTTATAATATAAAAAGTACACGTCCTGAGGATAACGAAATTACGAAATTTCTAAAAAGTTGCATGATTGATTTGAAACATTCAAAATGTATGTTTCAACTTTTCCATTACAAAGACATTTTATAAAACCTAAAATAAAAAATTTAACAATTATAAATGATTATCAAAATTGTAAAACACTTAACAATATGTGGAATGTAAAAGATAATCTCATTTTGACTAATTTATTATGCCTTTTTTTTCAAAAATGATTACCATGGATAATACTGAAAACAATCTTTTTTGTGTGTTCTTCAAAAAGACCAACATGGATCATGACAATACTAGAGCCAGGTCTCCAGGGTACCAGCTTGTGTTCTTTAAAAAGGCCAACAGGGATCAGGACAATACTGGAGCCAGGTTTCCAGGGTACCAGCATCAACCTGCATCAATGCTGTGTATGTTGTCAGCTGTAATGGAGATTTAATTTCTGTTTGATGACAAGCATGATAAGCAACTAAATGGAAAAGAAATATTACTGGTATTTATTTCTTGTGTTGATTTTTTCAGCAAAGGGTTTGAATGCTTCTGCTGTCACTTTCATCAAAATATTTTTCAGTCTAAAAATATAATTCTTATAATTTCAATCAACGATCTATTGCCATTGGGACAAAGGATGAACAAATTCCTCCAGCTAAAGCCCAGCTATGATTGCATGATTTTCTCCCTTTATTAAAGACCAATTGATGGTCTTGGGCTGTTGTTCAGTTTTTTTTGTCTTTTTGACATATTCCCAGTTTCAATTCTCAATTCTTTTTGATAATGATTTTGATATATATCCTTTCTTTTGATTTTTTTAAAAGTGCTCAGGTCATTGACTTGTTGCAGTGCGACATTTAACACAATACAAATGTTTACCTTATTAAGAACAGGTTTTGAAGAAAGGACATTAAAAATTCCTGGCCACCCAACATTCTGAAATGAAATTGAAATATCTTCAAGGTAAAAACAACATTTAAACTTCAAGTTCAATGTATTTCTTTTTGTTAAATGTCTTAGACTTTGTTTAGATCTTTACATATTCTATGCAAATGTACATGTATCATAATAAATCTACAAAATAGAAATTTCTTCAGCAAATTAAAGTGCAAAGATAGTTTATAAAAGCATTTTTATTCAGTCAGATTTGTCTGTTTTTATTCAACGTTAAGAATATATCAACCATGAATTTGATAATGTTTGTTATTTCATATCATACTAGATTTTCATATCTATGTTGAAATAAAAAAATTGTATACTTAATGACATGGAGTGTATGATGACCTAATAATCTATTAAAAATTCAATTTATGCAAAAACATAAATGATTTTGACAACTACTTGCACAGTAAATATTCAAGACAAATAAAATTACATTTTTATGACTTTATTTAATGTCAGTTATGGTTTTATGAGAGTTGTTTATTGCTTCTCAAGTCTTCAATTTTTCTTAAATAATGTGCCTTGGATGGCTTTTCCCGAGACTAAGCATTATAAACCCTCATTGTTCTCAAAAGTGTTTGCTATGATTGTTTTTTTCATTTATTCATGTAGTGTTCTTAAAAATTTTGCCCAAAAAACACAACCTTTCTTTTCATAATTCTATTACATATAGTTTAAAAAGACATTTTTTGAAGACCATTTAACATCTTTGGGTTTTTTCCATAGTTTTTTTTTTAAGAAAAGGTGTCATTGTTAAAACTTAAATGTATGGAAAATCTAGAGACAATTATTTTTCTTAGTGATCATAGCTTACATAATTTAACTTTCATTCATACAAAAGTATTATGACGTCATGTTATTGTGACGTTAAAGATTTGTGACGTCATGACGGTTCCAAGGAAATTTATCTATCAGTATAACATCTTTTCAATGATTGAAAAAGGATTAACAAATGTAATGCCAGCCATGTAGTTGAGAGGAAAAATAAAGAACTGAAGAAGGCCAATGGCCGAAACGTCTCAAAACATTGGTTTATTGATATAATTACAGTATATAAAGTATGTTCCCTATTGGAATTTTAAAAACAAGGAATTATTTTTCTGCCAAATTTCCAATAGTTAGTATCACAAAATAAGGACACAGACCTTTCCTTTTTTTTTTTTTTCTAGTTCCTTTATTTAAATACTATAAATTTATAGGAGTCTTTTACAAAGCTTGTAATTTCGAAGTAAGTAGCAAACATTTATAAAAAAGAAACATCTTAAAAGTAACCAGGTGCTCCGCAGGGCGCAGCTTTATACGACCCCAGTGGTTGAACCATGAACAGTTGGGGCAAATTTGGTCACAATATTCAAGCTTGATTCTGTCTGAATTTGGATTGTGATCAAATTTTTGACATAATATAGGTTTGTTTTTGTCACAAAATTGATGTGGTCGAAGATCTAACAAATCTATTGCACAATACTGTGCAATGGAAGATTTCTTCTTGAAACTTTTCAAAATTCGAAATTTGAAAAAAAGGAAGCCCTTCAAAAAATGGTAAACAAAAAATCCCCCCCTCCCAACTTTTTGAAACCCCCTTGGAGCAATAACCCTTGAACTCAATCCCATGCTTTCCATTGCAGTATTGAACCTTGAAGTACAATTTCAGAGAGATCCATACACTTAAACACAAGTTATTGTCATGATTGTTTGGAAACTAGAAACATGCTTCTTTTTGGCCCTTTTTTTGGCCCCTAATTCCTACATATTTTGGGCAATTAACCCAAAACTTAATCCCAGCCTCCCTTTTGTTATATGGTACATTGTGAAACAATTTCATACAATTAAACATATTAAGTTATTGTCTTGAAACTAGAAAAATGCTTGTTTTGACCCCTTTTTGGCCCTTAATTCCTAAACTTTGGCCCCATAACCCCTAAAATGAATCCAAACCTTCTACTTGTGGTTTTAAACATTGCGGTATGATTTCAGAGCAATTGAAATACTTCTACACAAGTTATTATCCTGAAACTAGAAAAATGCTTGTTTTGGGCCCCTTTTGGGCCCCTAATTCCTAATCTGTTGGGACCATCATCCCAAAAATCTATTCACTTAAACTAAAGTTATTATCCAGAAACCACTGTGTCTTCGGACGACGACGCAGAAGACGACATCATACCATTATACGATCCCAAACATTTTTTGGGGTCGTATAATAAGAAGATGTGGTATATATAAGTGCCAATGACACAACTTTTAATCCAAGCCACAATGTGTAAAAAGTAAATCATTATAGGAAAAAGATCAGCTTTCAACAAAGAGCGTAGACTCACACGGAACAGCAACCTATAAAGGGCCCCAAAATGACTAGTTTATAACAATTAAAACTGAAACACCAAGGTTTAATCTATAAAATACTATGAACCACATCAACAAACAACAACCACTGAAAAACAGATTTCTAACCTAGGACTTGTGCTACTTCTGGTACAAAATTTTGAAATTGTGGATATTTGCACATACTTTAGTAATAATAATAATCATTTGAGACTAAATCTTTTAATTTTCAATGCCATGTATAAAATATTCATTGCTTACATTTTGTGTCATGTTCTGCATACATCTATTAGCAGGAGTTCTCCTATCATCAATGAACAATGGACTCTTCCAATGATCATAATTTGTTTCTAGAATGTACCATTTGCCAGCCTCTGCCATATTCCAAACATCGACAGCCTTGTTCCTATCCCTTGTTATCACACAGCCCTAAAATGACCAGACTAAGCCTTGAATGTCGTCTCTATTCATTATCACAGTAAAGTGAAAAACAGAGACTTCTATAGATAACTAAGGCTTTTTACTTCTAAAATATTTGATACTAGTATGAACGCATTATTATAATAATGATTTTTTTTTTAAATTGGTTAAAAACGATTTTTTTATGAGTAGAATGTTCAGATTAATTCTGTTATTTTGCACCCCATGATGCATAATCACAACAACAAATAAATCAGAAAAGAGATCACACAATTTAATTATCACTGAAAAAATATGAATAAGTCTTTCAGTTCACCAGTACATGCAATGGAGAAATGAGCAATGGTTATGTATTACAAATGATTGAGAGTTAAATTCATTTTACCTGTCCAGTTGAATTTCCACCAACTATAAAATAAGCTGGAGCTAACATCTGGGTCATTGTTAGATTTTTCTTAGCTTCTTCATAACTGTTGGAATAAAGAAGGGTATCTCTGGTCAAGAATCCCATCCACTGTCCTGATCTTATTCCAAGGATCCATTCAATTATTCCTATGGAACAAAACATATGCCATATTGCTATCTGAGTGAAGATTGGGGGAAAAAATACTTAAAACTTCTTCAAGGCCAACAGGCTGTTGATGTCTATCTATAACAATTTTAAAGGTACATGTAACTAGTAACACTGAAATGGTAAAAATGCTTTATTTAAAGGACAATAGTCTATTTGCCAATTCCCGTGATTGTGGATTCATTTATTTTGTGGGTACCAATTTTCATGGAAACTTGCATTTTTTGTGGACGTATAATTTCGTTGTTTTGCCGAGGTTTTCATACAAGGATTTAGAAAATTTGCATTTGTTTTACCCTTAATTTCGTGGTTCACCTATACCAAAATATTCATGAAAATTGGTATCAAACAAAAATAATGAATCCACATCCTTATATCGTTGATATGTCAAGTCAATGCACTATTATTGTCTATATAAAATATCAAAAGGTCTAAATGCAGTTGCAATTTTATACATTTATTACAGTACTTTTAACCCATCTCTGGATAAAAAGAGAAAGATAAAAATTATCAAAAGAAAATGTCTTACCAATGAAACCTCCATTCAAGTCAAATCTTTCATTCATTGACAATGTAAACACACCCTGAAACAGAATCGTGAAAATAATGTATTCAAGTGACACATTTTCTATTTGGAATATACTATTGTTAATGTATACATTGGATTTCACTTTAAGTAAATGATAACAGTACTAGTTTTAATCTAAAATAAGGGGTAATTTTCTTTGATCAAAATAATTTACAAAAAAAACCAAGGTAAAATTACTACAGGAGTTAACAATTGTGCAAATGGACTGCCGGAATTGTTATTGTTTTATATATATATATATACAAGAGTCATCAAATCCAAAAAACTTTGTTTACTTTTCAAATGTATCTTTTATCAAATTTGACAGATACATCAACATAGTTTGACAAATATTCAAAGCTATTTGTGATGAAAATCAGCATTCAAATTAACTGTCTATATATAAATTAAAAAAAATTAAGGTGTTATATACTTAAGCTTCAGATATATACTTACTGGTTTAATTGCAGTTAAGATACCAATATAACCAGCATAATGTACGGCCTTAAACACGGTCTTCCCACCCTTCTGGTAATCAACGTTCAATATCATTGGTCGTAGAGCTTCAGTTATCTCCCATGTGTGGTTTTTAATGTCCCATCTATAATGCAACATAAATATAAATAAAAATAAAAATTCATATTTTGGTCTCTTGTTGAGAGTTGTCTCATTGGCAATCATACCATATCTCCTTTTTTATGTTTAAACAGGAAAAAAGCAATGCTTATTATGACATAATCGACAAATACAAAACTTAGTAACTTAAAAATAGTTCCAATGTTCTGATTCTGTCGATTGCAATACAGAATATAGCGAACATGGATAGATACCCCAATATGCTTTGTTTTTCTATTAATTAATCTCTTCATTTTATTTGCCTCAGATTATTACTTTAACAATCAGGTAATTTAGAAACATTTCCTTATAACATTACTTGAATTACCATAGAAACATGCCTAACTTTGAAGAAAACAAGAATGTGTCCATAGAACACAGATGCCCCATTCCAACTATGATTTTATTGGAATAAAAACCCTTATTTGGCATTTAAATTAGAAAGATCATATCCTAGGGAACATGTGTACTAAGTTTCAAGTTAATTGGACTTCAACTTCATCAAAAACTACCTCACCAAAAACCTTAACCTGAAAGCAGACAGACAGACAAATGAACAGATGCACAGACCAGCAAACATAATTCCCATAAAAGGGGAATAGAAATCTATACTTACCCTAAAAATAATCCAAAATCTAGATTTCTGGCGTGGAACAGTTTTCCTAAAGAAGAAGACATTTTTTGTTACAAAAAAAAATTAAATTTACAGTAAGTATAAATATATATATAATCTGTCTAAACATCAACCCAACAATGTTAGATCTGTAAATTTATGTTACAAAATTTTTTGTTTTTCCCTCCTCAGGATTAAAACTCATGCTTCTGAGATATCATGGCACCAAATCGCATTGCACTATGTCTGATGGGCTAGACCACTCTACCACCTAGGCTCTCATATATAGTATGTAAACTGCAAGAACTACATAAGTTCAGAAAATTAAGTTTGTAAATTACTAAAAAAATTGTGATGTCTTTTTAGTAAGGAACTTGAATAAAGATATTAAACTGGGAATGTATATTTAGATATGATCTATGTATATAACATGTAACTGACCTGCATTGTCTTCTGCAACAATTGATGTACACACTGTGAATACTTCATAAAACAAATTGTAGATAATTACTTCCCCTGAAATATAGAATTATCTCCCTTAGTATTACTAAAAACGTTGATGTTTTCAAGAAAATGGAAAATAATAAAATGATTTCACCAGAAACGTATTGTGCTAGACAGCTGAATTTTGTATGCTGTATGTGATGGCTATACACGCTTGGCAACAAGCACCAATGCATTTTTTACAACTGTGGATTCATATATTTTTGTGAATCTAAGAAAAAATGTATTATCCTCTTCTTTTTTTTTTAAATATTTTGATTAAGTAGTTTTGCAAAAGATTGTATACAAGCCTTTATAAAATTAACACTTGCTTGAACAGTTTTTGTGATTTTTATAACCCATGTAGTTTCCCAAATTGGTAGCCAAAAATTAATTATAAATTCACAGTTTTGCCTATAAAATCATACCTAGTCCTAGTCCAGAAGCTGAAGCAATTCCTCTCATTTCATCAGCATATGGCTGTGGTAAAGTGGTGTCCATGCTATCCTGGAGAATAATGTAATATACTTTAATATTATTTGCATGTTTCATTGCAATAACAGTTCTCCATTTACTTCTTATAAAAACACATGTCAAATCCCCTTTTTATTTGTCATTTTAACATAAAATTTGAACAGGACAAAATTTACAAAGTTTGGAGGTAACTAATCAGAAATGGTTGATCATAACAGTTTTGGGTATTTCTATTTAGGACATTTTAAATGCATTTTTTTTTCTCATCTTTTCGTCCCAACTGTACCTGATGAAGGTCATGCATGTAATTTGGCATGTAACATAGCACCATCTCTTCTTTGCTTTTGTTTTTTAGAGGAAAGTTTCCTTTGGTTTACACAGTCTTTTATACATAGATCTATAAATTCTTTAAAATGTATAATTATTTTCTATTTGAATGAGAATTTCATGTTAAAATATTTTTTCAGAAACATTTCAATAACTTTTAGCACTTTGAGTGGTGCTACATGAACAGTTGAAATTTACACCTTCTTAAGGTGGTACCTAACACTACAGGGAGATAACTCTGTAAAATCAGCTAAACGTTTTAATTATGTTGTTTTGGTAAAAGAAACATTAAGCTTCTCAATGATCAAAATTGGTGTTTGTCAAACTGCCATATAACCAGTGTAATTTTTCTGACAATACGGTTTGTTCAAAGTTTTTGAAATTTTTATATTTTTGTTAAAGGGTCAGAGTAAATGCTTAAACAAAATTTTATGAAAATTAAACGAGCCAAATTAATTTTAGTTAAAGTATTTGTAATGAATATGATATCAGCATACGTTTTTTACATCTAGCTTCTAAACAAACACACCAAACTGTTACCCTAAATATGATTCCTTATTGAGAATAGAATGGCATTTGTGTAAAACAAATAAAAACCAGTTTCCTTGACATTCAAATGCAGCTATCAAATATTCTAATATTACGTTCTTCTTTAGCTTTGGATACAAAGCCATGTTCTTATTCCAATAAAACATTGGCTGCACGTGATTGACGTCACAATTGAAACTGCAACGTCAGATTAATTTTGAACAACCCTGGAAATCAAAATGGACGTTTTT
Organism: Mytilus trossulus; assembly: GCF_036588685.1. NCBI lineage: Eukaryota > Metazoa > Mollusca > Bivalvia > Mytilida > Mytilidae > Mytilus > Mytilus trossulus. The sequence goes on along the minus strand of NW_026963338.1, from coordinate 74,368 downwards.
GCTAGGAAATTGAATAAAAACATTACATAAGTAAGTTAAATGTGTCTGTTCTTTTTTTATTGTTAAACTGTTGATTTTCTATAACACTCAGTATTAAGATATTGACAAATATAATGCCTACCCATTTTAAATGAGCATATAGCATGGCATGAAAGAATAATTTCTAAATTATCTACCCCTTGTTTGTTGAGGTAGTTGATTATTGTATTAACAGTCCCATTGCCAAAGTCTTCAGCAAACTCTATAAACTTTTTTAGCAAAGTTTTTATCTGAAAAATAAAAGGAATATACAAAAAATATATACATGTATAAAATTGAGAATGGAAATGAGGAATGTGTCAAAGAGACAACAACCCGGCCATAGAACAGACAACAGCAGAAGGTCACCAAAAGGTCTTCAATGTATTCATGTAAGTATGTCAAACATTTTAGTTTAACAATATTCTTTATTCAGAATTATCTAAAATAATCACCTTTATTCAGAATTATCTAAAATAATCACCATATCAGATATATTTTCAATATGCATACAACCTAAGAATATACACAATTTAAGTTGTATATAAATGCTTTAAATGTTAATTGTATTTGTAAAATGAAACATGCAAAATGATAATAACTTGCTTCTTCAAATCCTTAAATGTTGGAATTCTTCTTCCCATCACAGCTAAAGAAGATATTTCATAGAAGATTTAAAATAAGAATTCTAGAAAGATTGCAATATGTTTAATCTTGTAAGGTGAGTAAGATTTTTTTTTAAATATATATAAATGCAAAAGAAAATCATTAAAAGTGGAAAAATTAAACATTATTATATGGTTTTGCCAGGTCAACATATTTTAGAAATTTGTTGTTTTTCCAGTATTTCTAAACAATCTAAAAAAAAATAATTCAATTTTACATTAGGCCACACCAATTTGATTCCTTATTCGACGGACCCGCCCGCACCTATTTTTTTCAAAACAGATTTTTTTTATTTTTATTATATTCCCGCTTCCCGCATCCGGAAATGAAATCATGTCCATTTCCCGCACCGTTTTTTTGTAAATATTATATAAAGATCTCAACATTTGTTTTTTTAAAATCACAGTCTAGCCTTTGTATAACGATTTTAAACCTATCAGCACCCCACAACACTGTAAATATCTGCGAGAATATTTGTTTCAGCATGAAACCAATTTATTCCAAGCGGGAGTGCTTCGATATAAATAGAAATATCAGTACAGAACAAAACGCTGGTTTCTTTCCCCCTAACTTATATTCCCTATAAAAAAAATGTTCGTTGTTAAAATAAAGTACAAAGAACTTCTGAAGGATTTGCCTTCAACTGCAATTATAATGTATGGTGATGGTCATACCCGCGCTGCAGGTTTGTGCACCTGTCCTTGTTGATTCAGAGACCTGTCGTCCAGCAGTTATCGTTTGTTGATGTGGTTCATTGGTATTTTCCCGTTTGGAAATATAATTTAGATCGTTGGTTTTCCTGTTCGAATTGTGTACAATACTAAGTTGTGGTCCCTTATAGCTTGCTGGTTGGTCTTGATCAAAGAACTGTGTAAAAGGTCGTACTTTGACCTGTGCTTGTTATTGTCAGGTTGGGACCAACCCTCCCTCAGACAAGGGCCTTGAAGGGGTCATTTTACCATGTTTACTGTTCAGTCTGTTGTAGAAAAGAAAATAGAAATACTAAGGATTTGTACAGTGCTACTATACAAAACCTTTGACAAATTAGAATTTTTTACTTAAAAAGAGGAGAAATACATTATATTTACATTAACAACTTTTCTAAAAGAGGGATGGGTCCACTTATTTTGCATAATATTAAACTGTTAAAGTAAATGTGTTAACATGGTTGAAGTCCAGGAATATTACAAAATTTTTGGAAATGTTTTGACCATTTAATACCAAATATTATAGTTCTTTGAGAAAATATAAGCCCTTTTGTACTTAAAGTGTTTTTACAAAAAAAATATATTATAACTTTAATATTTTTACCCCTCATAAAAGGGATATTCATAACATTTAGGGGTTGTTCTGAACCTGATTATGACTTGAATGGAGAATTGTCTCATTGTCAGTCACACATACATAGACCAGATTTAATTGTTCAATTATTTCTTGTTAAACAGGGAAAAAATACTTCATAAATTAAAGAAATGTCAAGATACAAGTGATAAATCAAGTTTAATATAGTCAAAACCTACTATTTTATGTTTACAAAAAAAAAAATTAATCGCTCGCCTTTACTTTTTAAGCTTCGCCTAAAAAATTTGCAAATTAAATATTTTTTTATTAAAATTTTCAAATCGCTCGCTCGCCCCAATTTTTGGAGTCCAAAAATCCGGAGAACAAGAAATTAAATTTGTGTGGCCTTAGACATGTTAAACTTTTAGCAAACATCTATTTTTCATTTTCATTTGAAATGTTGATGGTTATGTGTTGGTAATAATAATACATGAACTGTATATCTAATTCGTGTAGACTTTTCTTCACTGTGTTAATAAACATAATTATTGTCTATATTTTAGCCCACAACCATGACAACTGAGTTTATAATTTGTGATACCACAAGGTTAACAATGCAATGTAATAAAATGGACATGGGTGACATTATTTAGGTACCTTTTTTGCATTGAAATGTAGATCATTGCAAACATAAGTGACCATATGAGTGATACATACATAACATCCTGATAAATGTTTAAAGTTTATATACAGTCATGACAGTGAAACCTGATTAAACTGAACCTCTTCGGGACTAAAGATTGTGTTAAGTTTTGGTTTATGCAGGATTTGGTTTAGCCAGGTTTCACTGTTTATATTTCTGTCAAAACTGATAGATATAGGAAGATGTGGTGTGAGTGCCAATGAGACAACTCTCCATCCAAAAAACAATTTAAAAAGTAAACCATTATAGGTTAAAGTACGGCCTTCAACACGGAGCCTTGGCTCACACCGAACAACAAGCTATAAAGGGCCCCAAAATTACTAGTGTAAAACCATTCAAACGGGAAAACCAACGGTCTTATCTATATAAACAAAACGAGAAACGAGAAACAGGTATATATAACATAAACAAGCGACAACTACTGTACATCAGATTCCTGACTTAGGACAGGTGCAAACATTTGCAGCGGGATTAAACGTTTTAATGGATCCAAACCTTCTCCCTTTTTCTGAAACAATAGGATGGCTACTTACTTGACTTCCTTTATCCTTTGCTAAATTCTGCCATCTTTGTGTTGGTGGAAGGTCAAGGTTTAAAACATATGTTGGAACAAGATGGCTAAATGGAGAAAAAAAAATCTTGTAATATCTATAATTCAGTTAGTTTTTTGTAAAATCTAAAAAGGAGAGAATATTAAGCTTATCACATACATTCTTCAATGAAGCACAGAATATTGAGGCTATATAAAATGAAACATTCATGTGGTTAGGGGCCAGGTGAAGGACTCCTCCAGGTGTGGGAGTATCCGCTGCATTGAAGACCCATTGCAGGCCTTTGGCTCAGGCTTTTGTCTGCTCTACTGTTGTGTTTTTGTCTCTTTGACACATTCCCAGTTTCCATTTAAATTTTATTGGTTCTAAGTTTTAACTATAAATATAAGCATCTGTGTTAGGTGAGTTTTATGCAATTGACAACCCATGATCTGATCATCTGATTTAGAGGTTAAATATTTTTTTACAAAATTGAATTGAAAAAACTTTTAATCTATTTATTTATACATATTATAACATTGTATAAATATCAATAAGGTCTTTGCAGAGATTGATGTTATATTCAAAAAGAAAAGAAAAATGTGTCTTGTGTAAGTTACAAAAATGCTCTAGCTCAGGCTTAAGTTATAAAGGTGCATAACTCTAAAACAGTAAATGAATTACTGTCAAATTTCAATTCTGTCTGCTTGTTTTGATTCTTAGCATTGTGTATTAGTTTTGTAAAACTTTGAATAAGGCAAACTTATAGAGAAACCCATACCTTTTCTCAGATGGTGGGTAGGCATTGGTCACACAAGTCTCTTTAAACTGAAAAAAATAAATAAAAGCTCTTGCATCTTCAGTTTAACAAAGTTTATATTTGCCAACATTGTATTACAATAATCTAATAATTTCAAAACAAAATCATTTTGTTTGATATTTGATTTTGTGGTTACAAAATGTATACCCTGTATATATATGTCAAAATGGGTATATACATAAATTTCCACAAAATATTTACTGTGACCTTTTGAAAAAAAATATTTAAAAGTAAAAACTTGAACCGCACACTTTATCGGTAAAAAATCATTGGATATATATACATCAAGTCATTTGCAAGTTGACAAACATATTTTTTTTATCATTGAAAAGCTTTAATAATATTTACTTAGCAATTGATTATGATTTAAACATTCCGCCAATTTTTACAGAGTTATCTCCCTGTAGTGTTCCATGTATGTACCACCTTAAGGGCATACAATACAGTTTTGATCCTGTATTTACAAGTTCGTGAAAATTTGCATATAGGCTATTTTTTACCCGATTAAATCAAATATATGTAATAAAAAATATACCTTCATGTGCTACTTTTGGAATAAAATGAGGTCGAAATTTTGCATTTTTGCTCAAAATTCAGATTTGTGGCCGTAATTTCTTTTTCGAAAGAAAGACATAACTGTTTTGTTATAAAAGATAAACACAAATTGTTTTTTGTTAAATAATCGATATTTTCTGTATTTTATAAGTATCATAAAAATTATGCATTTTTTATTTAGAAATAACTCATATTTATCAAATGTTCATGAATTGAGGAAAATACATCATTTTTTGCTGCATGTTTATCAAAATTAAAAAAAATTCTCTATTTACAGTTTTATATAATTTGGGTCACATAATCTCCCGGCAAAATAAAACAAATTGCTGTTTTGAAAAATAGGGGTCCATGAACTCGTTTTCAAATTAAATCAGTTTGAATGATAAAAATCAGTCAAAAAATGCATCTTTTCCCGATATGTCACAGTTTGACTTCGCGAAAATAACATTTTACATTAGCAACGTCATTACCTCCCCTGTAACTGTATCGTATGCCCTTAATGTCTTTTTCATTACCTTCAATTTGACTTAAACAAATCCACTGTTCAAAGTCAAACCTAGTTAGTCGACATTAAGTCTAGCACTTTCATCCATCTGGTTTGGCTTTTACTATGTCAAATTACTAATGTGTTCCCCATAACGACATTCATAGTCTTGAAAAGCCCAAGATGGTAGATGAATGAAAGCGAAAAACAATGGTGCTTTTAAAACACTTTTTGAGTACATTGTATTTAATTTTCAGTATAATTCTGTGTACTGCTTGAAAAGAAACTTGTTTGGTATATATATAAGTCAGTGACAACTCTACAACAGATGTATCCATTGGATTGCCATCAATGATGGTGATACATGGCTGTGTACATTATGTACAACTCGTCTAAACATCAACCCAACAATGTTTGATCTGTAAATTTGCTTTCGCATATAATTATTTTCTGTGACTGTACCTACATTAATTTGTAGGATCCTTTTCTATAGATAATTGAGCTGATCTGTAACAATAACATCTCCATGCCTTATATATCATATACTGTAGTACGCCGCTAGATTGAAACTGACGAGGAAAGGTAGCACTCTCACGTCCACTGAGAGCTTTATTATTGTAGAGCCCAGGTGGTTGTATTGTCTAGCGGGACAGCTGCAGTGCAGGCGATTTGGTGTCACAATATCACAGTAGCATGATGGGTTCAAATCCCGGCGAGGGAAGAACCAAAAATTTGCGAAGCAAATTTACAGATCTTTAATTAACATTGATGTGTTGATGTTTAGACGAGTTATATATATATATATATATATATGTTCGAGACCATATGAGTCTGTACCGTATAGGTATACTCGTACGGTCGACCATACGCATACGGGTCGGTCGGACCGTATTAGTATACGCGTACGTTCCAGCTGATCATTCATGTTTTGGGATTATATGGGTTAAATTTAAACAAACATTTATCAAAATCTTTATTTTTAGTTATACAAAATAGATGGATGAAGTGAATAAGCGAACAACTGAAATAAAATATTTGTTTAATTGTATATCTGTGAATTCTGGCCAAAGGTGACACTTGCTTCTAAAGGTGACACTTGCTTCTAATAAGAATGTCGTATTTTTTACATTTACATGTTTTGTTAATGCATGTTCCTTTGCGTATCCATTTCTTTTGTAAAGTTAATAAATATTCTTCAACAATTGTCCTCCCACATTATGTTTACTTCCGATAAATTCAATTTCAATGAGCATACTGAGCTGCAATTAATGAATTACCGGCCTGCAAAATACAGAAGATTAACAGACTAAATAAGCGTGATCTTTTTAAATTGTTAAAATATTAAGTTTTTATGTCAAATGCTGTTGAACTTTTTATATAAATTGGAGATATAAGTTATGTTGATCTGTTATATACATTTGTATCTAATAAACTTGACCAACTTCTTAATATCAGTCAGACCATACGCTGACCGTATGCGTATTTTGAAAAAGTACGCATACGGTCCAGACAGTACGCGTACGGTCCATATACTCATACGGTCTGGAACATAAATATATCTCCATGCCTTATATATCATGTACTGTAGTACGACGCTAGATTGAAACTTACATGGAAAGGTAACACCCTGCCACTGAAAGCTTCATTTTTATGAAGCCCAGGTAGTTGTGTGGTCTAGCGGGACGTCTACGCTGCAGGCGATTTTGTGTCACAATATCTCAGTAGCATGGATTCGAATCCCAGCGAGGGAAGAACAAAACATTGGCGAAAGCAAATTAGGGTACAGATCTAACATTGTTGGGTTGATCTTTAGACAAGTTATATACATTTGAACCAGTGACAACTCTACAACAGATTTATCCATCCGATCAACAGCAGTGTTGGTGATACATGGCTGTGTACATTCTGTATATATACAATTCGTCTTAACATCAACCCAACAATCATGACAATGTTAGATCTGTAAATTTTGCTTTCGCTAATTTTTTGTTCTTCCCTAGCCGGGATTCGAAACCCATGGTACTGAGATATCATGACATCAAATTGCCTGCACTGTAACAGGTGCGCTAGACCACATGGGCTTCATAAAAATGAAGCTTTCGGTGGCCAAATGTTACCTTTCCACTTCAGTTTTAATCTAGCGTCGTATCATTTACTGTTAAGTACGACGTAGGATTTGAACTCAATCCACTGAGATATCTTGGCACCAAAACAAATCGCACAATGCACAACACCCTTGACCACCTAGGCTTGACTATATATAAATATATAGTTACCCACATAGAAACTGAAATATAAGTGTCATTTGAGTTAGGTACTTTGTCCTTGTGTTGTATTAGGGTACGTAACTAGGTATTTTTGTCAGAGAATTGAACCTACATGTCGCTGTGGCTGTGCCTCACTATTGGAAACAAAATCTGCTTGAAGTTTTTACAGGATAGCAGACATGCACTTCTTCCAATACAGTGCAGTTTTCTAAATTGAGCATTAACACAGAATTATACAAGCATATTTCTAATATGTGTAACAAGAACTTTTGAAATGCTTAAATTACCGGCGGAACCTGTCCTTGTACAAAAACAATAACCATTATAAGCACTGAAATTATAGCTGCCTGGTTCATCTTCAGACACTTGTCATGTGATATTGTTTTTACGATAGAGTAACTTCCCTTTTCCTTCCGAAAACAATTTCCTGTTATCAATCCGGTGACATCAAAATATTGTTTGATTTTTTAAGTTTCTGATTTAAAACATTCTAAAAATGTCTCAGGTATATTTCTTTATTTTATAAATCAGTTTCAGTCAGTGTATTAACTACAGATTGACTCAGTTTAACTGAAAACCCGAGATAAATTTAAACAAAAATTTGTTCAACAGTCACCATATGTTTTTCATTTGCTGTTTATTTTGTATATAGGTCTACTCCTGAATCTGTAGCAATGAATATAGAGTGGGAGTGGGGTGCTCATTTTCGCCACATCTTTTCATGTTTTCTACAGTTTCTAGTTTAATGTCTAAATATTTTTGAAGTATACTGATATTTCTATATGAAGATAACTTCAAATGCAAAATATTCTTAAGCTTGAAAACATACATGTTTGTTTTAATATAATCATCTGAAAAGTTAGATTAAAGGGTGTTTGAAATATTCTAATTTTTTGTCAATGGGGGACACATATTCGCCGTTTTTACACATCTATTTAAAATCAAATAACCACAGCTTTTAACAACATTTATCAAATCAATTTCATTATAGATGAATAGCTGTTAAGAACTGAAATTTAAGGGCATTCAGTCAAAGAATTGCTTAGAAATACTTCTTTGAATTCACCTTTTTTCTTCAGGAAATTTGGCTGAAAATCGTTGTCCGTTTTTCGGTCCTTTTCAGTAGTCATGGTAGTTGCCGCAATTTTGTCTCAGTTTTAAAAATAATCATATTTGTGATAAAATATCATTTACTGGTATATGTCTTCCATTTTAGCCATCCTTTGAAGTTTTTACACCTCAAAATCATAAAATGGTGAAATTATGTCCCCGGCGAATATGGGCGCCCCACTCTACCAATCTTCATGATCATGTTTGACCATTTGACACATTCCCGTTTTTCATTCTCAAATTTATAAAAATGTTTTACTCATTTACAGACTTACCAATTTAATATGGAAATGACATGTGAAGGATGTGCTAAGGCAGCTAAAAGAGTTCTTGAAAAACAGGGTGGTAAGTGTACATATCAACAAAGTTGTGCTAATTATGCTGCTTCAAGAGTGCTTTGATAACAAGGTGGTAAGTTTATAGATTCACAAAGTTGTGCTTATACAGCTAAAAGAGTGCTTTGAAAAACAGGGTGGTAAAGTTTAAAAGAGTGCTTGGAAAACAGGGTGGTAAGTTTACAGATTCACAAAGTTGTGCTTATGCCGCTAAAAAGTGCTTGGAAAAACAGGGCGGTAAGTTTACAGGTTCACATCTACACAAATGTGGGGGCAGAGTCCAGATATAAAATATGTTTCTACATCAACATATTACTTCTTAATAGCTTCAATATGTCATTTATGTTGAAGATAACAAGAAGGCACATACATCATGTTTGTACATGTATGCATTTTAGGCAAATGCTAGGGTAAAATAACAAAAAATAAATCTGAACATATTTACAACTTCATGAACTTCAGTCAGAGCTCAGACATAAATAAGTCTGAATCTGCTTTTGACTCATAGAGGTTTAAATATGTTAGTTTTAGGATTTGTCTCCCTTTAATGTAAGACACAATATGACTTGAATAAGTCCAATATTGTTAAACAATAAATAATTGACCAGAATCAAAAAGTTGCAAATATCGACTCCTGCAAGTCAATAAGTGATCAAAATTGGTTAACTTCAAGACCCACGCATATTTATAAGGAGGTCATGCATCTAAATCAAATAATGACATCATTGAAAGTCAATGCTTTGTCTTCTAAAGAAAAATATGAATGAGAGTCTAAAAAATCGGAGATAATGTTAATTAACCTTACAATGCAACCACCTGGAATCACACTTAATGAGGTAAAACATCTGTGTTTAGTAAGGATGTTCAATTAGATAATTAAATATAGATAGCTCAAGTCCTTTTGAACTCTCATACAGGTTTTTGCTGTCATAGGTGGTGTAGTTTGGCCACAAAGTAACATTAAGTTTTTTCACCAACATGAATAGACCTAAACAAGTCTGTCATTTTCTGACTTAGATAAGTATAAAATTGAAACTACATTTTTATAATAAATACATGTTTGGACTTATTTAAGTCAAAAACAAAAATCGACTTGTTTATGTCTGAGCTCTGACTGAACTTATTAAACATGTTAAATCATTTTAATAATTCAATATGTTGTTTTTTTTTCTCATCCGTATAAATTGTTCTGGGGAAAATGAATATAAATGGTTATAATTTGGGAGAGAATGGCTGTTCTTTTAAGTATTGCTTTATTGACATAGAAATCAATTGATGTTGGGTATACATGGTATAGGATGGTATTAACTGATCATGCTGATCTAATATATATTTCTTCTTAAAGTTTGTTAAAGTGTTTGGCTATCTTAGATGTTCAAGCATCGGGCTGTTACACTTCTTTAGTACATGTTGTTGTATTGTTTAGTTATTTAGATGATAAAATAACTTTCTTCTAAATAAATGTAATATAAATTTATGATAATCATGATAATAACTAGTTATAGGTAGTTGCATGTTTTACGAATGTTTTACATGTCAAAATATGTAACAGTATTAAAAATAATATTCATCTTACAATGTAGATTATCTTCCACAAATAACTGACCATAATAAATGTTTTTGCAGAAAGTTATATGTTTTAATGAACAAGATTATATAAACATTAGTTTCTTCAAACTTATTTTCTTCAGTATTGTGGAATTAATGCATTTAAAATAGTAAACTGGCTTGTACATGTACCTGCATATAGCTTTATATAGATAAACTTAAAACTTGAAGTGAATCGGAGTAATTTACATATTTATTGTACAGAGCTGTGTGTGAATATTCATTGTGTCTGTGTTTTAACCTTCAGCAAACATTTTAACCTTTTATTTTAACTACTTTTGTAAACTTCTTAATCATGCATGTTAATAATATTAGGTTTTCAAACTTTTGTTATTTTCCCTTGAGAATTATGAAAGTAAATTCCAATGCTTTTGTCAACAACAGACATTTTGCAATATGCAAGTAAAATATGCACTTCAGTGGCCACTCAGCTTTATTGAAATGTTTTATTGTGGGCATAACTATTTTTTTTGTCAATATTAAGAATTTTGACCACAGACACTTGTCTCTGTAAAAAAAATCCTATTCACTTGACGTTGTTACAAATATATATGAGCTGCGTCGGATAGACATTGACCTTATATACAAGTTTACGTGAATATATAGACAAATTTGATTAGTTTTAAAGGAAAATTTAACATGTTCAAATACAAAATAAAAGACAAAGTTTGGTCTGTGTTATCATGGTTAGAGGGTTCTTATAACAATGCAATTTTCAAACAGTTACATACTTTAGATCCAGATTTTATTTCAAGCCAAAATAGGAAAACAGATATATTGATATTCACTTGCATAATGGTAAATATAGGATACATGTTTTCAGAGGCATGTGCCTGTGATTTTGACTTAATATTTGGTGAAAGCTGACCAGAAACATTGTTATTTACCCAACAGTTCACTATGAAGATAAATGTGAAACAAAAACTAAGAGTTCAATTTGTTAGAATGATGGCATTCATAAATGACTATGAAGTTTTTTTGAGGAAAATATATTTTTCTTTTTAGATAAAGTGACTGAAGTGGTTACTGATGTTCCAACCAAAACAGTGACAGTGACATCTACATTGTCAGCTGATGAAGTATTGGAAGTGCTTAAGAAAACAAATATTGCTGTATCACTCAAAGGTTAGAATTTTAAAGGTAAATATGAACAATAAAACAATTGACATGATTGATAGAAGAGAGTTTTAAGTTTGATTATGCCTTCTTCTATCTGTTATCTTAATACCACTAATTTTAACAAGAAAAAATAAATGATGGCATATATTTTGGATATACATGTAGTCAAAAAGCTAGTGTCAAATGTACTCTTTATAATTGTTTCCTGCTGCTCAGGAAAACAAAAAAAAGGTCACATATATCATGTACAAAATGTAAAGCTATGGTTAAACAATCGTGCCTTTTACAAATACAGACATAGTAAATTGCAATATACTGTAATTAATGCAATATACTGTAATAAAATTGAGAATGGAAATGGGGAATGTGTCAAAGAGACAACAACCCGACCAAATAAAAAAAAACAACAGCCGAAGGTCACCAACAGGTCTTCAATGTAGCGAGAAATTCCCCCACCCGGAGGCGTCCTTCAGCTGGCCCCTAAACAAATATATACTAGTTCAGTGATAATGTAAACCAACTTATTTTTTGCAGATACTTTATTTCTCCTTTCTATACCTAATTTCGCAATTTTCTAGTAGTTCAATAAAGAAAGATCCAAATTTTTCATATTCATTACGACTTATATTCACATTATTTTTTACATGCGAAAAATAAATTGCTCATGAAAATAACATGAATAAGTTGGTTTACAGTATTACAGGAATTATACACGAAAAAAAATTATGTATCCTAGAAATTTTACAGTTAACTAGAACACACTTGCGAAATCGTGGGCATTAAGAGCATGGTTGAAAGTATGTAAGCTGTTGCAGAATGACTTGTTGTAAATGAAATGTATGACTGGAGAATTTCAGGAAAGAAATCAAAAGTCATATGTACTTGGGGACAGGATAATTATTTAAGTTCTCCCCTTTTTTTTCAAATTCCATTAATTTTGGTTTTCTATTAATATCAATTATTTTCGTGTTTTTATATGCCCGTCTATGGGTCCTATTATGGTATACCATTGTTTGTCTGTCGTCATTAAAGGACATTAAAGCAAAAAAGCTGCAACCAATTTGTAGAAAACTTTGTGAATTGTTTATATTTATTTATGTGAGCTCCCGTTTGTATTTTAGCTCACTTGACCTGAAAGGGAAAGTTGTTTGGGAATTTATTTTTATCTTTCATTACAGGTTGTTAAATGTTATGGTGGTTAAAGGTGCTATGGAGAGAACAAGAAAATACCCGGTACTTTATTTATTCCAGACATGAATAAATACAATATTTAATTTCATTATAGGTTGTACATTGTACAATTTTTCATAAATAGATATTACTTAACATGTGATGTATTTTAAATTAGCCCTAATGTATAAATTCACATTCTTGTACTGTAAATTTAGATAATATTATATGCATTTAATTTATTGTTGCAACTTTTTAAGAATGATCAAAAGTGCAAGATTTATGAAAAAAGTAATTCAGATATATGTATTAGAAAGTTTGTTTTAAATATGAGCATTTATATATAAATTAAGCAAAAAAATATTTTATTTTAAATGTTAAACTTTACTGATAGTTTTATTTTGTTAAGTTAAATTTACCTTGAAATGTCAGAAGTATTTTGAAATAACTAATTTATGCATATTATACACTGAAAAATGTATTTTTTTGATTTTTGTCTTTCCTCAATTATTTTTCTGTTAAAACGAATATATTATGTACTTTGAAGTTTTTAATTTGAAATTGTGTTTGAATCATCACAAATTGTATTTATTCAAGTTAGTTGTAGATAATGAAAACCATTTCATGAGGTAATTTGATTGGTATTTTGATTATATAATTGCTGGGCAATGTATCAAGTGTTTTCTATTATTGTATTATTGTGACTTTTTTATGTACTAATATCCTAATAAACATTTATCTGAAAAAATATTTCGTAATCTAGATTCATTTAAAATATAAATATTTTAACACAATAGTAGTAAAAGTGTATTGCTTATTTCCTTAATTAAAAAACATTAATAGAATTCTGTAAAACAAAAAACGTTCACAATCGAGTTATAATGTTTATGATAATGTAAACTGTTTCAAATACCCCCTGACAAAAAGAGGGTGTATTAAAAATATCATCATGAAATGAACCTCAATTATTCCAATGACAACTTTTAAACATTTGTGACAAGGGAGTTACCATTTGATTTTAATGGTTGTTATCTCTGTCCAGACTTTTTATTTTTCACTCTATTTGATCATGCCTTTTTTTTATAAGTTTATCTGACTTTTTTTAAATAACTTGTCATCCTGTCTTTTAAAGGGTTTTTTCCTCATGTTGCTCATCCTGCTTAAACTTTTTTACTCAAATCTCCTGTCCTGACCTTTTTCAAATTTCATCCCACCCATAAAAATGAATGGTAGCTCCCTAAACATGAAATTATGTTCTTTAATCTGATGTTACTTTGTGAGTGTATCATTATGAGTCATGGTCTGAAGAAACTTTAAATTTAATGGATATATTGGTGGTTATTTTGTTCATACAATATAATTGGGCAAAAAATAAATTGTTTTATTACTAGATTTTGTATTTTTGTTTATTTTCTTATATGTTGAGATAAACTGTTTTATAGACAGTGTGATGGCTCTATTGTATATCTTTTAATATATATACTAATAGCCTATTAACCAGTGAGCTTTTGACTTTTTTTTGGGATGAAAATGAAATGCAATCAAAACCATATTGTTCTGACTTCATCTAAATCTATCAAACCTTGAAACAGACTTATTCAGAACAGATATAGTTAAAAGATACTGTTGTCATGTCATTAAAGATGGCATATTTTGGTATTAACATTGATTTACTCCTAGGGTCTTTGAATCAGAAATAAACACATTTATTCAAAACAAGATGATTGCATGATACAGATTATGATCTTCTCATATATTTTGTGATGCCTGATGGTATGATGCTTAACCACTAACTGGAGGAATTGTGCTTGATTTTCATAAGATGGAAGCATGATCTTTTAATCAGTTTAATTGAGGTCTGGATCTAGCATGTCTGTAACTGCTAGTAGTCCTTTGTTGATTTATGTATCAATGTCATTGAGCTTAGTTTCTTACCTATTTTAATATTGAACTCGGCCTTATATATAACTGAGTTTTACTGAGTGCCAATGAGACAACTCTCCATCCAAATAACAATTTAAAAAAGTAAACCATTATAGGTCAATGTACGGCCTTCAACATGGAGCCTTGGCTCACACTGAACAAACAAGCCATAAAGGGTCCCAAATTACTAGACTAAGTGAAAAACATTTCAAACGGGAAAACCAACGGTCTTATCTATATAAAGAAACGAGAAACATGTATAAATTACATACCGGTAAACAACAACAACTACTGTACATCAGATTCCTGACTTAGGACAGGTGCAAACATTTGCAGCGGGATTAAACGTTTTAATAATACCAAACCTTCTCCCTTTTTTTGAAACAATAGCATAACATCACAACATAGAAAAACACATGATAAAATATCAATTGGCAGGCTTAGCTCAATCAAAAAATATGAACAAATAAATTTGATCTGCGATATCTGAATGCAAATTAACAGTTAATAAAATATTGGGGACAAACATTCAAGGCCAAAAAGCAAAGAAACAAGTCCAAACATGGCAAGGCATCACTGCAGAATATTTAACCCTTTCGAAAATTATCACTTTTAAAAAAAACGGTTTAAATAATACAGGTAATTGTGTTTGTTTAGTGTACATTGGCTAGAGGTATAGGGGGAGGGTTGAGATTTCACTAAACATATTTAAACCCCCCATTTTTGCTCCTGTCCCAAGTCCAGAGTCTCTGACCTTTGGTTGTTTTGTATGTTTTAACTGGATTTCTTAAGTGAAAATCAGTTATTGATTTAGGAATGTACGGCGTGCTGGCTTTTAATATCCAAAAGTTGTATTTATTATCTGATTGAATTATTTCTCTTTGTACAGAAATTGTTCATTATGTTCGAGCCTGCGACTATTGTCGCAGAAATCTTGACATAGGGATAGTTATCTGGCAGGGCGGTGGCATTAACTATCTTCTAAAATGCTTTATATTTTAAAAGGTGGAAGACCTGGATGCTTCAAACTTTGTGTATAGATGCATTATATTACGAAGTTTCTGTCTGTCACATGACCATTGTCCTTGACCTCATTTTCATGGTTCAGTGACTACTTGAAAAAAAGTCAAGCTTTTTTGTAATGTTAATTTCTCTCTTATTATGAGTAATAGGATAGTTATATTTGGTATGTGCGTACCTTGCAAGGTCCTCATCATCGTCAGACAGTTTTCACTTGACCTCAACCTCATTTCATGGATCAGTGAACAAGGTTAAGTTTTGGTGGTCAAGTCCATATCTCAGATACTATAAGCAATAGGTCTAGTATATTTGGTGTTTGGAAGGATTGTAAGGTGTTCATGTCCAACTGGCAGGTGTCATCTGACCTTGACCTCATTTTCATAGTTCAGTGGTTATAGTTAAGTTTTTGTGTTTTGGTCTGCTTTTCTTATACTGTATGCAATAGGTCTACTATATTTTGTTTATGGAAAAATGGTAAGGTGTACATAACCAACAGGCAGGTGTCATCTGACCTTTACCTCATTTTCATGGTTCAATGGTCAAAGTTAAGTTTTTGAGTTTTGGTCTTTTTTCTAAAACATGTACTATAAGCAATAGTCTACGAAATTTGGTGTATGGAAATATTTAATGATGAACATGTCAGTCTCACAGGTTTTATTTGACCTTGGCCTCATTTACATGGTTCATTGCTCAATGTTAAGTTTTTGTGTTTTGGTCTGTTTTTCTATTGGGAATCTTCTGAATAAGTCAACTTTATCTTATGACTTGAAATATTGTAAGGTTTATAAATCTGTCGGACAGGTTTCTTCTCACCTTTACCATTTTTCATGGTTTACTGATTAGTTTTAAATCATTGTTAGCTCACCGTTCCAAAGGAACAGTGAGCTTTAGCCATCACTTGGCGTCATTCGTCGTCGTCTGTCTGGTGTAAACTATTTCAAACATCTTCTCATCTGAAACTACTGAACCAATTCCCATCAAACTTAAGCTGAATGATTCTTAGGGTATCTAGAATTAAGTTTGTGTTTTATTATCTGTTTCATCAAAAAACATGGCCGCCATGGCTAAAATTAGAACATAGAGGTAAAATTCAGTTTTTGGCTTATATTTCAAAAACCAAAGCAGTTAGGGCAAATTTAACAGAAGTTAAAGTGTTCAATTGGTCAACATCTATCAGCCCTGAAATTTTCAGACGAATCGAACAACCCATTGTTGGGTTGCTGCCACTAAATTGGTAGTTTTAAGGAAATTTTGCAGCTTTTGGTTATTATCTTAAATAGTATTAATGATAAAGATAAACTGTACACAGCAAATGTGTTCAGCCAAGTAAGATCTACAAATAAGTTTGATGACCAAAATGGTCAATTAACCCCTTCAAGAGTTATTGCCCTTTAAGTAAAATTTTACACAATTTGTTTATCATGTTTTCTTACTTTAAAAAATCTTCTCCTCTATAAAACTACTGAACCAGTTCCAACCAAATTTAAGCTGAATGATCCTTAGGGTATCTAGAATTAAATCTGTGTTTTATTTTATGTTTCTTCAAAAAACATGGCCACAGTGGCTAAAAATAGAACATAGGGGTAAAATGCAGTTTTTGGCTTATATCTCTAAAACCAAAGCATTTAGAGCAAATCTGACAGGGTATAAAAGTGTTCATTCAGTCAAGTTCTATCAGCCCTGAAATTTTCAGATGAATCTAACAACCCATTGTTGGGTTGCTGCCACTCAAGTGGTAGTTTTAAGGAAATTTTGCAGTTTTTGGTTATCATCTTGAAGGTGAGCGATTCAGGCTTTTGAGAGCCTCTTGTTTCGAAGGACATTTTCTCAGATAAAAAAAAATAAAGCCAGTAGTGGAGGTTGTTGGTTGCAACCTGCCATATTCCCTTTTCAATTCGTAGTTTAGCTTAAATCATAGCGATATAATGTATTATTTGACTTTTTATTTTTGTAATAACAGTTAACCAAATCGTGCAGCATGACGACATAATAATTTCAAAGAAGAATCAAGAAGCAACTTCAATTTCAGCATGAGGAAGATTTGTTTTGTATCTCCCTTGAAATCAGTATCCATATTGCAATACCAAGAAAGTCGAGATATGAAACAAAAACTAGGATCGTACAAAATGAGAAAAACTTATTATTATATGTCTTTGTACTGATTTGACTTTATCCTATATTTGCACTTAAGCGACTCTATTAGATAATGTTGTATTTATCTGAAACTATCTGTCTGCGTCATATAATGTCATAATGTATCTTATCAATCCAGCTGTCACTTACTTTTGATTCTGTGATTTTATTTGGTATGGTATATTGCATGTTTGGTATTTCTAGTAAGTCTTGAATGCTGAATGTTCGACCTTTCTTGAAATCCCTGAATCATGTGAATATTAAAAAAAGCTTAGAGGAATAATAACAAATAGAGCGTTTTTAGGCATAAAGGTTTTATTCATAGGTATTCCTAGTTGGCGTTAATATAGGGAAGATTCTTTCGGATGTTGCTGGTCTCATGGGTGTTAGTGTACTGGCCTCCAGGTCGCAAGACCGTGAGCTTTTTCCCTGGACGATTCAAACCCAAACCTTGAAGATTGAAGAAGAAGTTCTGCCTCCCTGCTAAGCAAGTTTCAATTAGGATTAAGAGCGATGACTAGGCGACCCGCAGTTAGGATAATGTATCCAGATACTAATAGAGTAAAAATTCTTCTGTCTTTTTATATTGGCTAGCTGAAGTTCAAGCCCAGTGTGTTGGTCTTTTACAAATTAGATCAAATTAAGGTACAGTATTCATATGCACATCAAAACATCGATCCATCACGTGTTCATCTAGGTTTTTTAATTGTGTCTTTTAAACTGAGATCTGATCTGGTCTTCTCTGCAAACATTGGCAATATTGATATTTTTTAAATTAAAGCCTCTGTTTCCGAAACTGAAAATAGCGGACAGATCAAGACTGAGTGGACATTCCTCTAAAAACCGAATTTTTCGTGTGTGTGTTTTGTTGGTGTTTTTTTTTTGGGGGGGGGGAGGGGTCCTTATTGTCTTCGTTCACCTTAATTTTCCATATGCCCGTCCTTGATCCGCGATTGAAATTAATTGGAACTAGTAATTCTAATTAAAGAATTAAAACGAAAATGTGACTCTCGAACTCGAACACATATCTGGTTTTATTTATTCGATCATCTGCCTTGAATAATTAGTTATTGTTCGCACCTCTATCTGTTTTAATTTTGTTCCTGTTTAAATTTTATAAGTCTGCACAGATGTGTTTGTATTTCTTCTTCTTTGTGCATAAATAAGATGAGGTATGAGTGCCAATGAGACAACTCTCTATCCATGTCACACTGTATAAAAAGTTAATAATTATCTATCATGGTCACAGTCCTTTTTATTTTATATGTCTCTACAGGTATGTGATTTTATTTGTTTGTACGTCTGTCCGGCAGTTATTATAAGAGAAAAAAAACCCAAGAAAACAGAAGCATTCGCTAATTGCATTACAAATTTTTAGCTCCTCATCACTTGGCGTCCGTCGTCCGTCGTCGTCGTCAACTTTTAACATTTTGAACTTCTTTTAGAATACCACTGAATGGAATGGAACCAAACATGGCATAAATGTTCTTTATGAGGTGCTGACCAAGTGTTATTACTTTGTAGCCGATCCATCATCCAAGATGACCGCCAGCCGGGAACTTTGTTTAACCATGGAGGTAATATTTATTACTTCCATGGTTTAACATAGGACCCTAGTGGAAATACAAATGTCTTCTTTTAGAGAACCATTGAATGGAATGAAACCAAACATAGCATACATTTTCCTTATGAGGTTCTGACCAATTGTTGTTACTTGGTAGGCGATTGGCCGCCAGTAGGGGGCATAGTTTAACATGGGACCCTATGGGAAATGCATACAAATGTCTTATTTTAGAGAACCACAGCATAGAATGCAATATTAAACGAAATTTGGCCTCACTCATTATATATTAAAGTATCTTTTATGATTTTTATCTTTTTTTTATATGATTTCAAAAACCTAAGTAGAGTCAGGTGAGCGACACAGGCTCTTGCGATCCTCTTATTTTAAATAATGATCGTGTTACCGTACATTATCAATTTTATTAGCCCACATGTATTATTGTTTGACAGTTTGACCCATGATACTTCGTTCTGATGTTTCCACCCTTAAAACACCGTACAACAAACATGCATCTTTCTGATATCCACCCGCTCTTCATTATATCACCTGCGTTGTACCATTTCCCTTCATTTTGGCAATCACCACTTGTAGGGGGAGGGGTTGTCGTAAGGGGATTAGTTTTCGTAGTTGGATGGGTTGTCGTAAGGACATGAGTTGTCGTAGGCGGAGGGGTTGTCGTAGGAAGTGTAGTTGTAGATCGACAGCTAGGCTCATACTCTGTTCTTAAGTAGCCACCCTTTACACATATCATATCAAACTGGCACTCGTTTCTATACAACCACCCACTCATCACTCTATCACCTGCGAAGTACCATTTTCCTTCATTTTCGCAGTCACCTCTTGCAGGAAGAGAACGGGTTTCCAACAAGGCTTTCAAAGCGGCTATTCCTATAGTATCTGCAAAATAACCATGCATGAATTTTAATATTAGTCATGCCGAAATTATAGGAATAGATTTTCGACTTAGTGTTTTAACATTATTGATTGTTGGTTGCTGTTGCTAATTCAATGTAACAACAGTAGAATGCTGAACCCATGTATGCGGGTCTTCAGTCGAATGTATCTAAATATTTAATTTAAAAAAAAAGGCCACAGGTTTAAAATTCAAAACAATACGAAATCCGAAGGAATTTTACCCCTTCATTTATACTGTACAAACAGATAAAAAAAAGTTCTTCCACACATTCTTTAAAAAATAGTTAACAGATCAGCTATGAACAATAGGAATGAAGTAGGAATCTACCTAGAATCAAAGATTCCACTTGGAAAGTAGGCGGACATAGAAAATGAACCAAATTCTGACTGGATTTTTTTTATATTCCTACTACCAAAACCCTACTACCATGACTACCTACATGTAGGTGGAATTTTAAGTCTGTATGGATTATTTTCTGTTTTGATTTGATTATTCATTTTCCTACTTCAAGTACAATATTCCTACCAGAAACAATTTACAGATTCCTACCAGAAAATCTTTCTACCTGGATTTTTTTTAGTTATCTTGAACTGGATTCCTGTTTGCTAAGAACACACATTTTGCAGTGTTAAATGCAAGCAAGTTCCAGTTCACAAATTCAAAAGTTGGAGGGGAAAAGAATGAAAAGTTGTGTTGGACCACAATGCTGCGAGCTTTGGCCACACAACTACAATATAGAAATGTAAGAACATATGGCTTATGAAGACTGAAGGTAATTCTCATACATTCAAAACGATTTTTTTATCTGCTGGCCAAAAATATTTAGTTATCAATTATTTCAACAATAGTGCATAATTTTACTCATTATTTGTTCATAACTCTTAATTTCATCTAGGCATATTTTTGGCTTATCTTCATGTTTTATATGTATAATACAATTTCTAGCTTGCATATAATATTGCAGTTTCCTTATACATTTCAAAAGTCCATTTTTTTTTTAAATGAATTTATTCTATGAATTTCCTAAATGTTCTTTGTTGTTGAGATTCAAACGTTAAATCATTGACCCATTTGTGTATTTATAAATATAGTTTTTTTTTTACACTTACATTTTGTATATTTTTAGATTCCTACCAGAAATCTGTTTTCTGGGTTGAATTTTGAAAAATTCCTACCAGGTTTTGTAGTAGGAATTTTATTTTCCTAATAAATTATTCCTGCTAATTGCATATTCCTGGTAGGAATACGCACTATTCCTCCCGCTAATTTTCCGGCTATTTTCCGTGTGGATTCCTACCACTGTCCGACTAGAATATCACTCTTTTCTGGTAGGAATTCAGATTAATATTCCTACTATATTCCGTATAGATTCCACCTGGAATATTTCATACAGTATCCCACTATACCTCCAGCCAATGAAGAATAAAGAAACACATAGTAATTACCAGAACTTACCTCCAGCTAAAACAATATCGGTAAAAATATGTAGGATAGACACCAAATAGTAAATTAGCAGCATGATTTTATTAGTCATCGTGAAGTAAATTGCAAGTTTTATCTTTGATCTAAAGACATGCGGGATTACGCACTAAATAAGTTCACAGATAAATTCCTATGTGTACGTGTTAATGTACATGTACATGCATCACAATGACTACATGATATATATATATATAGATAGAGATTAATACATGGCCTTTTCCATATCAGCCTGGGTATCATCCCGAGACCCCCATATCAGCCCGAGGCTGATATGGAAAAGGCCATGTATTAATCGCTTTATCATATACTTCCGACAATAGTTTTATGTAAATAAACTCGTCTTATCGGGAACTTTTATAGCTCACTATGCGGTATGGGCTTTGCTCATTGTTGAAGGCCGTACGGTGACCTATAGTTGTTAATGTCTGTGTCATTTTGGTCTTTTGTGGATAGTTGTCTCATTGGCAATCATACCACATCTTCTTTTTTATATCATTATAGATACCAGGACTAAATAAGGCAAATAAACAAATGCAATAACTAAAACAGTCAAAAACTTTATAAAGAAGTTAAATTATGCATCAAATATACTATAATTGTCCAACAATAGCATCACTACATCCATATACGTTAATATTGATTCACTTTTAAGGTCTTTGCATCGGAACTAAACACATTTAATAAAAAACAGTTGTTGGCATGACACGGGTTGTGCTCTTCTCATATATGTTACTAGTATGATGGTATGATACTAAACCCCTAACGAGAAGGATTGTGCCTGATATTCATATGATGAAATCATAATCTTTCAATCAGTTTAATTGAAGTCTGGAGCTGGCATGTCAGTTGACTGCTAGTAGTCTGTTGTTATTTATGTATTATTGTCATTTTGTTTATTTTCTTTGGTTACATCTTCTGACATCAGACTCGGACTTCTCTTGAATTGAATTTTAAAAATGCGTATTGATATGCATTTACTTTTCTACATTGGCTAGAGGTATAGGGGGAGGATTGAGATCTCATAAACATGTTTAACCCCGCCGCATTTTTGCGCCTGTCCCAAGTCAGGAGCCTCTGGCCTTTGTTAGTCTTGTATTTTTTTAATTCAAGTTTCTTCTGTACAATTCGGAAATTAGTATGGCGTTCATTATCACTGAACTAGTATATATTTGTTTAGGGGCCAGCTGAAGGACGCCTTCGGGTGCGGGACAATCGGCAATCCTCGGTAGAATCCGCTACTCTCCTTCTATCCGTTAGATGAGGGTACGGAATCGGCCGAGTTGAGACGAATGGGGTGCGGGAATGTCTCGCTACATTGAAGATCTGTTAGTGACCTTCTTTGGAAGAGTTTTATGATCATTATTACTCCATGTTTGTTGTACTTTAAAATGATTCATAATTGTCAATGGCATTTGTTAGCAAGTACTAAACTATCCCCACAAAAGTTCCCGTAAATTTTGACGTCGTCATAAAAAATATCTGACGTCACAATGGAAAAGTAAACAACCAATACCGGAAACACCGGAAGTAACTTGCACGAGAGGCACTATTATGATCTATTATGGGTTTTGTGCACGAGATGCACCTGATATGGGTTATCAGCCCGGGTGGGAAATTATGGCTTGTGTACTTCCGCTCATTACACATATGCAAAAGCTATCA
Source organism: Mytilus trossulus (assembly GCF_036588685.1). Taxonomy (NCBI): domain Eukaryota; kingdom Metazoa; phylum Mollusca; class Bivalvia; order Mytilida; family Mytilidae; genus Mytilus; species Mytilus trossulus. The sequence goes on along the minus strand of NW_026963338.1, from coordinate 51,002 downwards.
TATCAATGCTAAGTATATGATAAATATTTATACTCTTCTTTATAACTTTGATGATTTGGAACAATAACCGACTATGATAAACAGAAAATAACCTCTAATGAGAGAGGTAAATATGCTAGATAATAGATATACTTACTGCATGTAATAAGATCATTGAATATTGTTTTTATTGGTATAAATATTGATTTTGTTATCAGTAAATTAAAAGCTAACTAAATATTACTAGTATGTTATATACATATACATATTCATGGATCTACAATCTTTCGATACCTGTAACTTGGCAGTGCACAAGGTCATGTTTTTCTCTGGCTGTTTATGACGTCTTTACACTAAATCCATTGGATGTGTACGGATTTATCGTTTAGTCTTAGATGCATGATTTTTTTTATTAGTTGTTAGTGGCTTTGAAATAGCTGTCAGATAACTGCGAGTACTCTCAAATCTGTTCATTGTGTCTTTTTGTGTCGGGATGTATAAGTACCCGGCCACGTCCACTTGTATTTTTGTCCATCTGATGAGTTAAGCCTTTTTCAACTGATTTTTATAGTTCGTTCTTATGTTGTACTGTTATACCACTGTCCCAGGTTAGAGGGAGGGCTGGGATCCCGCTTACATATTTAACCCCGCCACATTATTTATGTATGTGCCTGTCCCAAGTCAGGAGCCTGTAATTCAGTGGTTGTCGTTAGTTTATGTGTTACATATTTGTTTTTCGTTCCTTTTTTTTATATAAATAAGGCCGTTAGTTTTCTCGTTTGAATTGTTTTACATTGTCTTATCGGGGCCTTTTATAGCTGACTATGCGGTATGGGCTTTGCTCATTGTTGAAGGCCGTACGGTGACCTATAGTTGTTAAAATGTCTGTGTCATTTTGGTCTCTTGTGGACAATTGTCTCATTTGCAATCATACCACATCTTCTTTTTTATATCGTCACCCTAATTGAAAAATCCAGAGTTTATAAAGCTGAAAATTAAAAAAAAAAAAAGGTATTGTAAGTAAAATATTTACTATATGAACGGCGATACAAGTTGCAGTAAAGCTGAGCTTATTATAAAGAACATCAGCTGGACGAAATTCAAATAAAATGGCACACGTTTTGGAATTAAGCAGATCACACAGAAACATTCCTTTTAACATTCGGATTATATATTTTGCTGGTAATCTATTCGCAGATATTATCAAGGAATTATAGTTAAATACCATCTCTTGATACTATGTATATCCAAAGTAAAAGCCGAAGATTTATTCAAATCCATGTATTTTTAAGGGGAAAATAATAATGATGGGGAGGGGGTCACTGTGGCTTTCCATAATATATGGATAAAGGAACATTTCTTCTTTTTTAACTCAAGTGTTTTGTTATAATAGATACCTCTTAATTTGATATAACTATAAAACACATTTATTATTACATTCTAAAAGTACACATGTTTCCATCTTTTAAATTTAAGGGCGCTCGCTGGAATAAATCCATTTTGTTTAAATACAGGATTTCGCTATTTTTTGGCTCTAAAATTAAAAAAAGAACTTTATCGTATACAAAATAAAAAAGTAAAGTTAAAAAAAAATGGGTTCACTGTTTATTTAAGCTCACAATCTGCCTTCAAAAGGTGTCAGACCATCAATTAAAAATCCCTTCTGTTCAACCATATTTTGCAATTTTCACAGCTTTCTAAAGATTTTACCTTATTAAGTTTAACTTCAAGGAAACCAGGTATATCCTGAATTGTACATGTATCACCTTTCTACATGCCAATTTTTAACCAAATTGAATGTTTAAAGTCTTATTAGAAATTTCTGATCTGTAAAACACAGGTACTACCAAAATAACTCCCGGTTTTCTGGAAATCTTAAATTAGTGTTGCATTAATCCTGAATTTTTAATGCAAACTCATAGACACTTGAGTGAATTTTGGCTCAAAATGGTCTAAATGTATCTCCCTTTCACCAAAAGTTTCATTTCTGCAAATTTGTTAGTTAGTTTAAGTAAACAAAATGACATCGAATGAACTATTTTTTGTCCGAGTAGGCCTATTTTCACTAAATTAGAGGGAGTAATTGGTTGTCCGACACCAAATGAAGCACGGATTTTTGTTAAGGTACTCAGTTTATTCTGTTGAACTAATAGGGGAAAAATAGGTAATATCAAAATAAAAAAGAACTAAATTACAGAAATCGCTTAAATTTTACAATTGTTTGGTTTTAGTCCTGCTTATTTGAAAAAAAATAATAAAAAATATTGGTCCCCGATGAGTTAAAAAAGATATTTCAATTTTATTGCACAAAATGGCATTTTTGTTTACCAAAGGGAGATAATATGGAGTTTTTGTAATAATATAAACATTTGAAAAGTCATCTGAAGCCAAAACAAATTGGCTGTTCAAAAATTGAATGTTTTGGTTGAATTTTGTACCATATCATAAAGTAACAACTAATAGTGTAATAAAGCAAAATTTGTTATGAAAAAAAATGAAACTTTTGTACCCTCGAGCCTCCTTTAAATAAATTTATATCCGTATCTCCAGAAGGTTCGTTTGTACAAAGCCGGCCTTCGAAAAAATCAACGAAATTCATTAAGTTTGAAGTTGAGTGCAAGATATATATCTGGATTTAAACAGAATAAATCAAATTGTTGCAACTTTTGACGCTTCAGTACAACATGTCCCCATGCATCAACAAAAAAGCATCAATATTTTTTTTTATAGAAAATGGCGATTTTAAGTTAACATGATTACTTCGCATGTTTATGCTTGAATGTAAACAACACACTTCAGTTAACCTTAATTTCGTTATTTATTAGCGAAAACGGACTCTTTGTAGTAAACTTGAGTCAGTTTTCTCATTTGCAATCTACTAAGTTGCAATCACACTACATGCATCAATCTTTTTATTTATTTTTAAATTATATAGAATTGGAAAACAATTGACTACCATACACGTTCAAATAAAAAAAATTAAAAAAAAGTTAAAAGCCAAAATGAACTACAATGTTGAAGAGCGTTGAGGAGACACAATTCCGAAAGGGCTTGTCATTGAATACTGTGACAGCGCTAGTTATAGTCGTAAAGGACTTGGGTAATCTATTCCTGGGGGTGAAATGTTTAGGTTTTTTTTGCACATTTCAAAGAGACAGGCTAAAGATACCAAAGATACACTCGAACTCATAAGTCGACAATAAACTGTCAACACCATAGACAAAAACAAAAAGACAAAAAGCCAAGAACCAATGTCTCGTAGAACATTTTCCCAATTGTTTTATATCAATTTGAAAACTTATAAACAAGTGATTCCACAATGAAAACATGTAAATACGACGAAATTTATTACTGAACAGATCAGCCTATATACGTATTATTGAAGGTGTATGTAAATACGACGAAGTTTATTCTTGAACAGATCAGCCTATATAAGTATTATTGGAGGTGTATGTAAAAACGACGAAGTTTATTATTGAACAGTTCAGCCTTCATGTATAATTGGAGGTGTATGTAAATACGACGAAGTTTATTATTGGACTGATCAGCCTATATGCATTATCGGAGGTGTATGTAAATACGAAGAAGTTTATTATTTGAACAGATCAGCCTATAAGTATTATTGGAGGTGTATGTAAATACGACGAAGTTTATTATTGAACAGATCAGCCTATATAAGTATTATTGGAGGTGTATGTAAAAACGACGAAGTTTATTATTAAACAGATCAGCCTATATGTATAATTAGAGGTGTATGTAAATACGACAAAGTTTATTATTGAACAGATCAGCCTATATAAGTATTATTGGAGGTGTATGTTAAAACGACGAAGTTTATTATTGAACAGATCAGCCTATATGTATAATTGGAGGTGTATGTAAATACGACGAAGTTTATTATTGAACAGATCAGCCTATATGTATTATTGGAGGTGTATGTAAATACGACGAAGTTTATTATTGAACAGATCAGCCTATATGTATAATTGGAGGTGTATGTAAATACGACGAAGTTTATTATTGAACAGATCAGCCTATATGTATTATCGGAGGTGTATGTAAATACGACGAAGTTTATTATTGAACAGATCAGCCTATATGTATTATTGGAGGTGTATGTAAATACGACGAAGTTTATTATTGAACAGATCAGCCTATATGTATAATTGGAGGTGTATGTAAATACGACGAAGTTTATTATTGAACAGATCAGCCTATATGTATTATCGGAGGTGTATGTAAATACGACGAAGTTTATTATTGAACAGATCAGCCTATATGTATTATTGGAGGTGTATGTAAATACGACGAAGTTTATTATTGAACAGATCAGCCTATATGTATAATTGGAGGTGTATGTAAATACGACGAAATTTATTACTGAACAGATCAGCCTATATAAGTTTTATTGGAGGTGTATGTAAATACGACGAAGTTTATTATTGAACAGATCAGCCTATATGTATTATCGGAGGTGTATGTAAATACGAAGGAGTTTATTATTTGAACAGATCAGCCTATATGTATTATCGGAGGTGTATGTAAATACGACGAAGTTTATTATTGAACAGATCAGCCTATATGTATAATTGGAGGTGTATGTACATACGACGGAGTTTATTATTGAACAGATCAGCCTATATGTATAATTGGAGGTGTATGTAAATACGACGAAGTTTATTATTGAACAGATCAGCCTATATGTATAATTGGAGGTGTATGTAAATACGACGAAGTTTATTATTGAACAGATCAGCCTATATGTATTATCGGAGGTGTATGTAAATACGACGAGGTTTATTATTGAACAGATCAGCCTATATGTATTATTGGAGGTGTATGTAAATACGACGAAGTTTATTATTGAACAGATCAGCCTATATAAGTATTATTGGAGGTGTATGTAAATACGACGAAGTTTATTATTGAACAGATCAGCCTATATGTATTATTGGAGGTGTATGTAAATACGAAGAAGTTTATTATTGAACAGATCAGCCTATATGTATAATTGGAGGTGTATGTAAATACGACGAAGTTTATTATTGAACAGATCAGCCTTTATGTATTATTGGAGGTGTATGTAAATACGACGAAGTTTATTATTGAACAGATCAGCCTATATGTATTATCGGAGTTGTATGTAAATACGACGAAGTTTATTATTGAACAGATCAGCCTATATGTATTATTGGAGGTGTATGTAAATACGACGAAGTTTATTATTGAACAGATCAGCCTATATGTATAATTGGAGGTGTATGTAAATACGACGAAATTTATTACTGAACAGATCAGCCTATATAAGTATTATTGGAGGTGTATGTAAATACGACGAAGTTTATTATTGAACAGATCAGCCTATATGTATTATCGGAGGTGTATGTAAATACGAAGAAGTTTATTATTTGAACAGATCAGCCTATATGTATTATCGGAGTTGTATGTAAATACGACGAAGTTTATTATTGAACAGATCAGCCTATATAAGTATTATTGGAGGTGTATGTAAATACGAAGAAGTTTATTATTTGAACAGATCAGCCTATATGTATTATCGGAGGTGTATGTAAATACGACGAAGTTTATTATTGAACAGATCAGCCTATATGTATTATTGGAGATGTACGTAAAAACGACGAAGTTATTATTGAACAGATCAGCCTATTTGTATTATCAGAGGTGTATGTAAATACGACGAAGTTTATTATTGAACAGATCAGCCTATATGTATTATCGGAGGTGTTTGAATAGAAAAGAATAACATATTTTTGTTTCCCAAATTACAGGTCACATGAAGGGCATAACATCAGATACATAATAGGTAACAACAACAATAATAGTCACATGTAAATATATATTTAGCATTGGTCAGAATCAGAGCCAAAAACCACATATATATTGTGAATAAAAGAATAAGATTACATTATATGTCATTCTCAAATCATTAACTTGACTTAGTTCAAAACAGTCACAAATATAAAAGTCCAGTTTTTCCATAAGACTTTACATTTTCTTGGGTCAAGGGCAATAAAAATTTAGAAGATTTTTTTTTTAAAATTATATCAATTGTAAGAAATGTATTGAAAAAAAATCTTCCCTTTAAATATCAGGGCATTCTAACATAAAAATGAACCTCATCTTCAACTTTACCAAGTATGCAATTTGAACAAAGACGCTCAGATCTTTCTATATGTTTTTTTAATGTCTGTCTATCTCAATGTTTAAAGAGTGACCGCTTATTCTTAATTTACAAATTGACTGTCTCCCCCCCCCTCCCCTGTAGTTCTAAATATTTTTCTTTTTTTAAACGAAAATATATGTAAATACGACGAATTTTATTATTGAACAGATCAGCCTATATGTATTATCGGAGGTGTACGTAAAAACGACGAAGTTTATTATTGAACAGATCAGCCTATATGTATTATCGGAGGTGTTGGTGTTGTCGGTCGTAATGTTGTCAAACAGTTAAAGTCATCACCATGAATGATTTGACCTGAATGGTCACACATTGAAAAATAGCACCAGTTTCCGGAATGTCCGCTAGATATTTGTTCCCCAAGTTGGTAATGTTTCCCTTCAAAGAAACATCCACGAGGTGTTGGGGTTGGTGGTAATGTTGTCAAACAATTAAAGTCATCACCATGAATGATTTGACCTGAATGGTCACACATTGAAAAATAGCACCAGTTTCCGGAATGTCCGCTAGATATTTGTTCCCCAAGTTGGTAATGTTTCCCTTCAAAGAAACATCCACGAGGTGTTGGGGTTGGTGGTAATGTTGTCAAACAATAATTAAAGTCATCACCATGAATGATTTGACCTGAATGGTCACACTTTGAAAAATAGCACCAGTTTCCGGAATGTCCGCTAGATATTTGTTCCCCAAGTTGGTAATGTTTCCCTTCAAAGAAACATCCACGAAGTGTTGGGGTTGATGGTAATGTTGTTATTGGGGGTAATGTTGTAGAACAGTGGAAATCATCCCCATATATGATTTGCCCTGAATGGTCACACATTGTGAAATAGCACCAGTTTCCTGATTGCCCCTGTTCAATCATCTCACCAAAACGATATATTTGTCCTCTATAAACACATCCTGGTGGCATTGGAGGCATTGTAGTTGGTGGTGGCGACGGAGGCATTGTAGTTGGTTGCGGCGTCGGAGGAAAATGATTTTCAGTTTTAACGTTCACTGCTCGTTTATTCATTAAGGCTCTCAACACCATATTCATTTTAGTATCTACAATATGAAGGTACTGATGTACTGAATAATAACTGTTACTACTAAATATATAATGTTTTTGTTTTTTTTAAATATTCATATATTCATATACTATTTATGACTTCTAGTAACAAACTTCTGAGAACGTATCATGTATCAGAGAATACGAACGCTAATTGTATGTAAAACACAATAATTATGACAAACAAACAAAAAAACGCAGTTAATCAGATGCATCATACGTGTATTTCGAAAATGTATTTTCATTACAAGCGCTAACCCGTCCTAAGTAACCACTTTTTAAGAACAAATAATCACATTTATTTCAATTCTTAACGGTTTTTATTACGCAGATATTCAGATATTTTTATATTTTGATTCTTTTAAGATGAATTCTTATCTTCTTTCATGCATTTCCGGGTTCTCTTTAGACACAGACGCTAATACATAATATGGCGAAACGTAAAATCGAATTTGCAGGGATTACCAGTGTAAACCATAGTCTTTATGAAAAGCAAACCTAACAGTATCAGATAAATTCTACTATATTGTACATATCCGTCCTAGTCTGCACCCACTTGAAGTTCATGCACTCTTGAAATAAAAATCCACTCTTAAAATCCCATGATTATTATAAATTGTTTTGGTATAATATTAATTAGTCCTATAATATATGAACTCGGGGGCATTATTTTCTATTTCAATTTCCTTTTACTGATTTTGCTAATTTTTTATTTTTTTTATATTATCAATGTGCTACCCGAGCATACAAAAACGTTAAATAGTGAATATATAATGCGAAGTCATATATCATAGGACTAATTATTGATATGCTTACTTAAATACTAGGAACAGATAAACTGTCCCCAGTTACTACCAAGAGAAATACAAATTTACCTCCACTTTCCACTATCGTGTGTAAAAGTCCAAAGTATATTGACATTAAAAAATGCAGATGATAGTTCATGGTTTCCGAATATCCGTTACCAGTCTTATCTTTTTGTGACAAACACTTCAACAAACTGAAACGAATAGATAACAGATTTCAATTGAACTGTTCCATTTGAAGAACAGGGGGAGGAAGTGTTAAAATGATTCAATCTTATTAAAATATGATCTCTGATTTCGTTATACTACTCATATGTAGAATAACGCAATCAGAGATCAATAAATTTAATTACTAGATTGAAAATGATTTTTTTTATACATTGGACCATTTTATTCCATTTTGACAGCAAATGAACAGGGAGGGGAAGAGGGTGTCAAAAGGCGTCATTTTCATTATAAAATCAAATCATCAATGGTGAAAAACAAATGTTAATTCATAACTTTCTCAGCCTCAAATTTCTGCTAAAAAAAGTATATAACATGTGAACCATTTTGCATAAGTTAAACAGATTTTTATATCTACGATAATCTACGTACCAAACATGCCAAACGTGTACAAAATAGATAAATAAGTACACATATAAAAGAGAAGATGTGGTATGATTTGCTAATAAGACAACTCTCCACACGAGACCAATTGACACAGCAATTAACAACTATAACAGATCACCGTACGATCTTCAATAATGAACAAACCCCACACCGCATAGTCAGCTAAATAAGGCACCGAAAGGACAAATGTATTAAGCAATTCAAACAAGGAAACTAACGGCCTAGTGATTTATGCACAAAAAAATAACGAAAAACAAATATGTAACACATCAACAACCATGCACTGAATTACAGGCTCCTGGTTTGGGTCAGGCACATACATACAGAATGTGGCTGGGTTAAGCTAGCGGGATCCCAACCCTCCCCTAACATGGGACAGTGGGATAACAGAACAACATAAGAACGATCGACTAAAAATTGTAGTTTTATAAATAAAAAGAAAAAACACAACACATTATATTACTTCTTTAAGTCGAAAATGCAAACGGAATAGTAGTTTATAAAATTTACTCACAGTACATCCAGAGGTTTCTCTTCATTTAGAAATAAGCTTCGCTTGACACATAATCAGACACAAACATATGTCCTATAGTTATACAATAATAGGTTAATTATCTCTCGGATATAAGTAAAATGACATCCGTTGTTTTTCTGATTGTTTTCCGAGATAATGGCTTTATTGACATTCTAATTTTCCAAATTATGATGTATATTATAGGATTAAACGCCCTTTTAAAGGAATTTATTGGTGTATAAACTCGACCAATTCACAACTGATTCACTCACAAACAAACAAAAGTCCCAAGGATTCTAATGATATGTTTGTGAGTGACTTAGTCCTGTTGCCAGGAACAGGACTCCTCTAACCCCCCATATTATACTAACGCATGAGGGTCTGGATGGCCGGGGGGTGGGGGGGGGGGGGGGGGATGGCTGTTATTCTGTAAACATTTAATTTACACCCCTTTTTTCTCTAATCTTCAAAAAATTAACCCTTTTTTTCTATAATCTTCATTTTTTTTTGCTCGTCATGCACTAATCAATATATGGCGACTTCCGTGGTGTGGTTAATATTTGCTAACATTTCCTAACTGCTCAATCGCTTTTGAAGATTTCTATCTTGACAGTCACCAACTATAGATTCAAGGTTTAGTGTTTTGGACAGTTAATATATTTACACTCGGTTTATTTACGTACTTCTTTGTAGATGTATTTATTAAAAATGTTGGTTCTAAGTCATATCTTTATTAAAAACGAAAGTAGAGTCTTCAATATTTTATTTCCAGGAGAAGTCTATAGACATCTGACTGATCGGAATAGAAGAGAGTAAATCAAGTTTACACAAAGTAAGAAACACGTTGGTCGTTTGATCTTTGATGTCATAATATTAGTTTCTCCTCTTCCGGTCCATTGCAAGATATTTTTTTATTTTAATTTTAATTTCCTGGTTAGAACAACAAAAACAATAATTTGTTAATCAAGACGCTCCTAGGAGCAGTACAATTACAGTTAAGATTAAAGTTTACAGATAATAAAATGTGGTGACCTTTTTAATTGAACTATTTGAAATTACAAAACATGACAATAATTTTAACAAAAACTATGTATAGAAGAAGGGAAACAACAAACACAGTATAATATATAGTATCAAAGATAATGATTGAGTGAACACAATCAGTACCCAGTACCGTTGTATTATTAGAAGAAGACATGCGTGCTACTCATTTATCACTTAATTTTGCTCTTCAAGTCTCTATCAAACTGTCTTTTATCTTTATCAACTTATGTTATTAACAAATAATGGATCTTCATTAGACATCAACCTTATGATACAAATTTTGATTGGGCATTTAGAGTTTTAAATTTAGTAAATTTAGATGATAAATCTAAAATGAAACTGGACCTTTCAGTTTTAAGTGATGGACATTGAAGAGGAAAATGAATTTCATCCTCAACAATGTCATTAATCCATAATTTACAAAATCTTTTGTTAGTGGGGATATTCCTTTATGTCTTTCCTTTTCTATTTTAATTATGTTTATTGGCAGTCTGATTTTTAATTTGGTTAACTCATTTATTGTTTTACAGTAAATATTTTTCAAGGCCAATGTTATTTTTAAAAAGAAGTCTATAGGTTCTTAATTCATCTGTGTGCACCATGCCAGGTCTATGGCTATTTAATTTGTTAAGCCAAATTCATCATATTTAAGATTTAAAAGCTTCCTAATTATAACATATGTAATTATGCTGTATTAATTATTTGTTAAAGTGTACCAGAATCTAGTGATATAATCTCCTTTTGTTCTGTTTCGGCATTTTGTATTGGTATTGTTGAATCCTTGATAGTATTTTCGGTTATGTTGAATCCTGGACTCTGTTTGGTCTGATCAAATGAAATGATGGTTTGATCTTGTAATCCTAAATTCGCTTTCCTTACTGATCTGAAATTACGGCAACCAATTCATGTGATTGCCTATCGTTCTCATGCACAGTCTCACACGAGTCTGGATCCTTGTCCTCGACCCAGATGGCACATTTGAATCATTCACGCTCATCCTCATTCAAGTCTGATACTTCACCTACTAGAATTTCTTGTAGGCAAGTTTCCACTTCTGTGATATCAAGCACATTTGCTTCAATGTTTTAAAGTTTTCTTCGCTGGCGAGTTATCCATAGAGTTACTGAATTCAACATAGCTGGCATACGTCTATCATGGTGCCACATAGTTGTAGTCTTTTGATTACCGATTTCATATAAAACTTTATCAAAAGGTTTGCTCACCACATAAGATCCTTTCCATTTAGCTTGGAGCTTTGGGTTTTCCCCTATTTGCTTTGTCGTATCCATCGCGTTGACAAGATCTGTTTCAAGAGATGACAGTTCTTGTCTATTCGTTTTTGATGCGTTTTGTTATTTGATTTTGCCATGTGATTATGGACTTTCCGTATTGATTTTCCTCTGAGTTCAGTATTTTTGTGATTTTACTTTTTTCAAACGTATGCTCATTGTTTTTTGAGATCATATGTAGTCGTTTCTGATGTTCTGATGTTCTGATGATTTCATTGAGGACTTTCTTGCAAACTCGTGGCATTTCTGTAAAGAAGAAGATAATCTGTTAACATAGTCTTCATAGTCACAATTGATTTCTCTTGCATTCCAAAAATAAGTTCTTGCGGGAGATGTACCTCACGACCCAACATAAGTCTGTTATGTGTCAGTCCAGTGTGAGGTGTACTCCGATATGCACTTGTTAATAAATACAGATGTTCATCCCAATTGTCTTGACCTTGAAGGTCCTGTTGCCAAACTATCCCATTTGAACTAGGGTGATAAGGTGTTGTTCTTGTTTTTGCCCATCCAAGTAGTTGTCCTAGTCATCGCATTAAGACAAAATCGAAAATTTTACCTTGGTACGTGTTGACTTCTAATGATATTCCAAAACGAGAGTAGAATTCTCTGACCACTGTTTCTTCAACTGTTTCAGCTGTTTGGTCTGCTAACGGATAGGCTTCTGTCCATTTTGTGAACTGGTCCACAAGAACTAAAACATATTTACTTCCTCGGCTGGATTTTGGGAACGGTCCGAGATTATCTAGTTGTATGCGGTCCATTGGTGCTCCAGTCTGATAATTTTGCATTGGTGCTAGTTTTCGTGCTTTTCTTGTTGACTGCACACTGCTGGAAGGAAGATATATATAAGATTAAGAAGCTACGACATTTCTTATGCCATTACCAATAAAAATTTAACCGAACCTTTTCATTGTGCGGTGAATTCCAGGATGTGCTGCAAGTACTGATTTGTGACAAACTTCTTAAACTTTTTTCCTTAGACTATCCGGAACGATAAATAACTCGTTCTCATCATAAATTGTTTTCCATTTATATTAAACGACTCCATCTCAAATGCGTACTTGTTGCAAGCAAAGCCAATAATGTCTTAAGCGGAACATTCTTTACTATGTGGTTGCGTTCTGGAGGTCCGTGTTTCATCCATTCAATTAAGTTCTTAGTGGCTGAATCTTTAGATTGTTCCTCCTGAAGTTGCATGCGCGATTAGCTCTCTTTAACCTATAATGGTTTACTTTTTAAATTGTTATTTGGATGGAGAGTTGTCTCATTGGCACTCACACTACATCTTCCTATATCTATATCATTTGGATCGACTGCTGTAATCCTCCTCGTGGCTATTGGGAGGACATCATAAACGTCTGCCTCAAATTTTACCCATTGTGTGTGCAGTTTGCTGCAGTGTTGGCAATCATTGCATGGCAATGTTAGCGGGTCTATTTTAGCTTTGTAGCAGTCACAAACATGACTTGTCTCTGGATATCAGGATAGTGCGTCAGCGTTGCAGTTGTCTTTTTCAATTCGATGCTGGAATAAAATGTCAAGTTGACTGAGCTGTTCTAGCCAGCGGTAAGTTGACCCTGTGGGCTCTTGAAACGGTAGAGCCAAGTTAGGGAGCTATGGTCTGTCCTCAAAGGGAATCTTTTTAATAAATAATGCTCTGTAAAAGAAACCACGGCAAGGAGCTACTTATGATTGACACAATATTTCTCCTGAGCAGGACTGAGACGTCGGCTGGCGTAGCTGATAACTCTTTCCACACCTCCCTGTATATGTGACAGAACAGCTACAATTGAAGTGTTTGATGCGTCTGTGTCTGTAAATGTCTGTTCCGGAAGTGGATAAGCTAAATTAGGCTTTGACGTTAGCGAGTCTTTAGCGAGTCGAATGTCATCTGTTGGTCTGTCCCACATGTAAACGTACATCCTTTGGTTAGTAACCGGTACAAGAGATCCGCAATATCAGCGTATTTGGAAATAAATCGCCGGTAGTAGTTGGTCAGTCCGAAAAATATCTGAAGCTCCTTAACATTGGAGGGGACTGGCCAATCTATAACAGTATCGATCACTCCGGAATTGGTCTCTATACCCTTGCACCGACATAGTGTACCAGAAACAGAAATCTCTTCTGAAACAGTTTACATTTGATGGGTTTGAGTTTGAGACCATGATCACTAAACCTTTCAAATACATGAGTAAGGTGACTTATGTGAGATTCAAAATCCGAACTGGCTATTATCACATCGTCAAGGTATATAAGAACCATTTCCCACTGAATACCTCGCAGGTGTAATAACATTACCCGTTGAAAGGTTCCTGCATGGTGCTCCACATAGCCCAAACTGCATTCGAGTGTATTCAAACAGTCCGTAATGAGTTTTGAATGCAATTTTGCATCGATTGTCGGGTGCAACTTCAATTTGATGGTACCCGCTAAGAAGGCCCAGTGTCGAAAATACACAAGATGTCTAAAAATTCTTCGATATTCGGAAGAAGATACGAATCTTTGGTTACTGCGTTGATTTTCCTGTAGTCAATGCGCCATCTTATACCTCCATCTTTTTTCCTCTTAAGAACAACTGGTGCTGACAATTTTTAAAAATCAAACGGTACAACTGTTTCACTTTGGAGAAGCTTATCGTGTTTATCGATATGCTTTTTCTTCCCTTTGGAATACTAATGTATGACGTCTTAGGGGCTGACGAATTGGCCAAGCTTCGCCAGTCTCTATTTAGTGTTGAATACCAGAAAAGCAACCAAGATCTTCATCATTCTTAGCAAATATGTTTTTGAATTCCATTTTAAGTCTTGCAACCTTTTGTTTCTGGTGAGATGTAAGGTTTTCTCCTGTTGAATCCATAATAGGACCTAGATATTTTGGCAAACTGTCTGTAAATTCAGGTATTTCGAAGTCTCTGTTGTCGGTATCAGGATTTATATGTAATTAATATAAATTTATTTTTTCTCATTTATATTAATAAGCTGACCATTAAATGTGATTTTTTCTTCCTTTGATAACCTTCCTGTGTTAGTACATAAGTATGATATTATATAAATAAAAATTACTTGTACAAAGTAGTACACCTGACTACTGGAACCGTTACATGTGTCCAACTGTTCTAAATATTAGTTTATTGAACACTAATTACACCCCACGCAACGAGTTGCGGAGGGTATAATGTTTTTGACCCGTCTGTCCGTCTGTCAGTCCGTCCGTCTGTCAGTCCGTCCGTCCGTCCGTCAGTCCTGTTTCTTGTCATCGCAACTCCTCTCAAACCACTCTACAGAATTTCACAAAACCTTTTCAGATAATAAGGACATACTATGTAGTTGTGCATATCGACGGGAAATTGCGATTCAATTTTTTTTCTAGTAGTTACGCCTCTTTGAACTTATTTACTTTAGTGTACTACTGCAACAGTTTGTCATCGCAACTCCTCTCAAACCACTCAACAGAATTTCATGAAACCTTTTCAGATAATAAGGACATACTATGTAGTTGTGCATATCGACGGGAAATTGCGATTCAATTTTTTTTTCTAGGAGTTCCACCCCTTTGAACTTATTTACTTTAGTGTACTACTGCAACAGTTTGTCATCGCAACTCCTCTCAAACCACTCAACAGAATTTCATGAAACCTTTTCAGATAATAAGGACATACTATGTAGTTGTGCATATCGACGGGAAATTGCGATTCAATTTTTTTTCTAGGAGTAACGCCCCTTTGAACTTATTTACTTAAAAGTGCTACTGCAACAGTTTGTCGTCGCAACTCCTCTCCAACCACACAACAGAATTTCATGAAACTTTGTAGATAATAAGGACATACTACTTAGATGTACATTTAGACAAGAACTTTTGATTCATTTTTTTTTCTAGGAGTTGAACTTATTTGCTTCAATGTACTTCTGCAACAGTTTGTCATCTCAACTCCTCTGAAACCACACAACAGAATTTCATGAAATTTTGTAGATAATAAGGACATACTATGCATGTAGATGTGCATATTGACAGGAAATTATTATTCAATATTTTTTCTTATACAATTTTTTCCTTACACTTATTTGATTTCTCCAATGACAATGTGGGGACGTGGGGTATGTGAGCGTGCTCACTAAGGTTCTTTAATTTATACAATATGCTAATTCATATTGGAATTTTCCAGGTCTAAAATGGCCAGTGCAGCAGCATGTTACACGAACAGTGATCATGATGATGTGGAAAGCAGCATAGAAGAATGTGATCAACATAGTGTTAAATTACAAAATGTTGTAGCAAATAAGAAGGGTGAAACTTTAAATGACAATAAAAACAATCCATGTTCTCCTCTAGTCGAAAATGAACTTGATTCATGGCAAGATATTACAGATAGTGGACATTACGGAAATGTTATAACTTTCACTCACAAAAAAAATAATGTAAATCAATCTGAAGTTCTAACTGAACATGGATTGTCTATGCCAATTCAAATTCCAAATGTGAACCAGAAACAAGTTACAAATTTCAATAAATCAGCAGAAAGCAGACAATTTGGAAAAGATGTAAAATCAATTTCATATTTAAAAGAAGATGAATTATGTCTAACACATTCAAATGTTAGCACAGAAAAGATACACCGTGCCTTGAATATTGCAAATACGGTTCAGCGACAATTATCATGCACGTCACAGGAAGGTACGTCTACTATTATAAGAGCCTTAACCCTGGTATTCTTCTTGTTTAATTTGAAAGCCGTGATGCTTTATAGAAGAACATTCATAATCTTCTTTTAAAATAGTTTAACAAAAATACTGAATTCCAAAGAAAATTCTAAACCAGGGAGCCTATAAAACAACCGAAATCAAATGTTATGAATCAACAATCTGAACAAGTGAAAAACAACTGCCATAGATAGTTCTGATTTTAAAACAGGCATTTAAAAAAAAAAAAGTGGGTCATATAAATTTTTTTATCGCTAGCTAAACCTCCCACCTATACATCAAATATTCATTGTTCCATAACTTTGAAAGAATTGGGTAAGTAACCAAAACTGTCATATTGGGATGATATGACGATAATTAGGACCCAGCTGTAGAAACCGTGTAAAATTACACACAAAACATCGGCACATCACGCTGACTTAAATATTCAAACAAGCATACAAATTAATCTAACAAAGACGCAAATGATATAGGTATAATATATGGTAATAACTTATCTTAGACAATGAAATATGCCATAAATAAAAACTTTGTAAGCCAGACACTGGCCAGGTGTTTCATGTACAAAACAGCATGATTAACCAGGTATATAAGATAAAGTAAAACTTAAGTAAATAGAACTAAAAGTATAAACAAAATGAAACACCAATATTTCTTTACTCTTTTGTGACACATTAAGTTATACAGTTTCCTGATATTTTTCTATCAAAGGTACATCAGTTACCTAATAATTCTCTATCGAAAGGTACATCAGTTACCTGATATTTCCAAATCAAAGGTACATCAGTTACCTGATATTTCTATATCTAAGGTACATCAATAACCTGATTTTTCTCTATTGTAGGTACATCAATTACCTGATATATTTTTTATTATTTTATTATATAGGTATATAAATTACCTGTTCATTCTATATTGTAGGAACATCAGTAACAAATAATGTTACTGTATTTCAGTCTGAGAACATCAACCTTTCTTCAGGTATGATAGGCATATCAAGTTATATATAAAAAATAGATACTCGCATGCTTAATATATAATATTATAATTAAGGAAGTGGGTTGAATAATCTCCATGGAAATGAGATGAGGCAATACAAACGCATCTACATACCATATACATGTAACATTGACATATCACTAAGTAGTGGTTTTTCTTACCTTAACGTATTATAATAAAAAAATTTAAGTAAGCAAAAGTACGATGACTGATTGGACTGGACCAAATAATCTTCATTGAAAGATAGGTGCCACTACAATACAACTACATACCATAAATCAAAGACCTACCATTAGATGTTCTTCTTAAACTTGCCTTTACACAACTTAATATATCGTTGACTTAGCTGCAGATGCTATCATAAACAGCATACCTAAACCTTACTTTTTGACCTGGTCAAATGAGACCAAAATAAGGAGGTTGTATATTTTAATTCAAGGCTAGTCTTATAAAATTCTGATCCAAACCAGTGTGAAAAATGTTGTCACTGAAGTGTAAAAATTATATGTATCACATATTTGCTAATTAAATGATTTAAGCCTTAAACATGTTAAAATAACACAAAGGATTAGGTTCGGTAACGGCTGATTTTGGCTTAAAACTGCAGGTTCATCTGATGAAAGATTTTGAAAACTTTTTAAACACTGAAGTGTCTACTTTAGTAGATTCAATTAGTTTATGTGAAAGATTTGAACTGATTTAGGCCCTCCAACTCAAGCTTAAATATTAAAATCCAGCAAACAAGTCAAATTTGCCATAAACCGTACAGAAATTGTTAAAAAAAAGCACATAAGTTTCACATGTGAAGCACATGAGATGCAAGTAAGAATTGAATGCCAACCAGGCTGCTTACATGTGCAGTTTGGTAATTCATATGTGCCAACAAAAATCTAACATATTAATAGGTCACTTTTCAGATGGGTTTTGTCAAAAATGAAAATGGCTGCATCCATGTTCATCCTCAACCTTTATATATGTTATCAGGTTATGAATTATCATTAAATACAACTTATATTTGAATATCAAGATTGAACACAAATGTGGCCACTACGATTTATGACAGAAACCGTTTAAAATTTGTCTCAAATGCTAAAATTTTGAAGATTTCAGTAATATAACATGACTTTGTAATGCTAGTACCCGATACATGTGCATTGTTTTGTCAAAACAGCCCATATTTATATAGCAGATAGTTATCAAAGCTACCAGGATTATAATTTAGTACGCCAGACGCGCGTTTCGTCTACATAAGACTCATCAGTGACGCGCATATCAAAATATTTATAAAGCCAAACAATTTATACAAAGTTGAAGAGCATTGAGGATCCAAAATTCCAAAAAGTTGTGCCAAATACGGCTAAGGTTATCTATGCCTGGGATAAGAAAATCCTTAGTTTTTTTAACAGGAAATTTATTAAAATGACCACATTATTGATAATAGTAGTATTCTATGTTTAAATTAATATCTTAAGGTTTACATTTTAACAACGTTTTAAAACTGCTATACGTCATGTATTTTAGGGCCAAAAAGTGGTCTTACTGGACCTACTGCTTAGGCCATGTTCCTCTAGTCATATTTTTTTCTATTCCTTCTGCTGAATCTTTAAAACAATAAAAATAAAATCATTTTCTGTAATCTTAAACATTGAAATAAGCACAAGTGTGACATTACAGGACAATACACAATAATGTAATACATCTAACATGTATAAAATAATTTTGGACAATACACAATAATGTAATACATCTAACATGTATAAAATAATATTGGACAATACACAATAATGTAATACATCTAACATGTATAAAATAATTTTGGACAATACACAATAATGTAATACATCTAACATGTATAAAATAATATTGGACAATACACAATAATGTAATACATCTAACATGTATAAAATAATATTGATCATGCAGATTAGTTAGACAACTTTAAAAAATATATATATATTTCAATGTATGTCATGTATATATGTACATTATACCTACATATTAAATATACTGATGATGAATAAAATATTCTCACCTTTTAAATTCATGTTATTGTTATAAATAGGAACAGCTGCCCCTGTCGAAAGAACAGACAGTCATACTAGCGAGACTTTGGATAATTTAGATGGTAAGTTTTTGTGGAAGTTAATACATTTTTTTTGCCCTTGGTCAAATGAAAAATAAAGATTGGGAAATACTAGGTAATGGTTGTCCGTCTGCCTGTAACATATTTCTGCCATATTTTCTCAGCACTATACAAGTCATGTAGTTTGTTTGAAAATAAATGGAAATAAAATTATGATTGTCATGGAAGGGAGACTTACATGTGCATCTGAAATATTAGCTATAATAATTGTTTAACTTTGTGATAATGTTACATAAATACAAGACATATCTTTTGTTTTTGATCTAACAGTTTTTTTTTTAAATTGGTCCTAATTGGGGTTTGTATCATTTTAGTCCTGGATATGTTTGCAAGGGACAACCAGTGTTTTTATGACTCAACTTCGATAGCAGAGGGGCATTATGATTTTTAGTCTGTGCATACGTTCGTCTGTCCGTCCGTCTGTACCGCTTCACGTTAAAGTTTTTGGTCAAGGTAGTTTTTGATGAAGTTGAAGCTCAACCAACTTAAAACTTAGTACATATGTTTCCTATGATATGATCTTTTTTTTATTTTAATGCCAAATTATAGTTTCTACCCCAATTTCACGGTCAAGTGAACATAGAAAATGATAGTGTGAGTGGGGCATCCGTGTACTGTGGACACGTTCTTGTTTAATTTGTTGGTTTACATATATTTTTAATGTGAAATATTGAGTGGGTTTGTAGACTTCAACGAAAAGTTTAAAATCCCATTGAACTAGAGGTAAAGGACACTACAGATACAGTTAAGTCGGCTTCATATCTTGACTTACATCTAGAAATTGACAATGAGGATCGGTTGAAAACAAAACTTTACGACAAAAGAGATGATTTCAGCTTTCCAATTGTGAACGTTCCATTTCTAAGTAGCAACATTCCAGCAGCACCCGCATACGGGGTTTATATTTCCTAATTGATACGATATTCCCGTGCTTGCATTTCCTATCATGATTTTCTTGTTAGTGGGTTGCTGCTCGCAAGGAAGCTATTAAACAAAGAGTTTCAAAGGGTGATGTTGAAATCATCCCTTCGTAAACTTTACGGACGCCATCACGAGTTGGTTGACCGTTATGGAATAACCGTTTAAGAATATGATATTGGATCGTAACTTCAATCCGCTTCCCTTTCATGAATGTGACCTACCGAATTAAACTATTTTCCGCATGTGATATCACATAAGCAACACGACGGATGACACATGTGGAGCAGGATCTGCTTACCCTTCCGGAGCACCTGAGATCGCCCCTTGTATTTGGTGGGGTTCGTATTGTTTATTCTTTTGTTTTCTATGTTGTGTCATGTGTACCATTGTTTGTTTGTCTTTTTCATTTTAGCCATGGCGTTGTCAGTTTGTTTTAGA
This sequence comes from Mytilus trossulus, assembly GCF_036588685.1. NCBI lineage: Eukaryota > Metazoa > Mollusca > Bivalvia > Mytilida > Mytilidae > Mytilus > Mytilus trossulus. The sequence goes on along the minus strand of NW_026963338.1, from coordinate 30,307 downwards.
TTTATGAGTTTGACTGTCCCTTTGGTATTTTTCGTCCCTCTTTAAAGACATAAATGTGCATAAAAAGTGATTCATAAATGTGTATAAAAAGTAAAATTACAAAAATACTGAACTCCGAGGAATATTCAATCGGAAAGTCCCTATTAATCACTTGGCAAAACAAAAATGGCAAAACACATCAGATGAATGGACGACGCCTGTCATATTCCTGACTTGGTACAGGCATTTTCAAATGTAGAAAATGTTGGATTGTATTAGAAGTATAGAAGTGTATTTAAATTTAAATTAAAAAAAAATGCAATAAGTAATCATTTCATACAAAGTATATCATCCTCACAGACAAAACTCTATATGCTAGTGGAATAACAATTATACTTTGGTTTGAATGTTTAAAAAAAAACCCAAAGCAAACAAACAGCCTTCTTTGCTCTTACACATAAAATGCACATTGTTCCTACATGAATATTCCTCAAATAAACATATACTGTAGTATTCCAAATATTATGTTTTAGCAAGAACAAAGGTTGTCATACAGAATCACATTAACACAGGCATAAGAATGGATAAAACAGTTGCTTTTCTAGAAGCCATAAGAAAACTGGAAAAAGTACAATTCCTTGTCATTACTGGAAATTTTGGGTGTGGAAAAAAATCTATGGTTAAAGAATTATTGTACTATTACACTCATGCAGAGATAGCAGGTAACCACTTGAATCCTGTTATAATATCATCACCCGACCAATGGAATTCATGTATACATATACATCCAAACGATAAATCTATCATTTGGTTAGAAGGTATGTTTGGATCCAGTGGTACATTTGAAAAACATACATTTTCAACAAACTGGGAATGCCCTTTGCAAAATATGTTAGAATTCATAAAACGATCTTCTTTAATATTAATTGTGACGACTATGCCAAACAGTATTTGGTGTGAATATGAAAATTCTCTCCGAGATTTTCCATTTTTTAAAGACTTCGAAAGATTCAGATTTGATATGGAAGAAGAATTTACTTTTGATGAAAATGAGCGATATCTTATGATAAATGAGTACTTTAAATATGCATTGAAAGAAGATTTAACTAAGGTACAGATATGCTTAGACTATAGAGATGAAGACCTTGAATCTGAAAACCCTAGAATATCGGCAAGAACTCTGAGGCATGTTTCACGCATATATACACCTGTAGGATTTATTGAGTGTTGTTACAAATTTGTATGTAATGACCATTATTTTAGAAGGGGTGTTGACTTTTTTCACCATCCACTAGAGCTTTTTATCGACAAAGTGATATATTTACAAAAGCAGATGGAAGACCAAGAAGGAAAAAAGTACCACTTTTATTTGCTGTTGTTAATTCTTAGTCAGGATGGAAAGGTTTTTATTGAACATATTGAAAACATTTTAAGGAATGAAGAAAATTTGATGTTCAAAGAACTTGCCAACATTTGTTCACTTAGAGAATCTCGAAGTTCTGAAATTTTTAATCATTTAGCAAATTTCACCATTAAAGGGTATAATGGTTTTTATTTCAAATACAATGAAGAAGAAAATTCGTGTGAATTTGTACATGAAGCATTTGGAGATGCAGTCTGTTTGACCCTTGGATTAAATACTGTCTTACCCGAAGGTTTGTCCCTTGCTTTGAGTAAATGTAGTAGTAAATTTCTTATAGAATATGTGACTGTTGGCAAATCAAATCGTAATAGAGCCACTACTACAGTACATGAAGATCATATTAACAATCAAACTAGAGATTTATGTTTACGTATTTTTCCCAAACATTATCAAATTTTATTAGAAAGATTTATTAAGGAGATAAAAGATGGAAATATTGACAATGTAGCAACACACGAAGCATTAGATGATGATACCTTTGTAGACTTCATTGTTCACAATTTCATCACTAATGAATTTGACAGTTATGTAGAATTATTACAGAAAGAAAAATCACAGTTTTATGGATTCCTTTGGTATTTGTTTCATCAGGAAAGACCAAAATTAAGACTTGCAAGTCATATATTAATTCATCCACCTATAAAAGATTCATTATTAGAAAAAGAATGGTGGTTGGATACAAAAGAAAAATGCATGTGGGCTGCTTGTCATCTGGGAAGCAATGAATCATTGTGTCTACTTAAAGAGCATGTGAACATTTCTAATAAGCACATTCTAGTGGCAATCAGGGCTCATGGTGAGGAATCTGAATTTGTCCAAGAATTAAACAGATATAAAAATGACCAACAACTCAAGAGAGAAAAGGAAGAACTTGATCAGTGCCGTAGAGAAGAAGAACTGCGAAGAAAAAATAAGTCTAGTTGTATTGTTCTTTAATAACTGTCTGTCATAAACAAATCAGGTTGACTTTATAACATAAGAAATTCACAGTACTATAAGATAAAATATATTTGTCAAGTAAAATACCTTTCTAATGAATAACAAAAACAGAGTAGGTGTACTTGACGAGTCTTTTAAGTTGAATGGTGAAAATGCATATCTTAAAAAAAACATATTTTATTGTTTGTGAAAATAAGGGTTTATGGTCTTCAACCACTGAACAATTTTAGTCTGCCCTTCCACGAAATATTTAAAAAAAAAATTAAATGTTTATGACTTTTTGAAAATTCCACTTGACAACCGATCAGACAATAGTTTTAAGTTGACTCAATGCAGACAATAACATTAAATGATGCTCATTAGCTGGTAGATAGATTTCTACGATTGTGAAAATGAACTGGCGTACTTGGGGAGATAATTTTGACGAAGTAGAATCCTGACTGACACATGTTCCCTGTGATATGATTTTTATAATTGTAAATGCCAATTAGAGTTTTGATTCCAATTTCACGGTCCACTGAACATAAAAAATGATAGTGATAGTGCGAATGGGGCATCCGTGTTACTATGGATACATTATTATTCTTTATCTTTTAAATAGCGCTTGATATTGTGTAAAATTCTAATGAAAATGATTTTACAATAATTTTTTCAACAATTCTTTGATTGTATGTATGTATGTATGTACTGGTAAATGCCTCTGATATCCGAAGAACCCCTCGAAAACTGCGAGGGTACAATGACATCCATGTACACTCCCTGTCGGGATTAATGGAGATGTGTCACAAACGTTTATTTATACGACAATTATTTTTACAAGGACAGTTCAATCCCCATCCAACACAAAGGAAGTGCTAGGACACCGGGAAGTCTGTTATTATGGTGGAGGAAGCCGAAGTACTCGGAGAGAACCACCGGGCCACTCGATGGAAACAGACAAACCAGAGAGATATCAGAAGATTGATCGCCAGGCCAAAGTAGGGGACAACTTTGACCAACCGAGGCCCCCAAAGTACCCATTCTAGTTTAAACTCCGGTCTGGGTACCAGAGATGTGTGTGAGAGGGTGAAAATTACCCTTCTGATGTACTGATAATTTTAGCACCCCGAGTGAGAATCGAACTCGGGTCCTTCAGCACTGTAGCCATCGGTCTTAACCACTTGACCACGAACTCACATTGTATTGCTCATAGGCCAAGTGAGCTTTTCTCATCACTTGACGTCCGTCGTCCTGCGTCCGTAATTTATTACAAAAAAATCTTCTTCTCTGAAACTACTGGACCAAATTAAACTAAATTTGGCCACACTCATCATTGGGGTATCTAGTTTAAAAATCTGTCCGATGGTCTAGACAACCAACCATGATAGCCACCATGCATGGCTAAAAATAGAACATAGGGGTAAAATATAGATTCTGAAATGGGTCAAATTGTTTATCAGGTCAAGATCTATCTGCCCTGCAATTTTCAGACGAATTGTTGGGTTGATGCCCCCGAATTAGTAGTTTTGATGACGTCATTCAGATAAACGTTCCAATTTAAAAATAAAATAACAACTTTTTTTTTAGTCAACCATGTGAGCTAATTTCATTCAGTTAATTCAATAAATAAAGGCATACAAAGTTTATAATTGGAGTATAGATTGTGTAAAAATTTGCACATTATCTCAGAAAAAAATAGTTTTCAACCCCAAAATTCAATATATAATTTGAGACTTTTATGTTTATTTTTGGATAACAGAACGAAGTCAATTATTTTTCTTTAAACCTAAAATGGTTTCGGCAGTCAAATGAAGTTTTTATATACGTTTTAATGCTTTGTATGTTCTACTGAAAAACGACAAAAATGTCGTTTTGGCGTGCTAGCGGTAAACGACAAAATGTCGTTTTGGCGCCGAAAGGGTTAGAGGAAATTTTTGCATTTTTTGGTTATTATCTTAAATATTATAAAAGATAGAGATAAACTGTAAACAGCAATAATGTTCAGCAAAGTAAGGTCTAAAAATAAATCAACATGACCAAAATTAAGGAGTTATTGCCCTTTATAGTCAATATTTTCCACTGTAACTACTGGGCCAAGTTTATTATACTTTATTTAGATTGAGATAATTATAAGCAGCAAAATGTTCAGTAAAGTAAGATCTAAAAACACATCACCATCACCAAAACACAATTTTTTGTTATTAATCCATCTGTGTCTTTTGTTTAATATGCACATAGAGCGACACAGGCTCTTAAGGGCATACGATACAGTTACAGGGAAGGTAATGACGTTGCTAACGTAATTTGTTATTTTCTCGACGTCAAACTGTGACATATCGGGAAAAGATGCATTTTTCGACTGATTTTTATCGTTCAAACTGATTTAATTTGAAAACGAGTTCATGGACCCCTATTTTTCAAAACGGCATTTGGTTTCATTTTGCAGGGAGATTATGTGACCCAAATTTTATAAAACTGTAAATAGAGGATTTTTTTAATTTTGGTAAACATGCAGTAAAAAATGACGTTTTTTCCTCAATTCATGAACATTTGATAAATATGAGTCATTTCTGAATAAAAAAATGCATATTTTTTAAAGATATTTATAAAAAACAGAAATTACCGATTATTTAACAAAAATTCTAACATGATGTCCTTCAAACGCTTTGAGTACACACCCGTGGTAAAATATGAATATATTGCATTGGCTGTTCCGATCGTACTCCCACGTCATATGTTGTTTTATGAATGAAGTACCCGACGTCATAGAATGATGACGTTATAATTTAAGCATTTTACGGGAAAATACACGCTTTTGATACAAAAATCATTACAACAAGGAAACGTAAACAAACGATGCTAAAATGTGGTATCAGCCCATTTTTTTTATATACATAGAAGACATATAAGAAGTTATCATCTAAATTCATCCAAATCTATCTTAATAAGTTTTGTGAATAGTTTGAGCATGTCAGTTATTCTGTTTGCTCCGTTCTTTTACGCCAATCTAAAGGTGCGTTAATTTATGGGAACGGCAAATAATGGCCTCTACCTAGAGCGCGTCGATCCAAAAAAATGCCATATTTGTCCTATTAGAATCGAAATAATTCATGTGGGCTTGAATATATCTAGATTTTACCACGGGTTGTCCCTTTATGCCGATATTTTACCCCTCGCTATCGCTCAGGGTAAAATATTTGTCATTAAGGGCCAACCTGTGGTAAAATAACGATATATTCAAGCCCCCATGAATTATTTCTTAAACATTTTTTTTTTATCTTTTATAACAAAAAAGTTATGTCTTTCTTTCGAAAAAGAAATTACGGCCACAAATCTGAATTTCAGGCAAATATACAAAATTTCGACCTCATTTTACGCAAAAAGTAGCACATGAAGGTATATTTTTGATTACATATTTGATTTAATCAGGTAAAAAATAGCCTATATGCAAATTTTCATGAACTTGTAAATACAGGATCAAAACTGTATCGTATGCCCTTAAGAGCCTCTTGTTATCAACAAGAAAATAATTAATGAATGTGAAGTTAGCAGCCGGTTCGTTATTCGTTATTCGATATTCAATATCCAATCGACTGCTAGCAGCCGGTTTGATATTCAAAATTTAGTGAAAAAAATTATAAGAAAATTAAATACTTGATAACATAAAAAGCATTATTTTCATATTTAAAAAGACTGATAAAATACGTAGGAAATCGTTAAATGACCTTTTCAAGCTGTCGTAATTTCTCGTCGTAATTTTTCGTTGTAAACCTTTTTCATGTTACATATTTCATTTTGTCTATATGTATTATAGAGTTTTGTCAATAAAACGACTTCAAAGATGTACTTTTGTGTATAATATTTCTAAAGACAAAAAGAAAAACCCATAACTCTAGAAATATTTATAACTATAAATAGGAATATATATGGAAAGCCAAAAAAACAAAAACAAATCATTCGAAAAAATGTCAAAATTTTAGGACAAAGGGCACAGGGTTATGGTGAGAGCCCCCTGATCGCTCAATCTTTCTAATATTTGACAGACATTTAGTCAATAGGTAGATACAAACGTGACTAAAAGGAATTTGGGTACACTTCCTGTCTTCTATGTTTACGGAGCGCCCAAAGTGCCAGTTGGATATTCAAAATATATAGCGAATACCTACCCGAGACCGCTTAAATGAGGTTGAGACCCCAGGGTCTTTCAATGTCCATAAAATTCAACCAAATTATTGACTTTGTATATTTAAAGGTTGTATTAGATGGATTTACCAGAATAACGTCATCTTCCATATCTACGGAGGGCTAAGATTGTCACTTTTCAGTCGAAAAATGTCAAAATTTTAGGACAAAGGGCACAGGGTAATGGTGAGAGCTCCCTGACCTCTCAATCTTTCTAATATTTGACAGACATTTAGTCAATAGGTAGATACAAACATGACTAAAAGGAATTTGGGTACACTTCCTGTCTTCTATGTTTACGGAGCGCCCAAAGTGCCAGTTGGATATTCAAAATATATAGCGAAAACCTGCCCGAGACCGCTTAAATGAGGTTGAGACCCCCCGGGTCTTTCAATGTCCATAAAATTCAACCAAATCATAGATTCTATATTTATTAAGATTGTATTAAAAGGGGGATGTTCTTGAACGGACTGTTTGATCCAGATCAGATCAAACCAGAACCCTAGTAGAATCGAGTTGTTTCAAGTACAAACCCTCACCGTAGGTTGAAGTTTGCTTGGCGGGGGAAGATATACAGACCTATGCCACGCACCTTCACACAGCTTACACAACCACCCCGTTTGATGTAAAATCCAGGTCCAAATGCGTTATTTCACACAGGCAACTTATAAGGGCTCCATCACTTCATGCTGGCAGAATTGTGTTCGCCAACATAGGAAGGGCTCGCATAGCCATTTCCGCTAACTTGGGTAGGAATCCCCTTTCTTTTTGAATGTTTTTCTTCAATTGGGTAGTGCTTATTTTCAGAGTCATACCACTAGAACCTTTTCTAGGAGCTTTTTCAATCTGTCGCAGGTTAAGCAACATTTTGTGTGCACCTTGCAGGTTTGTGTGGGATAAACGAATGGTGACCGGGCAACCTTTTTTGGCTGCTTTCTGTAATTTATTAGCTTCACCTTTTATCAAGTTCAAACCGTATTTTGATAGACTATTTATGCATGCCTCGCGAAAATGAAAGCAGATGGTGAGATGTTCACTGCGGAGATTGATAGGATCGCCGTTTTGATCGGTGAGGTATGTTTGCATGCGATTGATGGTTCTCAAGGTCACGGGTAAGTACACCATGCTTTTTGGCTTTTGCATGATCTTTATCCCGGGATCGATTGCGGGGGAAAAGCTGTAGATAGTGGACTGTTGGGTGACGTGTACGTAGCTTCCATTGATGATGCTACTGTTCACCAGGATGCTGTTGATGCTTCTGATGCTAACAATGTATTCACCCTCTTTGTAACCGTTTGTTGCCCGATCAAATGTGTAGAGATGTCGCTTAAATCCCAATATGGTGTTCGATTCCTTAAATTGTAGTTAGGTAAGGGGGTCAAATCAGGTAAGAATGTGACTATCGTTTCCAGAGACAAGAATGGAAAACCCTTGTTTTGGGTCTGTGTTGTTGACGATTTGTTGCAACAGTATGGTGGCCATTTATTAATTAAAACACGACGTTCAACTTCTGACCGTTCGATTCGAACTGAAGGACATTGCAAGTGGAAATTCTTCGGTGTTGGCGGGAACATAACGCTCGAATTCCGCTCGAATCGGGATGTCCACTCGGACTGATGACTTACATCGATGATAAACAGCGGCTATAAGTCATTGAAACCAGAGGGGTTGACGCCACCGTTACTGAGGAGGGTGTCAATGTTGTAGAATTTCTTTCTGATGTCTACAGCCTTCTTGAACACTATGGCAACCTTGTTTTGTGAGAAACCGGCATTAAAGTGGACGACTGAGCAGTGATCGAACACGGAAGCATTATGGATTTTGTCATTATCTCTGTCGGTTTGGAAGGCAATGGTGATATATCTAGGCTTTTCGCGACCACTATTGGCAGCTAGGCAGCACTTAAACTGTGAGACTTGGGGAACGGCTATGAAATCGCAATGTCTCATGCAAAATCCACAGTGGATCTTGGATTTATTCTGGATGGGTTTGTACAGTTGCATCTTGTTTTCGTCTGCAGGAGTGACGTGAGGGAGGAACCAAGAGTTTAGATCAGGATTATTTTTGCCACGTTATTGACGGCGGCTGCCCTAAGAATGACATGTAATCATCCCAAAATATGTTTCAGGGGGATGGCAAACGAGTATGATCCTTTGTTGGTGGTCTTGGTGATAATGAATCCATTGCAGGCTGCAAATCCAGTGTTCTCAGCCTCGGCATCAGTGGAAGAATCCTTATGCCACAGTTGGGACCCTGCGATTTTGAGAAGTCTTCGGGGTAGGTTAACATTTCCAGCATAGTGGTGGCGATGCCGGGGTCGTTAATGTGTTCAATTTGCTGGCCGGAGAGTCGATAACAGATAGTTTTGAAGAGAAACATGATACCATTGTGAATGAGATCAACGTCTGCATATGGAGTGCCATCGTGCTTTTGAAGTCGCCCTCCTACCAAGAGATAACGCTCGGTTTGGTGGAGGAACAGGTCCTGCGTTTCGATGTTGATTCGGGTCTCCGCTCCAGAGTTGGTTAGTTGGGCGCCGGCTCAAGGTTCGAATACGTGAACTTGGTATTTATATTTTTGAAGACTTTCATCGAAGGCCAACACTTCTGTGATTGTAAGGATGTCAGACATAATGTATTTATTTATAACGTTGGAGGAAGTTGTGGATGATAGCGATGCCACGACCAGAGATGAGATTGCTTTACTGGGTTTGGCTGTGGGGCTAACTGCGTTTAACACTTAGCTGTTGATTGGGTTTGCTGCGTTGGACACTGGGTTTTCGAGGGCGGGTCACTTTGTCAACGACATGGTCGACGACTTTGGCTACCACCTTTTTAACTCCTATCATTGCTGCATTGGTGGCAGCGCTCATAGCCTTACTTTCCAAGGTCTTGGCAGCAAAGAAGGTGAACATGAGACAAGCGATAGAACACGCAGATAGTGTCAAACAAACTTCTACCACCGTATGCATACTTTCGAGCAAAACCTTTCTTAACTAATGATATTACGATGGAGTTGCTTATATTCCTTGATACTGATGTGTTCACCTTTCTTTATGGCATCGAGGATCGCTACAATTGCATTGCGCACACCATTGTTTCCAGCACTGTAGGCAGCTTTGCACAGATCCAAGCGATAGAGGAGCTGGTCAAAGTCGGAGGGTAGAAATAAGGTTTGAAGTCCGCTACATTGCTCGTCTTGCTTTAGATGTGCGACACAATCTTCTTTATTGCCTTTGGGTTCTCGAGAGGTTTAACTGCCTTGATACATGGCACCGGAACTGTTCAGGATCTCTGCATAGTCTACAAGGTCTTAAAAACTTCGGGCTCGAACGATTCTGGTTTCTTTTTCACCATGAGTTCCCAGAGGTCAAGGGTTCCTTTGTACCTTACACCATCCACGAAAATATCATCGCCGTCAGAAGTAACTGCATGCTGGTTAGCTTCCGATGAAGATACCATCGGTTTCAGGTGTGGTCGGCGGAAGGATTGTTACTGATCTGCAAGTACTGCTGTGCCCGAGGTCCGAGGATGATGTCTGTAGGTGGTGCTATGAGTCCACTGTGCAATCTTTTCTCCGATCTTTTCATCCATCTCTTCAAGGCCTAGGTTTCAAGCAAGTCCGTGGTTAAGGTGAAAATCTGGTTTCCCGAGTGAAAGTATCCCACGTTCTCATCATCCATCTTACCTGTTTGGTTAATTTTCACTGTGCAGCATTACATTGACTTTTTGATCCTTTTATCCTTTCAATGCACAATCGTCTATAAGTTCCACCCTTGACATCCGAGAGACCTCAAGGTAGGTCGTCACATCCATGTCAATAATGGGGTCATTTTTCAAGTAGTTTTAAAAATACCTTCTTCAGTGGACAAATGGTGGATGTACCTCAATTTTATCCCCAATGGCTTTCCTATCTTCTCTGAATTTTCCTGTAACTTCTCCAGTAGTTGATCTTTCGACATCCTGCTAACCCCTATCAACTCATCCTTTTTGACCTGGGTGATAATATCCTTCCTCGTATAGGGTTGGGACAAAGCGCAAATAATGTTGATCTTCGTTTCGATCAACTGAACCAACTGATCCTTCCTCATCCGGGAGTACCATCGGAGGTGGTTCATTTTGGCAATACCTCTCAGGGCATTAACGTTTTCAACAACTAATTCCAGCTATTTTAAGCTATTGGATCCATGTCTTTATCCTAACAATCCAAAATAAAATCATTTTAGGTCACCCAAAACAACTACTAGTATCCCCAATTCAATGGGTTTTCAAAAAGTAGAAAATTTGTGGTAATCATAGCCGGTGCGCCTGGTTTTTTCATCCCAAAGCTCACAATTTGCAGAGCTCAATTGGTCTCTCTCTTTGCCAAGACGGTGGGCATCTTTGTTTAATCTCTCACAATCCCAATTGGGCACAGTTGCCCCCTTCCAACATAAGGTTATAATTTTTGCCTACCTATTAACTATATGTCTGCTTAATATTAGGCTGATTGAGAGATCAGGGGCTAACGCCATAGCCCTGTGTCCTTTGTCCTAAAATTTTGAGAATTTTTAGCTGAAAAGTGACAACATAAGCCCTCCATAGATTCGAATATGACAATATTCTGGGAAATCCTTCTAATACAACCTTTATATATACAGAGTCTATGATTTTATTCAATTTTATGGACATTGAAAGACCAGGGGAGTCTCACCCTCATTTAAACGGTCTTAGGTAGGTTTTCACTATATATTTTGAATATCCAACTGTCACTTTGGGCGCTCCGTAAACATAAAAGACAGGAAGTGTACCAAAATTCCTTTAGTCACGTTTGTATCTACCTATTGACTAAATGTCTGTCAAATATTAGAAAGATTGAGAGATCAGGGGGCTCTCAACATTACCCTGTGCCCTTTGTCCTAAAATTTTGACATTTTTCGACTGAAAAGTGACAATCTTAGCACTCCGTAGATATGGAAGATGACGCTATTCTGGTCAATCTATCTAATACAACCTTGATATATACAGATTCAATGATTTGGTTGAATTTTATGGCCATTGAAAGACCAGGGGGGTCTCAACCTCATTTAAGCGGTCTCGGGCAGGTTTTCGCTATATATTTTGAATATCCAACTGGCACTTTGGGCGCTCCGTAAACATAGAAGACAGGAAGTGTACCCAAATTCCTTTTAGTCACGTTTGTATCTACCTATTGACTAAATGTCTGTCAAATATTAGAAAGATTGAGAGATCAGGGGGCTCTCAACATTACCCTGTGCCCTTTGTCCTAAAATTTTGACATTTTTCGACTGAAAAGTGACAATCTTAGCACTCCGTAGATATGGAAGATGACGCTATTCTGGTCAATCCATCTAATACAACCTTTATATATACAGAGTCAATAATTTGGTTGAATTTTATGGACATTGAAAGACCCGGGGGTCTCAACCTCATTTAAGCGGTCTCGGGTAGGTTTTCGCTATATATTTTGAATATCCAACTGGCACTTTGGGCGCTCCGTAAACATAGAAGACAGGAAGTGTACCCAAATTCCTTTTAGTCACGTTTGTATCTACCTATTGACTAAATGTCTGTCAAATATTAGAAAGATTGAGAGATCAGGGGGCTCTCAACATTACCCTGTGCCCTTTGTCCTAAAATTTTGACATTTTTCGACTGAAAAGTGACAATCTTAGCACTCCGTAGATATGGAAGATGACGCTATTCTGGTCAATCTATCTAATACAACCTTGATATATACAGATTCAATGATTTGGTTGAATTTTATGGCCATTGAAAGACCCGGGGGGTCTCAACCTCATTTAAGCGGTCTCGGGCAGGTTTTCGCTATATATTTTGAATATCCAACTGGCACTTTGGGCGCTCCGTAAACATAGAAGACAGGAAGTGTACCCAAATTCCTTTTAGTCACGTTTGTATCTACCTATTGACTAAATGTCTGTCAAATATTAGAAAGATTGAGAGATCAGGGGGCTCTCAACATTACCCTGTGCCCTTTGTCCTAAAATTTTGACATTTTTCGACTGAAAAGTGACAATCTTAGCACTCCGTAGATATGGAAGATGACGCTATTCTGGTCAATCTATCTAATACAACCTTGATATATACAGATTCAATGATTTGGTTGAATTTTATGGCCATTGAAAGACCCGGGGGGTCTCAACCTCATTTAAGCGGTCTCGGGCAGGTTTTCGCTATATATTTTGAATATCCAACTGGCACTTTGGGCGCTCCGTAAACATAGAAGACAGGAAGTGTACCCAAATTCCTTTTAGTCACGTTTGTATCTACCTATTGACTAAATGTCTGTCAAATATTAGAAAGATTGAGAGATCAGGGGGCTCTCAACATTACCCTGTGCCCTTTGTCCTAAAATTTTGACATTTTTCGACTGAAAAGTGACAATCTTAGCACTCCGTAGATATGGAAGATGACGCTATTCTGGTCAATCTATCTAATACAACCTTGATATATACAGATTCAATGATTTGGTTGAATTTTATGGCCATTGAAAGACCCGGGGGGTCTCAACCTCATTTAAGCGGTCTCGGGCAGGTTTTCGCTATATATTTTGAATATCCAACTGGCACTTTGGGCGCTCCGTAAACATAGAAGACAGGAAGTGTACCCAAATTCCTTTTAGTCACGTTTGTATCTACCTATTGACTAAATGTCTGTCAAATATTAGAAAGATTGAGAGATCAGGGGGCTCTCAACATTACCCTGTGCCCTTTGTCCTAAAATTTTGACATTTTTCGACTGAAAAGTGACAATCTTAGCACTCCGTAGATATGCAAGATGACGCTATTCTGGTCAATCTATCTAATACAACCTTGATATATACAGATTCAATGATTTGGTTGAATTTTATGGCCATTGAAAGACCCAGGGGGTCTCAACCTCATTTAAGCGGTCTCGGGCAGGTTTTCGCTATATATTTTGAATATCCAACTGGCACTTTGGGCGCTCCGTAAACATAGAAGACAGGAAGTGTACCCAAATTCCTTTTAGTCACGTTTGTATCTACCTATTGACTAAATGTCTGTCAAATATTAGAAAGATTGAGAGATCAGGGGGCTCTCAACATTACCCTGTGCCCTTTGTCCTAAAATTTTGACATTTTTCGACTGAAAAGTGACAATCTTAGCACTCCGTAGATATGGAAGATGACGCTATTCTGGTCAATCTATCTAATACAACCTTGATATATACAGATTCAATGATTTGGTTGAATTTTATGGCCATTGAAAGACCCAGGGGGTCTCAACCTCATTTAAGCGGTCTCGAGCAGGTTTTCGCTATATATTTTGAATATCCAACTGGCACTTTGGGCGCTCCGTAAACATAGAAGACAGGAAGTGTACCCAAATTCCTTTTAGTCACGTTTGTATCTACCTATTGACTAAATGTCTGTCAAATATTAGAAAGATTGAGAGATCAGGGGGCTCTCAACATTACCCTGTGCCCTTTGTCCTAAAATTTTGACATTTTTCGACTGAAAAGTGACAATCTTAGCACTCCGTAGATATGGAAGATGACGCTATTCTGGTCAATCTATCTAATACAACCTTGATATATACAGATTCAATGATTTGGTTGAATTTTATGGCCATTGAAAGACCCGGGGGTCTCAACCTCATTTAAGCGGTCTCGGGTAGGTTTTCGCTATATATTTTGAATATCCAACTGGCACTTTGGGCGCTCCGTAAACATAGAAGACAGGAAGTGTACCCAAATTCCTTTTAGTCACGTTTGTATCTACCTATTGACTAAATGTCTGTCAAATATTAGAAAGATTGAGAGATCAGGGGGCTCTCAACATTACCCTGTGCCCTTTGTCCTAAAATTTTGACATTTTTCGACTGAAAAGTGACAATCTTAGCACTCCGTAGATATGGAAGATGACGCTATTCTGGTCAATCTATCTAATACAACCTTGATATATACAGATTCAATGATTTGGTTGAATTTTATGGCCATTGAAAGACCCGGGGGGTCTCAACCTCATTTAAGCGGTCTCGGGCAGGTTTTCGCTATATATTTTGAATATCCAACTGGCACTTTGGGCGCTCCGTAAACATAGAAGACAGGAAGTGTACCCAAATTCCTTTTAGTCACGTTTGTATCTACCTATTGACTAAATGTCTGTCAAATATTAGAAAGATTGAGAGATCAGGGGGCTCTCAACATTACCCTGTGCCCTTTGTCCTAAAATTTTGACATTTTTCGACTGAAAAGTGACAATCTTAGCACTCCGTAGATATGGAAGATGACGCTATTCTGGTCAATCTATCTAATACAACCTTGATATATACAGATTCAATGATTTGGTTGAATTTTATGGCCATTGAAAGACCCGGGGGGTCTCAACCTCATTTAAGCGGTCTCGGGCAGGTTTTCGCTATATATTTTGAATATCCAACTGGCACTTTGGGCGCTCCGTAAACATAGAAGACAGGAAGTGTACCCAAATTCCTTTTAGTCACGTTTGTATCTACCTATTGACTAAATGTCTGTCAAATATTAGAAAGATTGAGAGATCAGGGGGCTCTCAACATTACCCTGTGCCCTTTGTCCTAAAATTTTGACATTTTTCGACTGAAAAGTGACAATCTTAGCACTCCGTAGATATGGAAGATGACGCTATTCTGGTCAATCTATCTAATACAACCTTGATATATACAGATTCAATGATTTGGTTGAATTTTATGGCCATTGAAAGACCCGGGGGGTCTCAACCTCATTTAAGCGGTCTCGGGCAGGTTTTCGCTATATATTTTGAATATCCAACTGGCACTTTGGGCGCTCCGTAAACATAGAAGACAGGAAGTGTACCCAAATTCCTTTTAGTCACGTTTGTATCTACCTATTGACTAAATGTCTGTCAAATATTAGAAAGATTGAGAGATCAGGGGGCTCTCAACATTACCCTGTGCCCTTTGTCCTAAAATTTTGACATTTTTCGACTGAAAAGTGACAATCTTAGCACTCCGTAGATATGCAAGATGACGCTATTCTGGTCAATCTATCTAATACAACCTTGATATATACAGATTCAATGATTTGGTTGAATTTTATGGCCATTGAAAGACCCAGGGGGTCTCAACCTCATTTAAGCGGTCTCGGGCAGGTTTTCGCTATATATTTTGAATATCCAACTGGCACTTTGGGCGCTCCGTAAACATAGAAGACAGGAAGTGTACCCAAATTCCTTTTAGTCACGTTTGTATCTACCTATTGACTAAATGTCTGTCAAATATTAGAAAGATTGAGAGATCAGGGGGCTCTCAACATTACCCTGTGCCCTTTGTCCTAAAATTTTGACATTTTTCGACTGAAAAGTGACAATCTTAGCACTCCGTAGATATGGAAGATGACGCTATTCTGGTCAATCTATCTAATACAACCTTGATATATACAGATTCAATGATTTGGTTGAATTTTATGGCCATTGAAAGACCCAGGGGGTCTCAACCTCATTTAAGCGGTCTCGAGCAGGTTTTCGCTATATATTTTGAATATCCAACTGGCACTTTGGGCGCTCCGTAAACATAGAAGACAGGAAGTGTACCCAAATTCCTTTTAGTCACGTTTGTATCTACCTATTGACTAAATGTCTGTCAAATATTAGAAAGATTGAGAGATCAGGGGGCTCTCAACATTACCCTGTGCCCTTTGTCCTAAAATTTTGACATTTTTCGACTGAAAAGTGACAATCTTAGCACTCCGTAGATATGGAAGATGACGCTATTCTGGTCAATCTATCTAATACAACCTTGATATATACAGATTCAATGATTTGGTTGAATTTTATGGCCATTGAAAGACCCAGGGGGTCTCAACCTCATTTAAGCGGTCTCGGGCAGGTTTTCGCTATATATTTTGAATATCCAACTGGCACTTTGGGCGCTCCGTAAACATAGAAGACAGGAAGTGTACCCAAATTCCTTTTAGTCACGTTTGTATCTACCTATTGACTAAATGTCTGTCAAATATTAGAAAGATTGAGAGATCAGGGGGCTCTCAACATTACCCTGTGCCCTTTGTCCTAAAATTTTGACATTTTTCGACTGAAAAGTGACAATCTTAGCACTCCGTAGATATGGAAGATGACGCTATTCTGGTAAATCCATCTAATACAACCTTTATATATACAGAGTCAATAATTTGGTTGAATTTTATGGCCATTGAAAGACCCGGGGGTCTCAACCTCATTTAAGCGGTCTCGGGTAGGTTTTCGCTATATATTTTGAATATCCAACTGGCACTTTGGGCGCTCCGTAAACATAGAAGACAGGAAGTGTACCCAAATTCCTTTTAGTCACGTTTGTATCTACCTATTGACTAAATGTCTGTCAAATATTAGAAAGATTGAGAGATCAGGGGGCTCTCAACATTACCCTGTGCCCTTTGTCCTAAAATTTTGACATTTTTCGACTGAAAAGTGACAATCTTAGCACTCCGTAGATATGGAAGATGACGCTATTCTGGTCAATCTATCTAATACAACCTTGATATATACAGATTCAATGATTTGGTTGAATTTTATGGCCATTGAAAGACCCGGGGGGTCTCAACCTCATTTAAGCGGTCTCGGGCAGGTTTTCGCTATATATTTTGAATATCCAACTGGCACTTTGGGCGCTCCGTAAACATAGAAGACAGGAAGTGTACCCAAATTCCTTTTAGTCACGTTTGTATCTACCTATTGACTAAATGTCTGTCAAATATTAGAAAGATTGAGAGATCAGGGGGCTCTCAACATTACCCTGTGCCCTTTGTCCTAAAATTTTGACATTTTTCGACTGAAAAGTGACAATCTTAGCACTCCGTAGATATGGAAGATGACGCTATTCTGGTCAATCTATCTAATACAACCTTGATATATACAGATTCAATGATTTGGTTGAATTTTATGGCCATTGAAAGACCCAGGGGGTCTCAACCTCATTTAAGCGGTCTCGGGCAGGTTTTCGCTATATATTTTGAATATCCAACTGGCACTTTGGGCGCTCCGTAAACATAGAAGACAGGAAGTGTACCCAAATTCCTTTTAGTCACGTTTGTATCTACCTATTGACTAAATGTCTGTCAAATATTAGAAAGATTGAGAGATCAGGGGGCTCTCAACATTACCCTGTGCCCTTTGTCCTAAAATTTTGACATTTTTCGACTGAAAAGTGACAATCTTAGCACTCCGTAGATATGGAAGATGACGCTATTCTGGTCAATCTATCTAATACAACCTTGATATATACAGATTCAATGATTTGGTTGAATTTTATGGCCATTGAAAGACCCAGGGGGTCTCAACCTCATTTAAGCGGTCTCGGGCAGGTTTTCGCTATATATTTTGAATATCCAACTGGCACTTTGGGCGCTCCGTAAACATAGAAGACAGGAAGTGTACCCAAATTCCTTTTAGTCACGTTTGTATCTACCTATTGACTAAATGTCTGTCAAATATTAGAAAGATTGAGAGATCAGGGGGCTCTCAACATTACCCTGTGCCCTTTGTCCTAAAATTTTGACATTTTTCGACTGAAAAGTGACAATCTTAGCACTCCGTAGATATGGAAGATGACGCTATTCTGGTCAATCTATCTAATACAACCTTGATATATACAGATTCAATGATTTGGTTGAATTTTATGGCCATTGAAAGACCCAGGGGGTCTCAACCTCATTTAAGCGGTCTCGGGCAGGTTTTCGCTATATATTTTGAATATCCAACTGGCACTTTGGGCGCTCCGTAAACATAGAAGACAGGAAGTGTACCCAAATTCCTTTTAGTCACGTTTGTATCTACCTATTGACTAAATGTCTGTCAAATATTAGAAAGATTGAGAGATCAGGGGGCTCTCAACATTACCCTGTGCCCTTTGTCCTAAAATTTTGACATTTTTCGACTGAAAAGTGACAATCTTAGCACTCCGTAGATATGGAAGATGACGCTATTCTGGTCAATCTATCTAATACAACCTTGATATATACAGATTCAATGATTTGGTTGAATTTTATGGCCATTGAAAGACCCAGGGGGTCTCAACCTCATTTAAGCGGTCTCGGGCAGGTTTTCGCTATATATTTTGAATATCCAACTGGCACTTTGGGCGCTCCGTAAACATAGAAGACAGGAAGTGTACCCAAATTCCTTTTAGTCACGTTTGTATCTACCTATTGACTAAATGTCTGTCAAATATTAGAAAGATTGAGAGATCAGGGGGCTCTCAACATTACCCTGTGCCCTTTGTCCTAAAATTTTGACATTTTTCGACTGAAAAGTGACAATCTTAGCACTCCGTAGATATGGAAGATGACGCTATTCTGGTCAATCTATCTAATACAACCTTGATATATACAGATTCAATGATTTGGTTGAATTTTATGGCCATTGAAAGACCCAGGGGGTCTCAACCTCATTTAAGCGGTCTCGGGCAGGTTTTCGCTATATATTTTGAATATCCAACTGGCACTTTGGGCGCTCCGTAAACATAGAAGACAGGAAGTGTACCCAAATTCCTTTTAGTCACGTTTGTATCTACCTATTGACTAAATGTCTGTCAAATATTAGAAAGATTGAGAGATCAGGGGGCTCTCAACATTACCCTGTGCCCTTTGTCCTAAAATTTTGACATTTTTCGACTGAAAAGTGACAATCTTAGCACTCCGTAGATATGGAAGATGACGCTATTCTGGTCAATCTATCTAATACAACCTTGATATATACAGATTCAATGATTTGGTTGAATTTTATGGCCATTGAAAGACCCAGGGGGTCTCAACCTCATTTAAGCGGTCTCGGGCAGGTTTTCGCTATATATTTTGAATATCCAACTGGCACTTTGGGCGCTCCGTAAACATAGAAGACAGGAAGTGTACCCAAATTCCTTTTAGTCACGTTTGTATCTACCTATTGACTAAATGTCTGTCAAATATTAGAAAGATTGAGAGATCAGGGGGCTCTCAACATTACCCTGTGCCCTTTGTCCTAAAATTTTGACATTTTTCGACTGAAAAGTGACAATCTTAGCACTCCGTAGATATGGAAGATGACGCTATTCTGGTCAATCTATCTAATACAACCTTGATATATACAGATTCAATGATTTGGTTGAATTTTATGGCCATTGAAAGACCCAGGGGGTCTCAACCTCATTTAAGCGGTCTCGGGCAGGTTTTCGCTATATATTTTGAATATCCAACTGGCACTTTGGGCGCTCCGTAAACATAGAAGACAGGAAGTGTACCCAAATTCCTTTTAGTCACGTTTGTATCTACCTATTGACTAAATGTCTGTCAAATATTAGAAAGATTGAGAGATCAGGGGGCTCTCAACATTACCCTGTGCCCTTTGTCCTAAAATTTTGACATTTTTCGACTGAAAAGTGACAATCTTAGCACTCCGTAGATATGGAAGATGACGCTATTCTGGTCAATCTATCTAATACAACCTTGATATATACAGATTCAATGATTTGGTTGAATTTTATGGCCATTGAAAGACCCAGGGGGTCTCAACCTCATTTAAGCGGTCTCGGGCAGGTTTTCGCTATATATTTTGAATATCCAACTGGCACTTTGGGCGCTCCGTAAACATAGAAGACAGGAAGTGTACCCAAATTCCTTTTAGTCACGTTTGTATCTACCTATTGACTAAATGTCTGTCAAATATTAGAAAGATTGAGAGATCAGGGGGCTCTCAACATTACCCTGTGCCCTTTGTCCTAAAATTTTGACATTTTTCGACTGAAAAGTGACAATCTTAGCACTCCGTAGATATGCAAGATGACGCTATTCTGGTCAATCTATCTAATACAACCTTGATATATACAGATTCAATGATTTGGTTGAATTTTATGGCCATTGAAAGACCCAGGGGGTCTCAACCTCATTTAAGCGGTCTCGGGCAGGTTTTCGCTATATATTTTGAATATCCAACTGGCACTTTGGGCGCTCCGTAAACATAGAAGACAGGAAGTGTACCCAAATTCCTTTTAGTCACGTTTGTATCTACCTATTGACTAAATGTCTGTCAAATATTAGAAAGATTGAGAGATCAGGGGGCTCTCAACATTACCCTGTGCCCTTTGTCCTAAAATTTTGACATTTTTCGACTGAAAAGTGACAATCTTAGCACTCCGTAGATATGGAAGATGACGCTATTCTGGTCAATCTATCTAATACAACCTTGATATATACAGATTCAATGATTTGGTTGAATTTTATG
This sequence comes from Mytilus trossulus, assembly GCF_036588685.1. Classification (NCBI taxonomy): domain Eukaryota; kingdom Metazoa; phylum Mollusca; class Bivalvia; order Mytilida; family Mytilidae; genus Mytilus; species Mytilus trossulus. The sequence goes on along the minus strand of NW_026963338.1, from coordinate 9,576 downwards.
GCCATTGAAAGACCCAGGGGGTCTCAACCTCATTTAAGCGGTCTCGGGCAGGTTTTCGCTATATATTTTGAATATCCAACTGGCACTTTGGGCGCTCCGTAAACATAGAAGACAGGAAGTGTACCCAAATTCCTTTTAGTCACGTTTGTATCTACCTATTGACTAAATGTCTGTCAAATATTAGAAAGATTGAGAGATCAGGGGGCTCTCAACATTACCCTGTGCCCTTTGTCCTAAAATTTTGACATTTTTCGACTGAAAAGTGACAATCTTAGCACTCCGTAGATATGGAAGATGACGCTATTCTGGTCAATCTATCTAATACAACCTTGATATATACAGATTCAATGATTTGGTTGAATTTTATGGCCATTGAAAGACCCAGGGGGTCTCAACCTCATTTAAGCGGTCTCGAGCAGGTTTTCGCTATATATTTTGAATATCCAACTGGCACTTTGGGCGCTCCGTAAACATAGAAGACAGGAAGTGTACCCAAATTCCTTTTAGTCACGTTTGTATCTACCTATTGACTAAATGTCTGTCAAATATTAGAAAGATTGAGAGATCAGGGGGCTCTCAACATTACCCTGTGCCCTTTGTCCTAAAATTTTGACATTTTTCGACTGAAAAGTGACAATCTTAGCACTCCGTAGATATGGAAGATGACGCTATTCTGGTCAATCTATCTAATACAACCTTGATATATACAGATTCAATGATTTGGTTGAATTTTATGGCCATTGAAAGACCCAGGGGGTCTCAACCTCATTTAAGCGGTCTCGGGCAGGTTTTCGCTATATATTTTGAATATCCAACTGGCACTTTGGGCGCTCCGTAAACATAGAAGACAGGAAGTGTACCCAAATTCCTTTTAGTCACGTTTGTATCTACCTATTGACTAAATGTCTGTCAAATATTAGAAAGATTGAGAGATCAGGGGGCTCTCAACATTACCCTGTGCCCTTTGTCCTAAAATTTTGACATTTTTCGACTGAAAAGTGACAATCTTAGCACTCCGTAGATATGGAAGATGACGCTATTCTGGTCAATCTATCTAATACAACCTTGATATATACAGATTCAATGATTTGGTTGAATTTTATGGCCATTGAAAGACCCAGGGGGTCTCAACCTCATTTAAGCGGTCTCGGGCAGGTTTTCGCTATATATTTTGAATATCCAACTGGCACTTTGGGCGCTCCGTAAACATAGAAGACAGGAAGTGTACCCAAATTCCTTTTAGTCACGTTTGTATCTACCTATTGACTAAATGTCTGTCAAATATTAGAAAGATTGAGAGATCAGGGGGCTCTCAACATTACCCTGTGCCCTTTGTCCTAAAATTTTGACATTTTTCGACTGAAAAGTGACAATCTTAGCACTCCGTAGATATGGAAGATGACGCTATTCTGGTCAATCTATCTAATACAACCTTGATATATACAGATTCAATGATTTGGTTGAATTTTATGGCCATTGAAAGACCCAGGGGGTCTCAACCTCATTTAAGCGGTCTCGGGCAGGTTTTCGCTATATATTTTGAATATCCAACTGGCACTTTGGGCGCTCCGTAAACATAGAAGACAGGAAGTGTACCCAAATTCCTTTTAGTCACGTTTGTATCTACCTATTGACTAAATGTCTGTCAAATATTAGAAAGATTGAGAGATCAGGGGGCTCTCAACATTACCCTGTGCCCTTTGTCCTAAAATTTTGACATTTTTCGACTGAAAAGTGACAATCTTAGCACTCCGTAGATATGGAAGATGACGCTATTCTGGTCAATCTATCTAATACAACCTTGATATATACAGATTCAATGATTTGGTTGAATTTTATGGCCATTGAAAGACCCAGGGGGTCTCAACCTCATTTAAGCGGTCTCGGGCAGGTTTTCGCTATATATTTTGAATATCCAACTGGCACTTTGGGCGCTCCGTAAACATAGAAGACAGGAAGTGTACCCAAATTCCTTTTAGTCACGTTTGTATCTACCTATTGACTAAATGTCTGTCAAATATTAGAAAGATTGAGAGATCAGGGGGCTCTCAACATTACCCTGTGCCCTTTGTCCTAAAATTTTGACATTTTTCGACTGAAAAGTGACAATCTTAGCACTCCGTAGATATGGAAGATGACGCTATTCTGGTCAATCTATCTAATACAACCTTGATATATACAGATTCAATGATTTGGTTGAATTTTATGGCCATTGAAAGACCCAGGGGGTCTCAACCTCATTTAAGCGGTCTCGGGCAGGTTTTCGCTATATATTTTGAATATCCAACTGGCACTTTGGGCGCTCCGTAAACATAGAAGACAGGAAGTGTACCCAAATTCCTTTTAGTCACGTTTGTATCTACCTATTGACTAAATGTCTGTCAAATATTAGAAAGATTGAGAGATCAGGGGGCTCTCAACATTACCCTGTGCCCTTTGTCCTAAAATTTTGACATTTTTCGACTGAAAAGTGACAATCTTAGCACTCCGTAGATATGGAAGATGACGCTATTCTGGTCAATCTATCTAATACAACCTTGATATATACAGATTCAATGATTTGGTTGAATTTTATGGCCATTGAAAGACCCAGGGGGTCTCAACCTCATTTAAGCGGTCTCGGGCAGGTTTTCGCTATATATTTTGAATATCCAACTGGCACTTTGGGCGCTCCGTAAACATAGAAGACAGGAAGTGTACCCAAATTCCTTTTAGTCACGTTTGTATCTACCTATTGACTAAATGTCTGTCAAATATTAGAAAGATTGAGAGATCAGGGGGCTCTCAACATTACCCTGTGCCCTTTGTCCTAAAATTTTGACATTTTTCGACTGAAAAGTGACAATCTTAGCACTCCGTAGATATGGAAGATGACGCTATTCTGGTCAATCTATCTAATACAACCTTGATATATACAGATTCAATGATTTGGTTGAATTTTATGGCCATTGAAAGACCCAGGGGGTCTCAACCTCATTTAAGCGGTCTCGGGCAGGTTTTCGCTATATATTTTGAATATCCAACTGGCACTTTGGGCGCTCCGTAAACATAGAAGACAGGAAGTGTACCCAAATTCCTTTTAGTCACGTTTGTATCTACCTATTGACTAAATGTCTGTCAAATATTAGAAAGATTGAGAGATCAGGGGGCTCTCAACATTACCCTGTGCCCTTTGTCCTAAAATTTTGACATTTTTCGACTGAAAAGTGACAATCTTAGCACTCCGTAGATATGGAAGATGACGCTATTCTGGTCAATCTATCTAATACAACCTTGATATATACAGATTCAATGATTTGGTTGAATTTTATGGCCATTGAAAGACCCAGGGGGTCTCAACCTCATTTAAGCGGTCTCGGGCAGGTTTTCGCTATATATTTTGAATATCCAACTGGCACTTTGGGCGCTCCGTAAACATAGAAGACAGGAAGTGTACCCAAATTCCTTTTAGTCACGTTTGTATCTACCTATTGACTAAATGTCTGTCAAATATTAGAAAGATTGAGAGATCAGGGGGCTCTCAACATTACCCTGTGCCCTTTGTCCTAAAATTTTGACATTTTTCGACTGAAAAGTGACAATCTTAGCACTCCGTAGATATGGAAGATGACGCTATTCTGGTCAATCTATCTAATACAACCTTGATATATACAGATTCAATGATTTGGTTGAATTTTATGGCCATTGAAAGACCCAGGGGGTCTCAACCTCATTTAAGCGGTCTCGGGCAGGTTTTCGCTATATATTTTGAATATCCAACTGGCACTTTGGGCGCTCCGTAAACATAGAAGACAGGAAGTGTACCCAAATTCCTTTTAGTCACGTTTGTATCTACCTATTGACTAAATGTCTGTCAAATATTAGAAAGATTGAGAGATCAGGGGGCTCTCAACATTACCCTGTGCCCTTTGTCCTAAAATTTTGACATTTTTCGACTGAAAAGTGACAATCTTAGCACTCCGTAGATATGGAAGATGACGCTATTCTGGTCAATCTATCTAATACAACCTTGATATATACAGATTCAATGATTTGGTTGAATTTTATGGCCATTGAAAGACCCAGGGGGTCTCAACCTCATTTAAGCGGTCTCGGGCAGGTTTTCGCTATATATTTTGAATATCCAACTGGCACTTTGGGCGCTCCGTAAACATAGAAGACAGGAAGTGTACCCAAATTCCTTTTAGTCACGTTTGTATCTACCTATTGACTAAATGTCTGTCAAATATTAGAAAGATTGAGAGATCAGGGGGCTCTCAACATTACCCTGTGCCCTTTGTCCTAAAATTTTGACATTTTTCGACTGAAAAGTGACAATCTTAGCACTCCGTAGATATGGAAGATGACGCTATTCTGGTCAATCTATCTAATACAACCTTGATATATACAGATTCAATGATTTGGTTGAATTTTATGGCCATTGAAAGACCCAGGGGGTCTCAACCTCATTTAAGCGGTCTCGGGCAGGTTTTCGCTATATATTTTGAATATCCAACTGGCACTTTGGGCGCTCCGTAAACATAGAAGACAGGAAGTGTACCCAAATTCCTTTTAGTCACGTTTGTATCTACCTATTGACTAAATGTCTGTCAAATATTAGAAAGATTGAGAGATCAGGGGGCTCTCAACATTACCCTGTGCCCTTTGTCCTAAAATTTTGACATTTTTCGACTGAAAAGTGACAATCTTAGCACTCCGTAGATATGGAAGATGACGCTATTCTGGTCAATCTATCTAATACAACCTTGATATATACAGATTCAATGATTTGGTTGAATTTTATGGCCATTGAAAGACCCAGGGGGTCTCAACCTCATTTAAGCGGTCTCGGGCAGGTTTTCGCTATATATTTTGAATATCCAACTGGCACTTTGGGCGCTCCGTAAACATAGAAGACAGGAAGTGTACCCAAATTCCTTTTAGTCACGTTTGTATCTACCTATTGACTAAATGTCTGTCAAATATTAGAAAGATTGAGAGATCAGGGGGCTCTCAACATTACCCTGTGCCCTTTGTCCTAAAATTTTGACATTTTTCGACTGAAAAGTGACAATCTTAGCACTCCGTAGATATGGAAGATGACGCTATTCTGGTCAATCTATCTAATACAACCTTGATATATACAGATTCAATGATTTGGTTGAATTTTATGGCCATTGAAAGACCCAGGGGGTCTCAACCTCATTTAAGCGGTCTCGGGCAGGTTTTCGCTATATATTTTGAATATCCAACTGGCACTTTGGGCGCTCCGTAAACATAGAAGACAGGAAGTGTACCCAAATTCCTTTTAGTCACGTTTGTATCTACCTATTGACTAAATGTCTGTCAAATATTAGAAAGATTGAGAGATCAGGGGGCTCTCAACATTACCCTGTGCCCTTTGTCCTAAAATTTTGACATTTTTCGACTGAAAAGTGACAATCTTAGCACTCCGTAGATATGGAAGATGACGCTATTCTGGTCAATCTATCTAATACAACCTTGATATATACAGATTCAATGATTTGGTTGAATTTTATGGCCATTGAAAGACCCAGGGGGTCTCAACCTCATTTAAGCGGTCTCGGGCAGGTTTTCGCTATATATTTTGAATATCCAACTGGCACTTTGGGCGCTCCGTAAACATAGAAGACAGGAAGTGTACCCAAATTCCTTTTAGTCACGTTTGTATCTACCTATTGACTAAATGTCTGTCAAATATTAGAAAGATTGAGAGATCAGGGGGCTCTCAACATTACCCTGTGCCCTTTGTCCTAAAATTTTGACATTTTTCGACTGAAAAGTGACAATCTTAGCACTCCGTAGATATGGAAGATGACGCTATTCTGGTCAATCTATCTAATACAACCTTGATATATACAGATTCAATGATTTGGTTGAATTTTATGGCCATTGAAAGACCCAGGGGGTCTCAACCTCATTTAAGCGGTCTCGGGCAGGTTTTCGCTATATATTTTGAATATCCAACTGGCACTTTGGGCGCTCCGTAAACATAGAAGACAGGAAGTGTACCCAAATTCCTTTTAGTCACGTTTGTATCTACCTATTGACTAAATGTCTGTCAAATATTAGAAAGATTGAGAGATCAGGGGGCTCTCAACATTACCCTGTGCCCTTTGTCCTAAAATTTTGACATTTTTCGACTGAAAAGTGACAATCTTAGCACTCCGTAGATATGGAAGATGACGCTATTCTGGTCAATCTATCTAATACAACCTTGATATATACAGATTCAATGATTTGGTTGAATTTTATGGCCATTGAAAGACCCAGGGGGTCTCAACCTCATTTAAGCGGTCTCGGGCAGGTTTTCGCTATATATTTTGAATATCCAACTGGCACTTTGGGCGCTCCGTAAACATAGAAGACAGGAAGTGTACCCAAATTCCTTTTAGTCACGTTTGTATCTACCTATTGACTAAATGTCTGTCAAATATTAGAAAGATTGAGAGATCAGGGGGCTCTCAACATTACCCTGTGCCCTTTGTCCTAAAATTTTGACATTTTTCGACTGAAAAGTGACAATCTTAGCACTCCGTAGATATGGAAGATGACGCTATTCTGGTCAATCTATCTAATACAACCTTGATATATACAGATTCAATGATTTGGTTGAATTTTATGGCCATTGAAAGACCCAGGGGGTCTCAACCTCATTTAAGCGGTCTCGGGCAGGTTTTCGCTATATATTTTGAATATCCAACTGGCACTTTGGGCGCTCCGTAAACATAGAAGACAGGAAGTGTACCCAAATTCCTTTTAGTCACGTTTGTATCTACCTATTGACTAAATGTCTGTCAAATATTAGAAAGATTGAGAGATCAGGGGGCTCTCAACATTACCCTGTGCCCTTTGTCCTAAAATTTTGACATTTTTCGACTGAAAAGTGACAATCTTAGCACTCCGTAGATATGGAAGATGACGCTATTCTGGTCAATCTATCTAATACAACCTTGATATATACAGATTCAATGATTTGGTTGAATTTTATGGCCATTGAAAGACCCAGGGGGTCTCAACCTCATTTAAGCGGTCTCGGGCAGGTTTTCGCTATATATTTTGAATATCCAACTGGCACTTTGGGCGCTCCGTAAACATAGAAGACAGGAAGTGTACCCAAATTCCTTTTAGTCACGTTTGTATCTACCTATTGACTAAATGTCTGTCAAATATTAGAAAGATTGAGAGATCAGGGGGCTCTCAACATTACCCTGTGCCCTTTGTCCTAAAATTTTGACATTTTTCGACTGAAAAGTGACAATCTTAGCACTCCGTAGATATGGAAGATGACGCTATTCTGGTCAATCTATCTAATACAACCTTGATATATACAGATTCAATGATTTGGTTGAATTTTATGGCCATTGAAAGACCCAGGGGGTCTCAACCTCATTTAAGCGGTCTCGGGCAGGTTTTCGCTATATATTTTGAATATCCAACTGGCACTTTGGGCGCTCCGTAAACATAGAAGACAGGAAGTGTACCCAAATTCCTTTTAGTCACGTTTGTATCTACCTATTGACTAAATGTCTGTCAAATATTAGAAAGATTGAGAGATCAGGGGGCTCTCAACATTACCCTGTGCCCTTTGTCCTAAAATTTTGACATTTTTCGACTGAAAAGTGACAATCTTAGCACTCCGTAGATATGGAAGATGACGCTATTCTGGTCAATCTATCTAATACAACCTTGATATATACAGATTCAATGATTTGGTTGAATTTTATGGCCATTGAAAGACCCAGGGGGTCTCAACCTCATTTAAGCGGTCTCGGGCAGGTTTTCGCTATATATTTTGAATATCCAACTGGCACTTTGGGCGCTCCGTAAACATAGAAGACAGGAAGTGTACCCAAATTCCTTTTAGTCACGTTTGTATCTACCTATTGACTAAATGTCTGTCAAATATTAGAAAGATTGAGAGATCAGGGGGCTCTCAACATTACCCTGTGCCCTTTGTCCTAAAATTTTGACATTTTTCGACTGAAAAGTGACAATCTTAGCACTCCGTAGATATGGAAGATGACGCTATTCTGGTCAATCTATCTAATACAACCTTGATATATACAGATTCAATGATTTGGTTGAATTTTATGGCCATTGAAAGACCCAGGGGGTCTCAACCTCATTTAAGCGGTCTCGGGCAGGTTTTCGCTATATATTTTGAATATCCAACTGGCACTTTGGGCGCTCCGTAAACATAGAAGACAGGAAGTGTACCCAAATTCCTTTTAGTCACGTTTGTATCTACCTATTGACTAAATGTCTGTCAAATATTAGAAAGATTGAGAGATCAGGGGGCTCTCAACATTACCCTGTGCCCTTTGTCCTAAAATTTTGACATTTTTCGACTGAAAAGTGACAATCTTAGCACTCCGTAGATATGGAAGATGACGCTATTCTGGTCAATCTATCTAATACAACCTTGATATATACAGATTCAATGATTTGGTTGAATTTTATGGCCATTGAAAGACCCAGGGGGTCTCAACCTCATTTAAGCGGTCTCGGGCAGGTTTTCGCTATATATTTTGAATATCCAACTGGCACTTTGGGCGCTCCGTAAACATAGAAGACAGGAAGTGTACCCAAATTCCTTTTAGTCACGTTTGTATCTACCTATTGACTAAATGTCTGTCAAATATTAGAAAGATTGAGAGATCAGGGGGCTCTCAACATTACCCTGTGCCCTTTGTCCTAAAATTTTGACATTTTTCGACTGAAAAGTGACAATCTTAGCACTCCGTAGATATGGAAGATGACGCTATTCTGGTCAATCTATCTAATACAACCTTGATATATACAGATTCAATGATTTGGTTGAATTTTATGGCCATTGAAAGACCCAGGGGGTCTCAACCTCATTTAAGCGGTCTCGGGCAGGTTTTCGCTATATATTTTGAATATCCAACTGGCACTTTGGGCGCTCCGTAAACATAGAAGACAGGAAGTGTACCCAAATTCCTTTTAGTCACGTTTGTATCTACCTATTGACTAAATGTCTGTCAAATATTAGAAAGATTGAGAGATCAGGGGGCTCTCAACATTACCCTGTGCCCTTTGTCCTAAAATTTTGACATTTTTCGACTGAAAAGTGACAATCTTAGCACTCCGTAGATATGGAAGATGACGCTATTCTGGTCAATCTATCTAATACAACCTTGATATATACAGATTCAATGATTTGGTTGAATTTTATGGCCATTGAAAGACCCAGGGGGTCTCAACCTCATTTAAGCGGTCTCGGGCAGGTTTTCGCTATATATTTTGAATATCCAACTGGCACTTTGGGCGCTCCGTAAACATAGAAGACAGGAAGTGTACCCAAATTCCTTTTAGTCACGTTTGTATCTACCTATTGACTAAATGTCTGTCAAATATTAGAAAGATTGAGAGATCAGGGGGCTCTCAACATTACCCTGTGCCCTTTGTCCTAAAATTTTGACATTTTTCGACTGAAAAGTGACAATCTTAGCACTCCGTAGATATGGAAGATGACGCTATTCTGGTCAATCTATCTAATACAACCTTGATATATACAGATTCAATGATTTGGTTGAATTTTATGGCCATTGA